>NC_057798.1:623966951-624295714 GCF_018294505.1 Triticum aestivum
CCTGATGGTTCGTTGCACGGATACGGTTCTTCGTTAGGGTAGTCACGGTACTCCTCGGGGACAGATCCTGTCGCAAAGGATAACGATACACAGGCATCACCAAACAATGTGCAACAATATGATGCATGCATGAAACATGGCAATATGAGTGTGTTGGGCTAATGCAACTAAAGCCAGAAGTGTTTGAGCAAATTTGAATCAAAGATTCAAATTCCAAATTCAAATATGGCCTTTTAAAGTGCCTTTTCTTGTTCTGTTTAAAACATCAATTTAACTTGTTTGATCATGCATGAAAATAGTACAGATGGATAGATTGGATTTTTCTGATCATTTTTCATATATAATTTGTCCAATTTGGAGTTACAGAATAAAAGTTATGAATTTTTGAAGTTTAATTAATATTCTGGAATTTCCTGATTTAATTTAAATCCAGAAATATCATTTACTGCGTCGGCCTGACGTCACAGTGACATCAGCAGGTCAACAGGGCTGGCTCGGGTCAAACCTGACGTGTGGGGTCCACATGTCAGTGACACAGGGGCTAATCCCGTGTTGACCCGGGCTGGTTAGCTTTGACTAAGCCCTGGGGCCCACTTGTCAGCGTCAGTAGGTGGTGGGTTAGTGGCTAATTAACTAGGCCACGTCAGCTCGCCGGAGTTCTGGCCGGCGGCGACCATCAGTGCGGTGGCGATAGTGGTTTTGGTCGTTTCGGCCACCAAATGAACCGCGGAGGCCACCAGAGTGAAGCTGAGGACGACCCGCGGCTCTTGGCGGAGTCCGTTGGGGTCGGGGTGGCCGGAGTCGACAGCGGCGAGCTCGGTTGCGGCCGCCGGGGTTCGGTCGTGCACGGGAGGGGTGTTGCAGGGGGTTTGGGGTAGCGTTGGTGCGTGCTACGTGCTCCTAGTGAGATGTGGAGCACGATGGTGAGCTCGGTTGGGCGCTACGGCGACCGTGGCCACGACGGCGACATCGCTGGCGGCGTGAAGCTTTCGGCCGCGGTGGGGCTGGGGCATAGGGGTCGGGAGAGAGCAGGGAAGAAGGGGGAAACGGTGGCGTAGCTCACCGCGGTTGCAGTGGGCGTCGAAACGGGCTCGGGGACGCGCTGGAGACGGCGAATTCGTCGGCGACGGTGATCGGAGCCCGAAGAGGGGAACGGCGACGTGGCGGCGATGCAGGGCTTCCGGGGACTCGTGGAGCGGTGGGGAGGAAGAGGGAGTCGAGGCGGAGCTCCTGAGCTGGTCGGGGGAGCGAGGGGTGGTCGGAGTCGGTGGCTAAGGCGAACGGCGGCGACGGTGAGCTTCGGCCGTGAGAGAGAGAGAGCGAGGGAGAGCCGGGGGAGAGTGAATGGGGTGTCGGCGAGGTCGGGGCGACGACCAGAAGACGATCCACGCGGCGCAACGGCGACCAGGGCGATGCAGAGAGGCTGGGTGGTGCGTGGCGAGCTCGGGCGCGCCATGCTCACCTCCCTGCCTGCTCTGGCGACGGGAAGCAGCTGGCTGGCACGGGCCAGCACAGTGCTGGGCCGGCTGGGCTGGGCCGCACAGGGAGGAGCCCAGGTAAGCTTCTCCCTTTATTTATTTTCTGTTTTCTGTTTTTATTTAATATATCTGCAACTTTGTTGAATTAAATAAAATACCTAGGCAACTCCAAAAATCACCAAACTACTCCTGGTCCAAAGTTGGATTATTTCCAACATGAAACATTTTAGTTTGGAGATATTTGAGCATTTAAATATTTTATATTATTTTAAATGCCCAAATTCAAATAGCTATGATTTAATTCAAAACCCTAGGATGGCCTAGGAAAATGTGCACCACTTTTGGCAGAGGTTCTGAACCAAGGCAAAAATGATGGGCATTTTAGAAGGGCATTTCAGGTTCATTGAAAATTATTTTAGTAAACCCTAGTTGGTTTCAGAGGGGACTGGGGGTTCTGTCATCCCCATTTCAAGTTTCTGATGAAAGAGTAAACATGATGCAGCACTCTAATGCATGACTAGCTAGGGTGTGACAACTCACCCCCACTCAAAAGAATCTCGTCCCGAGATTTGGGTTCCTCCGAGAAGAAGGCGGGGTATTCAAGTCGAAGACGATCCTCCCTTTCCCAAGTTGCTTCATCTTCAGAATGGTGCGACCATTGAACCTTGAGAAACTTGATATTATGACGTCACGTGGTACGTTCGGCTTGATCAAGGATACGAATGGGGTACTCTCGATATGTAAGATTATCTTGGAGATCAAGCGTTTCGTGGTCCACTTCACGGATAGGATCCGAGAAGCAACGCCTGAGTTGAGAGACGTGGAAGACATCGTGAACTCTGGAGAGGTGCGGAGGTAGTTCCAATTGGTAGGCAACTTCTCCTCGTTTGGCAAGAATGCGAAAAGGTCCAATGTAACGAGGAGCCAATTTGCCTTTGATACCGAAACGATGGGTTCCCTTCAGAGGGGTGATCCGAAGATAAGCCTTCTCGTCAACCTCGAAAGTCATAGCCTTATGTTTTCGGTCATATTGACTCTTTTGACGAGATTGGGCTGTTTTCAACTTCTCACGAACGATACGAACTTGTTCTTCTGCTTCCTGAATCATATCCGGGCCAAAGAATTGTCTTTCCCCGGTTTCTGACCAGTTAAGGGGTGTTCGACATCGTCGTCCATAGAGAACTTCAAAAGGGGCTTTACCCAAGCTAGATTGATAGCTGTTGTTGTAAGCGAATTCGGCAAATGGAAGGCACTTCTCCCAGTCCATTCCGAAAGAGATAACAGAGGCTCGAAGCATGTCTTCTAGAATTTGGTTGACGCGTTCCACTTGACCACTTGACTGAGGGTGGAAAGCGGTGCTAAAGGAGAGACGAGTTCCCATAGCATTTTGGAAACTTTCCCAGAATCGAGAGGTGAAAAGACTTCCTCGATCCGAATTGATTTCCAAAGGAACACCATGGAGGGACACTATTCGGGAGATGTATAAGTCTGCCAGTTGGCTAGCGGTTATACTCTCACGAACAGGTAAGAAATGAGCTACTTTGGAAAGACGATCGACCACGACGAAAATAGCATTATTCCCTCTTTTGGTTCTGGGAAAACCGGTAATGAAATCCATACCAATTTTATCCCATTTCCATTCAGGAATAGCTAAGGGTTGAAGGGTGCCAGCAGGCCGTTGATGCTCTGCTTTTACACGACGGCAGACGTCGCAATTGGCAATATACTGAGCAATTTCTCTCTTCATCCTAGTTCACCAGAACCTCTGGCGTAGGTCCTGATACATTTTTGTGCTACCGGGATGAATGGTGAGAGGAGATTCATGAGCTTCCTTAAGGATCAATCGCCTCAGGTTGCGCACCTTGGGAACCACTAGTCGATCCCCGAAGTATACGACTCCTTGATCATTAACGGAGAAGCAATTCGCAATTCCTTTCTGAATGTTCCTCTTGATGCGGGAGATTCCCGGATCTACCTTCTGTGCCTTGATAATTTGATCCGTAAGGGTAGGTTTTGCCACCAAGGTGGAGAGAAAACCTTGAGGAACAATGTGAAGGTTAAGCTTTCGAAATTCCTCATGGAGAAGCGGTTGACTTTGTTGTAACATCAGGTTGTTACAATAAGATTTACGACTTAGCGCATCAGCCATGACGTTGGCTTTCCCTGGGGTATAGGTTATCCCTAAGTCGAAGTCTGTGATCAATTCAACCCAACGTCTTTGCCTGAGATTCAGATCCGGTTGGGTGAAGATGTACTTCAGACTTTGGTGATCAGTAAATATTTCGCAACGATTACCGAGAAGGTAATGTCGCCAGGTCTTAAGTGCATAGACTACGGCTGCAAGTTCTAAATCATGAGTAGGATAATTCTCCTCATGTGGGTGCAATTGCCGTGAAGCGTAAGCAATTACGTGTCGATCTTGCATAAGAATGCAACCTAGTCCTTGTCGCGAGGCGTCGCAGTAGATAACAAAGTCCTTGGAGAAGTCTGGCGGTACCAGCACGGGAGCAGAGGTCAGGCGTCTTTTCAGTTCCTGAAAACTGTGCTCACATTGTGGAGTCCATTCGAACTTCTTATCTTCCTTGAGGAGTTCGGTTAGAGGTTTGGCAACCTTGGAGAAGTTCTCGACAAAGCGACGGCAATAGCTCGCTAAGCCTAGAAAACTCCGAACTTGCTTGACCGATTCGGGTGGAGTCCAATCAAGGACGGCTTGAACTCGCTCAGGGTTAACCGCAATACCTTTACCAGATATTACATGACCCAGATAGGTCACTTCTGATAACCAGAATTCGCATTTAGAAAATTTGGCATAAAGGCGATGCTCTCGAAGTTTCTTCAACACTAGCCTTAGATGTTCGGCATGTTCTTCCTCGTTCTTGGAGTAGATGAGTATATCATCGAGATAAACTACGACGAATTTATCCAAATACTCCATGAAGATTGAGTTCATTAACCGAGAAAAAGTGGCTGGAGCGTTGGTTAATCCGAAGGACATGACGGTGTACTCGTATTGGCCATAACGAGTAACAAAGGCCGTTTTAGGAATGTCCCCGTTTCTGATTTTGATTTGATGGTAGCCCAACCTCAAATCCATCTTAGAGAAGACTGAGGATCCAGCGAGCTGATCATACAGGTCGTTGATCCTGGGAAGTGGATATTTGTTTTTGATTGTGACCAAATTGACAGGTCGGTAATCTACAACCATCCGGTCCGTACCATCTTTCTTCTTGACGAATAGGACGGGGCAAGCCCACGGAGATGAACTAGGTCGGATGAAACCCTTTTTCAAGGATTCATCGAGTTGTTTCTTAAGCTCGGCTAGTTCTAGGGGTGCCATCTTATAGGGTCTTCTAGCAATCGGAACGGTTCCTGGAATGAGGTCTATTACGAACTCAACATCCCTGTCAGGTGGAACACCTGGCAATTCCTCTGGAAAGACATCCGGAAAGTCACGGACTACCGGAACGTCCTCAAGGTCTGGCAAAGGGCTGGCGTTAAGAGAATATAATTGTCGCTTAGCTACTCGAGTCAAAACATTGACTATCTTCCCCGAAGGATGGGTGAGTTGAACGGTCCTAGAGAAGCAATCAATTTTGGCTTGATGAGCTGACATCCAGTCCATACCCAAAATGATATTAATATCTGAAGATTTAAGGGCTATCAAAGATGCGAGGAAAACAAGTCTATCGACTTGGATTTCATTTCCATGGCTTACTCTAGAAGTTTGCCATTTGGATCCCGGAGTTTGAATTACCATGGAGGATGGCAAGTCACAGAATGCAACGTTATGCAAACGAGCATAATTTTCAGATAAAAAAGAATGAGAGGCTCCTGTATCGAAAAGAACAGATGCCGGGTGGCAATTAACAAGAAGCGTACCGAGAACGACGTTGGGATCTTCTTGAGCTTCTTCGGCAGAGATACAATTGACCTGGCCACGTGAAGCGGTGACCGGTTTAGCGTGGAATACTTTCCCTGTCGGCTTGCCACGGCCAACAGCTTTAGCAGATTGATTGGGGTTGGTCTGGGGGCACTCCCGCATATAGTGACCAGATTCCCCACACTTGAAACAAGTCACGGAACTGGTACGTGGAGGAGCATTATTGGTTGGACCCCCATAGGGCTTGGCTGGAGCAGACTGTTGAGCGGGGCGAGGCGCCTGGAAAGATGGCCTCGGTGTGAACCTGGGTGGCAGGGCGGTGTTGGGTACCCACACGCGGCGCTTCTGAGGACCAGCACTGGATGAGGAACCCATGTCACGTCCATGCTTGCGTGTTGCGTCGTAGTCAGTCTGACCAGTTTCAGCACTGATGGCTTTGTTGACAAGTTTCGAAAAGGATGTGCACTCATGCAGACGGAGGTCGCGGCGAAGCTCAGGACTAAGGCCCTTGCGGAACCTTGCTTGCTTCTTGGCGTCAGTAGAAACTTCCTCGGTTGCATATCGTGCAAGATTACCAAACTCCCTGCTATAGACATCCACAGAAAGTCGGCCTTGGGTGAAATTGCAAAACTCTTCACGCTTACGGTCCATGAGACCCTCCGGAATGTGATGTTCACGGAAAGCCTCACTGAACTCAGCCCAAGTAGTGACATGGCCCGCTGGGCGCATAGCTCCATAATTCTCCCACCATAGACTGGCGGGGCCTTCAAGATGATATGCAGCAAAGGTGACCTTGTCAGCCTCCGCTACCAGCGCGGAACGCAGTTTGTGAGAGATACTGCGAAGCCAGTCATCAGCGTCGAGAGGTTCGACGGAGTGGTGGAACGTGGGTGGATGCAATTTGATAAAATCACTGAGTGACACCACGTTAGCCCTCTGATGGTGTGCTGTGTTCTGTTCAATACGCTCCAACAAACGGTTTGTCTCCCGCTTGTTTCTCTCAGCTTCCATCATAACCTCGGCTAGTGAAGGAGGTTGAGGCAGATGTTCATTTCTGGCTTCACGGCCTTCGGCCTGCTCTTGGGAAGCAGGGGTAGCGCGCGTGTTGACCATCCTAGGTAAACAAGACAATGATTTAGTCAGAATGATAAAATTCCGACATAGGATACGTAATGTAAGGAATAATTCGGAATGCAAGATGATCATCCGTATGACATGGTAGATACAGAAACTGCTTCTTTATTCCATCGTCATACACACCATACAGGTTTAGTACAAGACCAAGCAAAGTACTAATACGGTGAAAAGAGGATTACATCTCATCGGAGGCATCCCAAGCTCCTATACATTATTTTTCTACATCTCCGGAAAGAGTACAAACTAGGTCATATCCCACGAGACACGCAGGACAATAGACGACACAGCTAGTGCGAACTAGTGATACTACTACTAACTCAGACCGATCCGTAGTAGTCCTCGTAGAAGTCACCTCCATAGCCTGGAAGCTCAACATGTTCATCCGGAAACAGACGATCTCGCGGAGCTTGTGGACCATAGGGGCTAGGATGAGGCCTTGGACCAACAAACGGTGGCCTGCGGGGACCGCGAGGTGGGGTGATGCCTCCTACATCACGCCAAACCATCACGTCCGGCAGAGCAGATCTCACTGGATAGAGATCGCGCATATCTGAATATCCAGCTTGCACCGCCGGTGCGAACCGAGTCAAAGTGGCCCAGTGGTCGGCACGGGTATTGAAGAGCTCTAACCTTAAGGCCCGATTTTCACGGTCCTTATCCTCGAGCATCTCAGCAGTGGTGCGAGTCCGTGAATCCTCCTGAGTGGAGTCAGCATAGATAGCCTGGAGATACCCTTGTGCCCCCGGAAGTGATCCTGGCATATACCGGAAATCAGAGTCCCGAAATAGACCAGATCTGACTCGCATAATGGTCATCATAGAGTAGGTGGCATCCTGCACAGTCATCTCGATAGTAACCCCGAGTCCATAGGAGCAGTGAAGAGGCTCAGTGGATCCAGGATAAGATGGAAATATCCTGACAGTGCAGAGATACTGGCTTTGATTAAAGTCTCGGAATTGCTCTTCGACCGTGTACTCAGGATACCAGCGGTATCCAGCCTCAGTCATTACCCTGACCAACTTAGCAGTATGGCCGGGTACATCTAGGCATCGAGTCAGGCGAACCACTTGATTGAGGTCGCGAGTGGCCATCTGAAAGCATAATCATAATGCAAAGGCATTAGAATTTCTAGCAAAATTTCGGCAGCATAACAGCTGTAAATGCTCAAAAAGGATATTGAGACATTTGACAAAGGATTTCGTACACACTCAACATCATCATATCAAGTCTTGAAACCATTCCTACAACATAATGTGGTAGTAGAACTGAACTAGGCTGATAACCATCAAACTTATAAGGTACAACTGATTAGTAACACGTGATCCTAATAGAGAGAACAGATCCTAATTCCTTAACCCCCGGTGGAAGAATGGACTGACTCAGATCAGAAAGTCATAAGGTATAAGGAGTAAAAAGAGCCTTACGTTCCAACCCACAAACAATTCCCCTACATATAACTAAAGAATTTCTAGACCCAACATCGACCAGTTTGGCTTGGAGAACCTACAGGCAGTCCGGCTCTGATGCCAACGCTGTCAGGACCCCGACTCGATGTCACATCGATCTAGCTGGTAACACTTCATATCACTTTGCGGCCTCACGCACGGTATCCCCACGGGTGTCGTCTTACCCTTTTCCCGGGACCGTTTGCGCCTTTTGGCTCACGTATATGATAGTGTCGCTAGCATCCATATGATAAAGAGCCCGGGCTGACATGACTAGTCGTAAACCCAAAGTGGCACAGACTTACAGGGACAGGCATCCATGACCCAGCTTCGAACGTGTCGGTCATCAGCAAGTGGGTCCGGGCTGTAGCACTGGGCTAGCAGGACTCCGGTAAACCGGGCTGTAGCGGGCTAACAGGACTCCGGTACTCAAAGCGTGACATTTCCCCGAAGGGACAGACACAGGAACGAAGAAGGACACATGCCGGCCAGCCTAAGTGTTCCAGAGCAGTAGCAAGCTACCATGGCTCAGCGGTAACACTAGAAGACATTTCCCGGTAAGAGAGGCTACTAAAGATAAACAACTAGATAGTCAGATCCCACACATACCAAGCATTTCAATCATACACACAATATGCTCGATATGTGCAAATACAACGAAGCATCACAACATGACTCTACGACACAAGTACTTTATTTAAGGCTCAGGGAGCCATACATAACATACACAAAGGTACGGGTCTCACGACCCAACATACAAGTCATACAGTCATACAAACCAGCAGCGGAAGTAACTTGTCTGAGTACAGACAACTAGTAAAATAAAGGAGGCTTGGAAGCCTAGCTATACTACAAGGTCCTTCACAAGCTCAGGGTCACCACCTGGGTCTTTAGCCTACTCGTTGATGTCAACGTCTACATAGAACCCATCAGAAGGGGTTGCAGCGTCTTCTGTAAAAATGTAAATTATAGCAACATGAGTACAAAGGTACTCAGCAAGACTTACATCAGATCCTACATACATGCACATTATCAAGAAGGGTTGGTGGAGTTATTGCAGCAAGCCAGCTTTGACTCTTGGCTAGGCTATCCTACGATACTCCAACTTGAAATGGTTTTGCGCACACGAGTCCACTACTCACCACTTCAATACACTACCGAGGAGCCCTCGAGCCACAGGACGTTGGCCATCTTGCCAACCATGGCACCGCCACACTCCACCTGGCTGCCGCGCACCACCTTCGGCTTAACGTTGAAGGTATTTAGCCATAAGCCGAAATGAGGGCGGATGCGGAGGAAAGACTCGCACACAACGATAAACGCCGAGATGTTGAGGACAAAGTTCGGGGCCAGATCGTGGAAATCCAGGCCGTAGTAGAACATGAGCCCCCGGACAAATGGATGCAGAGGGAAGCCCAGTCCATGGAGAAAATGGGGGAGAAATACCACCCTCTCATGGGGCCTAGGAGTGGGGATGAGCTGCCCCTTCTCGGGGAGTCGGTGCGCGATGTCGCTGGCCAGATATCCGGTCTTCCTCAGCTTTTTTATGTGTCCCTCCGTGACGGAGGAGACCATCCACTTGCCTCCCGCTCCGGACATGACTGGAGAAGGTCGAGGTGGTAGTGAGGACTTGGGCGCTGGAGGTCGAGTGCGCAAGAATGGATAGGCAGAGGAGGAAGAAGGCGTGGGTAAAAAGGTGGATCCTTATCCCCTTATATGGGTGGACGCGGTTATGTGTCCCCACCAGCCTGGTAAAACTTGCTTATCTCCAAGCGCCGTAATCAAAGGCGCGGTTGGGTTACCCACGCCCGTATTGATGAGAATCCTGAAATGAGGGGACACGATCTCTGCTTCAACAAGACGTGCCAAGGAAATCGCCTCGCACAACGCGCTGAGGTGGGATAATTAAATGGATAAAGGCTTGGCCATGGCGTGTCGCACCACGGAATACGTCAGCAGATTAGATTTGTGTTAATATTATTATTCTCTCTATGGCAATATGTGGAAACTTATTTTGCAGAGGCGGACACTATCTTTGTGTTCAAAATCTTCTATGAAGTACTTGGAGGGGGAACCCACCTTGCAATGCCGAAGACAATTTGCGCGCCGGACTCGTCATCATTGAAGCCTGGTTCAGGGGCTACTGAGGGAGTCCTGGATTAGGGGGTGTTCGGATAGCCGAACTATGCCTTCAGCCGGACTCCTGGACTACGATAGAATCAAGATAGTCATACCTGTGCTGTCGTAGAAGTGTTCCTTGACGTTACAAAAATTATCATCACGGAAGTGTCGACTTCTAGGACGATAAATGGCTCGTCATGGAAATGTTTTCGTCAAGGGTAACCGACATGTGGCATCGACCATAATGGGTCGCCGTTAAGCTATCGGGTCTGGTTTTGGATCCGATAACCCGTTAACAGCCAGGACCAATGAGGATTTTCCACGTATAAAATTGTCATTGGCCGGAGGGAACACGTGTTGGCTCACCATTGGGACAGATGTCATCCATTCATTGGACAGGAGACGCCTATGATACGTCGACACGTGGCACAACCCAACAGAGGCCCATTCAGGTGAAAAGGCCGGCCCGTTTGACTTGGTCAAAAGGTAACGGGCCAGCCCACAGAAAGCCTGTTAACGGTCTGTTCGTATATAGCCCATATATGGCCCGCTAACTCATGACCCATTATGGCCTATCGGAATTAAGCCCAGTAGCTTCATCTGGGCCGTCCAATATGATTCCAGCCATTGTAACTTCCGGCCCATGTATGGCCCATGATGTCTTTCGGCCCATACGAGGCCATTTGTAATTCTTGGCCCATTAACGGCCCGTGGTGAATCTGGCCTGCAATGAACAGTGTACCACCGCCTTATACCCATTAACGTCCCATTATTCCATTGGGCCGTTTCCAACCCGTGTTATCTTTCGGCCTTCTCAGGGCCCATTTATTCTTGGGATCATTTCCAGCATTCGGTTACTTACGGCCCGTTACTGGCCTTTTCTGCTTGTGGGCCAAATCCAGCCCGTGGTTACAATCGGCCCGTTTGTGGCCCGTTAATCCGTTGGACCATTTTCATAGCTTCATCAAATATGACCGATTAACGATGGCCCATTATGGTCGGCCCATGAACGGACGATTCCAAATCTAGCCCGTTTATGGCCCATAATGCGGTCTATTATTGGCCCATGTTTGGCCGATCGATCATACGGCTCATAGAAGGCCCATTGATGCTACGGCCCATAGAAGGCCCATTGTTTCTACGACCCTTAGAAGGCCCATTGTTTCTACGGCCCGTAGGAGGTCCATGGTAACTACAGTAAATATGTAGCCCATGGTTATTGTGGCCTAGTTTTAGAAAATAGGTTATTGCGGCCAGTAGTAAACCGCGGAAAAAGAACTGCACTGACTACAAGCTAACAAATAAACAAGACAACAAGGAAATAAATAAGCAAGCAACTTACGGTAGGCTATCACGGCTATTACACATATTACATCCACTGGGCATCAAAGTTCGCCACCAGTGCAAATATAGGGAACAAAGCAGCATATCACATACACTGGTTGTCAAAGTTGGTGTCAGGACCCCGACTCGATGTCACATCGATCTAGCCGGTAACACCTCATATCACTTTGCGGCCTCACGCACGGTATCCCCACGGGTGTCGCCTTACCTTTGCCCGGGACCGTTTGCGCCTTTTGGCTCACGTATATGATAGTGTCGCTAGCATCCATATGATAAGGAGCCCGGGCTGACATGACTAGTCGTAAACCCAAAGTGGCACAGACTTACAGGGACAGGCATCCATGACCCAGCTTCGAACGTGTCGGTCAACAGCAAGTGGGTCCGGGCTGTAGCACTGGGCTAGCAGGACTCCGGTAAACCGGGCTGTAGCGGGCTAACAGGACTCCGGTACTCAAAGCGTGACATTTCCCCGAAGGGACAGACACAGGAACGAAGAAGGACACATGCCGGCCAGCCTAAGTGTTCCAGAGCAGTAGCAAGCTACCATGGCTCAGCGGTAACACTAGGAGACATTTCCCGGTAAGAGAGGCTACTAAAGATAAACAACTAGATAGTCAGATCCCACACATACCAAGCATTTCAATCACACACACAATATGCTCGATATGTGCAAATACAACGAAGCATCACAACATGACTCTACGACACAAGTACTTTATTTAAGGCTCAGGGAGCCATACATATCACACACACAAAGGTACGGGTCTCACGACCCAACATACAAGTCATACAATCATACAAGCCAACAGCGGAAGTAACTTGTCTGAGTACAGACAACTAGTAAAATAAAAGAGGCTTGGAAAGCCTGGCTATACTATGTGGTCCTTCACAAGCTCAGGGTCACCACCTGGGTCTTTAGCCTACTCGTTGATCTCAACGTCTACATAGAACCCATCAGAAGGGGTTGCAGCGTCTTCTGTAAAAATGTAGATTATAGCAACATGAGTACAAAGGTACCCAGCAAGACTTACATCAGATCCTACATACATGCATAGTATCAAGAAGGGTTGGTGGAGTTATTGCAGCAAGCCAGCTTTGACTCTTGGCTAGACTATCCTACGATACTCCATTTGAAACAGTTTTGCGCACACGAGTCCACTATTCACCACTTCAATACACTACCGAGGATCCACCTCCGTCTTCCTACGGAAGAGCCATCCTCGGCACTCACGCTTATCTTGAGGCTTTTATCAGTTTCCATTTACTTGTCTATGAACTGTATAGGCAACCAAGTAGTCCTTTACCGCGGACGCGGCTATTCGAATAGATCATGTTAACCCTGCAGGGAGTACTTCTTCATACACGCTCTCACCACTTACCATCGTTTACACGACATGTACTCGGCAACCTTCAAGCGGAAGCCCAACGTGGGTGTCGGCCACGACCTACCTAATCACCTAAGCCTCCAGTCCAGGTTTATCGCCTATTCAGGTTCCATCCGCAGGGAGTCCGGCCGAGGTTTCCCATACGGCCCCGAACGATGTGAACAGGGTTCCCGAGATACCTAACGGGTATTCGGTACACCGTGCCACGTACCTACCGCATCACAGCCCACCCCTACGGTCAGCGCTGTCCACGGCCTCCAGTAGGCTACAAACACCAGAAACTACTTGCAACTCCTGGACGGAGAACTAGGGTGAATAAGAAGTCGAGAGGGTCCATTGGTTTCGGGCCCAATGCATGGTAGTAGCTGAATCTTAAATCACACATACAGATCTCAGTGCTTAAGGTCGGCTTCAATGAAACAACCCACCATGTACTCCTACATGGCCTCTCATCGATACCCTTACCAAATCATGTCCATCACACCACTCTCATTACCGACATAATCATTTCACTCTAGCCCATCACCCAGATGAACCAGACCTGACACAACTCTAAGCATAGCAGGCATAGCAAGGTAGGAACAACACATACATAGGGCTCAATCAACTCCTACACATGCTAGTGGGTTTCATCTAGTTACTGTGGCAATGACAGGTCATGCAGAGGAAATGGGTTCAACTACCGTAGCACACAGCAGTTTGAATCGCGTTGTCTTAATGCAGTAAAAGAGAGCAGGAGCGAGAACATGGGATTGTATCGATATGATCAAATGGTTGGTTGCTTGCCTGATGGTTCGTTGCACGGATACGGTTCTTCGTTAGGGTAGTCACGGTACTCCTCGGGGACAGATCCTGTCGCAAAGGATAACGATACACAGGCATCACCAAACAATGTGCAACAATATGATGCATGCATGAAACATGGCAATATGAGTGTGTTGGGCTAATGCAACTAAAGCCAGAAGTGTTTGAGCAAATTTGAATCAAAGATTCAAATTCCAAATTCAAATATGGCCTTTTAAAGTGCCTTTTCTTGTTCTGTTTAAAACATCAATTTAACTTGTTTGATCATGCATGAAAATAGTACAGATGGATAGATTGGATTTTTCTGATCATTTTTCATATATAATTTGTCCAATTTGGAGTTACAGAATAAAAGTTATGAATTTTTGAAGTTTAATTAATATTCTGGAATTTCCTGATTTAATTTAAATCCAGAAATATCATTTACTGCGTCGGCCTGACGTCACAGTGACATCAGCAGGTCAACAGGGCTGGCTCGGGTCAAACCTGACGTGTGGGGTCCACATGTCAGTGACACAGGGGCTAATCCCGTGTTGACCCGGGCTGGTTAGCTTTGACTAAGCCCTGGGGCCCACTTGTCAGCGTCAGTAGGTGGTGGGTTAGTGGCTAATTAACTAGGCCACGTCAGCTCGCCGGAGTTCTGGCCGGCGGCGACCATCAGTGCGGTGGCGATAGTGGTTTTGGTCGTTTCGGCCACCAAATGAACCGCGGAGGCCACCGGAGTGAAGCTGAGGACGACCCGCGGCTCTTGGCGGAGTCCGTTGGGGTCGGGGTGGCCGGAGTCGACAGCGGCGAGCTCGGTTGCGGCCGCCGGGGTTCGGTCGTGCACGGGAGGGGTGTTGCAGGGGGTTTGGGGTAGCGTTGGTGCGTGCTACGTGCTCCTAGTGAGATGTGGAGCACGATGGTGAGCTCGGTTGGGCGCTACGGCAACCGTGGCCACGACGGCGACATCGCCGGCGGCGTGAAGCTTTCGGCCGCGGTGGGGCTAGGGCCTAGGGGTCGGGAGAGAGCAGGGAAGAAGGGGGAAACGGTGGCGTAGCTCACCGCGGTTGCAGTGGGCGTCGAAACGGGCTCGGGGACGCGCTGGAGACGGCGAATTCGTCGGCGACGGTGATCGGAGCCCGAAGAGGGGAACGGCGACGTGGCGGCGATGCAGGGCTTCCGGGGACTCGTGGAGCGGTGGGGAGGAAGAGGGAGTCGAGGCGGAGCTCCTGAGCTGGTCGGGGGAGCGAGGGGTGGTCGGAGTCGGTGGCTAAGGTGAACGGCGGCGACGGTGAGCTTCGGCCGTGAGAGAGAGAGAGCGAGGGAGAGCCGGGGGAGAGTGAATGGGGTGTCGGCGAGGTCGGGGCGACGACCAGAAGACGATCCACGCGGCGCAACGGCGACCAGGGCGATGCAGAGAGGCTGGGTGGTGCGTGGCGAGCTCGGGCGCGCCATGCTCACCTCCCTGCCTGCTCTGGCGAGGGGAAGCAGCTGGCTGGCACGGGCCAGCACAGTGCTGGGCCGGCTGGGCTGGGCCGCACAGGGAGGAGCCCAGGTAAGCTTCTCCCTTTATTTATTTTCTGTTTTCTGTTTTTATTTAATATATCTGCAACTTTGTTGAATTAAATAAAATACCTAGGCAACTCCAAAAATCACCAAACTACTCCTGGTCCAAAGTTGGATTATTTCCAACATGAAACATTTTAGTTTGGAGATATTTGAGCATTTAAATATTTTATATTATTTTAAATGCCCAAATTCAAATAGCTATGATTTAATTCAAAACCCTAGGATGGCCTAGGAAAATGTGCACCACTTTTGGCAGAGGTTCTGAACCAAGGCAAAAATGATGGGCATTTTAGAAGGGCATTTCAGGTTCATTGAAAATTATTTTAGTAAACCCTAGTTGGTTTCAGAGGGGACTGGGGGTTCTGTCATCCCCATTTCAAGTTTCTGATGAAAGAGTAAACATGATGCAGCACTCTAATGCATGACTAGCTAGGGTGTGACATAAACCTACAAAGACAACCTTCAAAGGCGTCATACCAGGTGTCGAGGCCAGTTGTACAGGCTCAGTCACACTGGAAGTGGTCTTCGGATCCCCGGATAATTTCCGAAGCGAGGAGTTAATCTTCGACATAGTCCCGTTCCGCAGTGGCTATCATGCTCTGCTTGGACGAACCGCATTCGCAAAATTCAACGCGGTGCCGCATTATGCATACCTTAAGCTCAAGATGCCAGGCCCTCGTGGAGTCATCACGGTCAATGGAAACACGGAACGCTCCCTCCGAACGGAGGAATATACAGCAGCTCTCGCGACAGAAGTACAAAGCAGCCTTTCAAGGCAATTTTCGAATCCGGCCGTTAAACAACTGGACACGGCCAAACGCGCCCGGAGCAACATCAACCAAGACCACCTGGCATGTTCCGAGCACGCGTAGCAATGCGGCCTCAACCCCAGCTCTCACACAATTGTAAGACAAACTCTCCGTGTACATAATTACGCCCTGGAGATACCATGGGCATAGGGGGAGAGGCACAACCACAACAGACCCAGAGTGTGGTTCGACCACACCAGGGGCTCCCAAGTGTGTCGCTCATTTTATCTTTTATTTCTCTCTTTTTTATATAGAACTCTGTCCGGCGGCGAACCTACCGAACTCATGATGCAATAGCCAGGGAGGGACAAAGGCCGCGACGAACACTCAGGTGGTCTCCATTACGAGCATTAAATTTGTTAAATACACCATTCTGCGGCCTACCCCTGGAGGGAGACGCCTTTAATTCGTCCAATCCCTTGCTTTCCGCACTATTTGTATCATTCCGCACTCATAGCAGATCTTCTTGAATAAAATGCAGCACTTCTTGCCCATAATTGCATTACCTTATATATATATGTTCATTTACGACATGTTGCATCCATACATTTTGGTACGGCCAAATACACCAGGGGCTTATGTTCCCCGCATTATGGTGTGATAAAGTCCGAACACTTTCACAAGTGCGGCACCCCGAACTTATAGCATTATATGAATCGGCTCCGAATCATGTCTTGGGTCAATAGTTGGGTTTTCCCGGCTCCCATGTTTGGCACCTTACGTTCCGTTCTATCGGCTAAGGTAGCACTGGGAGAACCACTGCGATTGCGCCCCGGTTGAGCCGGGTTAACGCCTCAGTGGAGAAAGCTAAAACTGACTGTCATGATAAGGCGAGAGACTGGCCGCTGTTCGAGAGGTCCTTTCGGGTCCTTAAAGACCTACGCCGCTTCGAGCGAAGTTCCGGATAATGTCTGACGAAGGCGTGGATAGCGCCCCTAATTCGGTCTTCCGAATACTAGGAGCTTCGCCGAAATTTAAAATTATAGAATTCTATGGCTAAGTGAGAGTGTTCAAGCACTATAAGTCTGGTTGCCTTGTTCGTTGTGTTGAGCGCCTCCCTAGATGGACCCAAAAATGGGAACAAGAGTGCTCAAGTTTATCCCGAACACCCCAGCACTCGTGGCATGGGGGCTGAAGCCGATGACTTGCCATCTCTCAGATTTAATAAACGGCCGCACAGAAGGTAATATTTTAAATTAACAAGCGTTGCTTAGCGCATATGAACAAAGTTTTCAGCGCACAGGATAACACATTGCGAATTTACTCAATAATTACATCCCTGGGGCACTCATCCGCAATCTTGCGGGCACCCTTCAGGACAGTCTTATAGTACATTTCGGGCGTACGATATTCCTTGCCCACTGGTGGCGTGTTAGTGATTAGCTTCTCCGCATCCAGCTTGCCCCAATGCACCTTTGTGCGGGCAAGGGCCCAACGAGCACCTTCAATACAGGCGGAGCGCTTGATAACCTCCACCCAGGGGCACGCATCCACCAACCATCGCACGAGGCCGAAGTAGCTCCCAGGCATGGCCTCTCCAGGCCATAGCCGGACTATGAGGCCCTTCATGGCCTGCTCGGCCGCCTTGTGGAGCTCGACTAGCTGCTTCAGCTGGTCGCTAGGGGGCACCGGATGGCCGGCCTCAGCATACTGAGACCAGAAGACCTTCTCCGTTGAGCTCCCCTCCTCGGCTCGGTAGAATGCAGCGGCATCAGACACGCTGCAAGGCAGATCTGCAAACGCCCCTGGAGAGCTCCGAATTCGGGTAAGTAACACGTAATTTACATTCACATGCTTGCTTTCCATGAAAAATGCCTTACCCGCCACTATCTTCCTCACCAACTCAATCTCCTGAAGGGACTTATGGGCATCGGCCTTGGCAGTCTTGGCACTTTCGAGAGCCGAGGCAAGCTCGGACTCTCGAGTCTTTGAGTCACGCTCCAAACTCTCATGCTTTTCCATGAGAGCCTGGAGCTCTTGCCGAACCACCGCCACCCGCGCCTCCTTCTTTTCTCGTTCTGCCCGTTCCGCGGCCGCATTGCGTTCGGCCGCAGACACGGACTCCTTCAGGGTCGCCACCTCGTTCGTGGCCCCTGCAGTACCCATGTTATCCTTGTTATTTTTTGTTGCAACTTAAATCCTTTTCTGTAAGGTACAAGTTCAAAGTGGTGTTACTCACCTTCTTTGTCCTGGAGCTGCTTCTTGGCATGGCCGAGCTCTTGCTCGGACCGCTCGAGCTCCTGCTTCAAAGCACCGACCTCCGCAGTTAGTGCGGCAGAGGTCAGCAGCGCAGCCTGCAACCCATATTGACATAATTTTTTAGCAACCCTGCGTATATCTTCTTTTTTTCAGATCCTCAGTCCGGCTTTTCTTTCCGAACACCGAACCGAGCATCAGGGGCTACTGTCTATGCGGTATTACATTGCATATTTTTAACTTCTTACCTCAAAGCCTGATAGAAGGCTACTGCAAGCTTCGGTCAGCCCGCTCTTGGCAAGCTGTACCTTCTGAATCACCGCACTCATAATAGTGCGGTGTTCTTCCTCGATGGAAGCGCTCTGGAGCGCCTCCAACAAATTGTCTGGCGCCTCCGGTTGGACGGAAGCCGCCGGTGTCACGGTCTTGCCCTTCGTGCGAAGGGGCCGCCAGCCGGACTCCGGAACCACTACGGGTTCTGATGTGGAGTCCGGCGCAAAGTCCGGGAGGCTGCCTTGTGGCGCCTCCGGAGCCTCCCCCTGATGGGTCCCTTCTTGGGATCCCACCTCGGCGTCCTTGGTGTCGCGAGGGGTGAAGGCGGTCGGGATGGAGTCTACATCCGACGGAGCCAACGACCCGCTCGATGAAGCGGGGAGATCATCATTGGCCGCACTACAGGCAGCATGCAGCATCAGAATGACACTATGTGACGCAGAAAAAGAAATTATAAATCATTCAGGAATCCAGATACTTACGATCTCGCCGGAGGCCTGGCCCTTGAAGGCCATTCTTCCTCGCCAACGTTGATGTTGGCGGGGCTATCCGAGGGAATAGTCCTTCCCCTCTTGAACCCTTCAGCCTCCCCTGTTGGGGAAGCCTTCCTCTTCCTCTCTCCCTCCTCTGGGAGAGAGTCCTCCTTCTCCTCCTCATTTTCGGGGGAGGAGTCCGCCCCGGAGTCGTCAGACACCTGAAAGCGGGAACTCTTTCGAGCACCCGTGGCCTCCTTCTTGGCCTTCTTCTCCGGCACCACGTGCGGTGCCAGAACCAGCAACCTCGCTAGATGGGCGTCTACTGGGTTTTCTGGCATGGGAGCCAGGCAGATAACCTGCTCCGCCTTCCTCATCCAGTCCTGTCAAAGGAAAAGGGGAAATTAAAACCTGCATAGAGTCAAACTATGAAAAGCAAGTGTCCCGTAAAGGGGTAGAATCACTTACCTCGTTGGCTTGGCGCTGCAAGCGAAATCCGCGATCTTCAGTCGCGGATGCGGGGGCTTCGGCGCCCTTAAACAGCACCCTCCAGGCGCCTTCGTACATCGTGTCGAAGAGCCCGCTCAGCGCCTGGTGCTGTTCCGGATTGAACTCCCACAGATTGAATGCCCGCTCTTGGCATGGGAGAATCCGGCGGATGAGCATGACTTGGACCACGTTAACCAGCCTGAGCTTCTTCACCAACTTCTGGATACAGGCTTGGAGTCCCGTCAGCTCCTCCGAACTACCCCACAGCAAGCCCTTCTCTTTCCAGGAGGTGAGCTGCGTGGGGATACCAGATCTGAACTCGGGGGCCGCCGCCCACGTAGGGTCGCGCGGCTCGATGATATAGAACCACCCCGATTGCCACCCCTTGACGGATTCCACGAAGGCCCCTTCAAACGAAAGGACGTTGGGCATCTTGCCCAACATGGCGCCTCCGCACTCCGCTTGAGTGCCCTTCACTACCTTCGGCTTGACATTGAAGGTCTTGAGCCACAAGCCGAAGTGGGGCTGGATGCAGAGGAAGGCCTCGCACACGACGATAAATGCCGAGATGTTGAGGATGAAGTTCGGTGCCAGATCATAGAAATCCAGGCCTTAGTAGAACATGAGCCCCCGGACAAAGGGGTGAAGTGGAAAGCCCAGTGCGCGGAGGAAGTGGGGAAGAAAAACGACCCTCTCATGGGGCCTGGGGGTGGGGATGAGCTGCCCCTCGTCGGGTAGCCGGTGCGCGATGTCGCCGGACAGGTAGCCGGCGCTGCGCAGTCTTTCGATGTGCTCATCCATAACGGAGGAGGTCATCCACTTGCCTCCCGCTCCGGACATAACTGGGGAAGGTTGAGACGAGATGTGCGGGCTTGGGCGCTGGAGCTCGAGTGCGCGGAGATGGATAAGCAAAGAAGGAAGAAGGCGTAGGTGAAAAGGTGAATCCTTATCCCTTATATGGGCGGGCGAAGTCTACGCGTCCCCCACCGGCCTGGTAAAACTCGCTTATCCCCCAAGCGTCACCATCAATGGCGCGGTTGGGTTACCCACGTCCGTATTGATGAGAATCCCGGATTAAGGGGAACACGATCTCTGCTTCGACAAGACGTGCCAAGGAAACCGCTTCGCTAAATGCGCTGAGGTGGTAGAGTAAAAAACGATTCAAGTAATGGCTTGGTAGTGGCATGACATCATGCCGTAAAAAACGTCAGTAGATTGAACTTGTGTATATATTATTCTCTCTACAGTGGAATGTGGAATTTATTTTGCAGAGCCGGACACTATCCTGGTGTTCACCATCTTCTATCATTCGGAGGAGGAACCCGCCTTGCAATGCCAAGCAATATACGCGCCGGACTTATCGTCATTGAAGCCTGGTTCAGGGGCTACTGAGGGAGTCATGGATTAGGGGGTGTCCGAATAGCCGGACTACCATCATCAGCCGAACTATCATCATCGACCGGACTCCAAGACTATGAAGATACAAGATTGAAGACTTCGTCCCGTGTCCGGATGGGACTTTCCTTGGCGTGGAAGGCAAGCTTGGCGATACGGATACGTAGATCTCCTACCATTGTAACCGACTCTATGTAACCCTAGCCCTCTACGGTGTCTATATAAACCGGATGGCTCTAGTCCGTAGGACAACAACAACAACAACCATTACAATCATACCATAGGATAGCTTCTAGGGTTTAGCCTCCTTGATCTTGTGGTAGATCCACTCTTGTAAACATCCACAATATCAATATGAATCAAGCAGGACGTAGGGTTTTACCTCCATCAAGAGGGCCCGAACCTGGGTAAAACATCGTGTCCCTTGTCTCCTGTTACCATCCGCCTATACGCATAGTTCGGGACCCCCTACCCGAGATCCGCCAGTTTTGACACCGACAATGACATTCACTGGAAGATTCTCAAGACAGCTTTTGGGAACCCAGATCTTCTTCATAGGTGGTCCATTCCTACAGTTAGTACCAATATACCTAGCAAACACTTCACCATTCTAATTTTCGAACATTTTATAGTTTGCATCAAAGGATTCATCAATGATAATAGGATTAGCACAGGTAAAGCCAGATAAGGTGGATGGATCCACTGAAGGTTCCTTTGCAGCAACCCATGTGGTTTTGGAATACTGCTCAGGCTTCCAGTAGGAACCATCAACATTCATTTTCCTCTCGAACCCGACACCATCTTTCCTAGGGTTCCGGTTCAGAATCTTCTTTTTGAGGACATCGCAAAGTGTCTAATGTCCTTTCAGACTTTTATACATCCCTGTTTCAAGCAATGTCTTCAACCTAGCATTTTCATCAGCAACAGCAGTGGTATCCTCCGTAGAGGGGTTAGTTTCCACAAAAGTAGTTGAAGACAATGCAACAGCAGCAGCAGTGGAACATTCAGCAACAGAGGTAGCGTTATCACGCTCAATGCATTTTAGACATGGTGGTTCAAATCCATCCTGAGCGGAACTGATCTGTTGAGCGTGAAGTGACTCATTCTCCTTTTGAAGATCTTCATGAGCCGCTTTCAATTTCTCAAGCTCTTGCTTCCTTTGAAGATAATCATAGGAGAGCTTTTCATAAGTAGTTGAGAGCGTCTCATGAAGACTTCCAAGTTCTTGGTACTTAGCATGAAGATTTTTTATGTCTTCAACTAAGGATTGTGAACGTGTCATTTCCGCGTCCAACAGGTCATCACTTTTGTCTAACAGTTTTTGACTATGTTCCATAGCCTTTTGTTGTTCTGTAGCAATTTTAGCAAGTGTTTTGTAGCTAGGTTTGGATTCACAATCAGAGTCATCTTCACTTGATGTTTGAAAGTAAGCATCACGTGATTTTACCTTGGCACCACGTGCCATGAAGCAGTAGGTGGGAGCAGGATCATCCATGTCATCAGCTTCGGTGTTGGTGTTGAAGTCATTGTCTTCAGTGTTGAAGATGGACTTGGCAACATAGGCTGTGGCTAGAGCTAGACTTGCAACACCAGGGTCGGACTCTTCTTCAGACTCCACCTCTGCCTCCTCAGAAGAAGACTCCTCCTCTGAATCCATTTCCTTGCCAACAAAAGCACGAGCCTTGCCTGATGAGCTCTTCTTATGAGATGAAGACCTTGATGAGGACTTGGAAGAAGACTTTGAGGATTTCTTCTTCTTCTTGTCATCAGAATCATATTCCTTGCTCTTCTTCTTCTTCTTCTCATTGTCCCACTGTGGACACTCAGAGATATAGTGTCCAGGTTTCTTGCACTTGTGACATGTTCTCTTCTTGTTGTCATGAGTGGAAGCTTCATCATTTCTTGAGCTAGATCGTGAAGACTTTCTGAAGCCCTTCTTCTTAGTGAACTGCTGGAACTTCTTCACAAGCATAGCTAGTTCCTTTCCAATGTCTTCAGGATCATCAGAACTGCAGTCAGATTCTTCTTCAGATGAGGAAACAACTTTTGCCTTCAAAGCGCGAGTTCGGCCATAGTTGGGACCATAGATATCTCTTTTCTCAGAAATCTGGAACTCATGTGTGTTGAGCCTCTCAAGTATATCAGACGGATCGAGTGTCTTGAAGTCAGGGCGTTCTTGTATCATGAGGGAAAGGGTGTCAAAGGAGCTGTCAAGAGATCTCAGTAGTGTCTTGATGATTTCATGCTCGGTAATCTCAGTGGCACCGAGAGCCTGAAGCTCATTTGTGATGTCGGTGAGGCGATCAAACGTGAGCTAGACATTTTTATTGTCATTTCTCTTGAAGCGGTTGAAGAGGTTGCGAAGAACACTGATCCTTTGGTCTCTCTGTGTAGAGACGCCATCGTTGACCTTGGATAGCCAATCCCAGACTAGCTTTGACGTTTCCAGAGCACTCACATGGCCATACTGTCATTTGGTCAGATGACCACAGATGATGTTCTTTGTAGTGGAGTCCAGTTGAATGAACTTCTTGACATCAGTAGGGGTGACACCTTCACCAGTTTTGGGAACGCCGTTCTTGACGACATACCAGAGGTCGACATCAATGGCTTCAAGATGCATGCGCATCTTATTCTTCCAGTAGGGATATTCAGTTCCATCGAACACGGGACAAGCAGCGGAGACTTTGATTGTCCCTGCAGTCGACATAGCTAAACTCCAGGTGGTCAAACCGAATCACACAGAACAAGGGAGTACCTTGCTTTGATACCAATTGAAAGTGCTAGTTATCGACTAGAGGGGGGTGAATAGGCGATTTTTATCAAAGTCTTCAAAACGTGGAAGTTTCGAAGACGAACAATAGAAATGACCTAATTGATATGCAGCGGAAGATAAACTACAACAAGCAAGCCATAGTCAAGTATGCAATAATGTGAAAGTACAAAGACTAATAGCAGCTTGGTAGTAAGGATCAGGATGGAATATAGTATGCAGCCAATCAACAATAACAGTGAAGCAATGAAGTCAAATAGGTATGACAAACACGCAATGACTTCACGAAAGCAAACTTAAGGTAAAGGGAGTTAGAGGATAGAACCAGTCACTTGTTGAAGACACAGGATTTGTTGGACCAGTTCCAGTTGCTGTGACAATTGTACATCTGGGTAGGGAGGCTGAGATTCAACTCAGAAGACCGCGTCTTCACCATATTCCCCTTGAGCTAAGGACACACAGTCCTCGCCCAATCACTCTGGTAAGTCTTCAAGGTAGACTTCTGAACCTTCACATACTTCATTCACCGGCGATCCACAATGACTCTTGGATGCTCAGAACGCGACGCCTATCCGGCTGGAGGATACACAGTCCTTAAGTGTAATAAGTCTTCAGGTCACTCAGACAGAAAGACTTCAGTGATGCCTAACACTCTTTGGCTCTGGGTGTTTTGGCTTTGTCCTCGCAAGGATTTCTCTCTCTCAAAGGCTTCGAGGTGGGTTGCTCTCAAACGACAAAAGCCGTAAACTAACTCTGAGCAGCCACCAATTTATGGTGTAGGGGGTGGGCTTTTTATAGACACAAGGCAACCCGACCTGATATGTCCGAAATGACCCTGGGTCACAAAGGAACTAACACGTGTTCCAACGGTCAGATTTCAAACACACACGACAACTTTACTTGGGCTACAAGAAAAGCTGACTCATCCAGTTCTGGATAAGATTTGCTCTCATTGTCTTCGCTCGAAGACACAGGAGTTGGGTTGAGCATCACTTCAGTCATTCTGACTTTGTTCACTTGGACCCCACTTAACAGTACGGTGGTTCCTATGACTCAACAAAGAAGAAAATGAAACAACGAAACAACACAGTCTTCGCGCTCCATAGTCTTCACTCATTGTCTTCTCATGTCATAGTTTTCAATGTGAATATCTTCACATACCACCATTGTCGTCAATGTCTTCATACATTTTTAGGGGTCATCTCCGGTAGGTAAATGAATCAATGAGGGACACTACCTGCGTTATCCTGCAATTCTCACAAACGAATTAGTCCCTCAACCAACTTTGTCATCAATACTCCAAAACAAACTAGGGGTGGCACTAGATGCACTTACACCTTGACACTCATAAACTTGTTTGTGGAGGCATGCCACATCATCTTCCTATGTAAGCTTGACAAGAACAGTATGCCTCACAAACGAAGGAGTAGCTTTCAACTTCTTGTGCTTCAGTACACCCTGGACAACACGCCTGCCAATAGTGAGGCTGGAATACAACTCGACATTGGTATAAGCGCAAATGGCTTCTAGGATCCAACAGCCTAAGAACTCTGTTTTCCCATTGCGTATACTCAGGTCATCCGCCTCATAGCGAGTGACATGTACAACCACACAATCCTTGTCTGCATCAGGGCTCTATTGATGTCAGGACCCCGACTCAATGCCACATAGATCTAGCATGTAACACTTCATATCACTTTGCGGCCTCACGCACGGTATTCCCACGGGTGTCGCCTTACCTTTACCTGGGATCGTTTGCGCCTTTTGGCACACGTATATGACAGTGTCGCTAGCATCCATATGATAAGGAGCCCGGGCTGACATGGCTAGTCGTAAACCCAAAGTGGCACAAACTTACAGGGACAGGCATCCATGACCCAGCATCGAACGTGTCAGTCATCAGCGAGTGAATCCAGGCTGTAGCACTGGGCTAGCAGGACTCCGATAAACCGGGCTGTAGCGGGCTAACAGGACTCTGGTATTCATCGCGTGACATTTCCCCGAAGGGACAGACACAGGAACGAAGAAGGACACATGCCGGCCAGCCTAAGTGTTCCGGAGCAGTAGCAAGCTACCATGGCTCGGTGGAAACACTAGGAGACATTTCCCGGTAAGAGAGGCTCCTAAAGATAAACAACTAGATAGTCAGATCCCACACATACCAAGCATTTCAATAACATACACACAATATGCTCGATATGTGCAATACAACATGGCATCACAAAATGACTCTACGACTCAAGTAGTTTGTCAATAGGCTCCGAGGAGCGAGATATTACAAACATGGGTCTCATGACCCAACAATCAGAGCATACAAGTCAAAGCACAAGCGGAAGCTATCATGTCTGAGTATAGACAACTATAAATGAAAAAGGCTGAGAAGCCTGACTATCTACCAGATACTGCTGAGGGCACAAGATCGTAGCTGAGGTAACAAGCTAAACGTCGAAGTCCAAGCGGAACTACTAGTGAGACTGAAGTCTCTCTGCAAAAACATAAAATAGGCAAATGTGAGTACAAATGTACCCAGCAAGACTTACATCAGAACTAACTACATATGCATCCTTATCAACAAAGGGGATGGTGGAGTTTGACTGCAGCAAGCCAGCTTTGACTCGGTGGCTATCCTGAACTACGACTGCAAGTAATTCTTTTGAGGTGGCGCACACGAGTCCACATATTCACCATATCAATACACCACTATGGATCCACTCCCGTCTCCCTACGAGAACGCCATCCATAGCACTCACGCTTATCTTGCGTATTTTAGGGTATCCACTTTCACTTGTCTATGAACTGTACAAGGGGTCCACGTTTCCATATCCGAGGAATCCGGCTATTCGAATAGATAATGATAACCCTGCAGGGGTGTACTTCTTCACAGACGCTCTCGCCACTTACCGCCCTGTACACGTCATGTACCTCGGCAACCTTCAAGCGGAAGCCGGGCGAGGGAGTCGGCCACGACCTGACTAACCGAACAAGTCTCTAGTCCAGGTTTATCGCCTATTCGGGTTCCATCCGCAAGGAGATCCGGCCGGGGTGTCGCTTACGGCCCCAAACGATGTGTGCAGGGTTCCCAAGTCCACCGACCGGGTGCCACTTGGTACACCGGGCCACTGTGCCTAGTCTGTCCCAAGCCCACCTGTACCGGGTGCCACTTGGTAGACTACTAACACTACCTACAAACACCAGAAACTAGTTGCAACTCCTGGACAGAGATCATGTCGATTAATAAGTCGAGAGAGCCAATTAAGGATCCCAATGTGTGGTAGTAGCTGTTCATGGATCACAGGCACAGAACTCAGTTCCTGAGGACGGCTGCAATGAGACAACCCACCATGTACTCCTACATGGCCTCTCACCGCTACCTTTACCAAATCATGTTCACACACTTAGTTCACCCATAGTAGGACATGTTCACACGCCTCTGATTCATCCCCGATGAATCAGACCTGACTCAACTCTAAGGAATAGCAGGCATGACAACAAGCATGAATGAGTAGGCACATCAGGGCTCAAACAACTCCTACTCATGCTAGTGGGTTTCATCTATTTACTGTGGCAATGACAGGTCATGCAAAGGATAAAGGGGTTCAGCTACCGCAGCAAGTAATAGATGAATCGATGTTGTCCTAATGCAGTAAGGGAGAGCAGGAGCGAGAGAGTAGGATTGCATCGGAATGAACAAGGGGGTTTTGCTTGCCTGGCACTTCTGAAGATAACACTGAGTCTTCATCAGTGTCAACGATAACATCATCGGTATCACGTCTATCGAGAGGGGACAAATACCGGCAACACAGAAAGGAACACAATCAATGCAATGCACAATATGATGCATGCTCATGACATGGCAATATGAATGTGTTTTGAGCTAATGCAACTAGCAAGAGATTAAATGAAGTTGGTTTGAATATAAAATTCAAATTCAAACTCCATATGTGATTAAATAAATGCCCTTTATATGATTTGTGCTAAACAGCAGCTATAAGTTGTTCTAACATGCATGAAAATGGTACAGATGGATTCCTTGAATTTTTCTGATAATTTTTCATATATAAATTATTTAATTTGGAGTTACGGTTGAATTTCTATGATTTATTGAAGTTTTAGCTATTTTCTGGAAATAATAAATCATTTTTGATTTATTTAAATTCCAGAACAAATATTGCGTCAGCATGACGTATTAGTGACGTCAGCAGGTCAACGTGGCAGATTCAGGTCAAACCTGACCAGTGGGGTCCACTGGTCAGTGACCCAGTCAACTAACCAGGTTAGTTAGCCCTAACTAACTTACTTAGCCGGGCGGGGCCCGCATGTCAGTGGCCTATCTAATTAGCTAGGTTAATTAACGCTAACTAACTTAACCCTAATCAACCAGGCGCCTGGGCCCACACGTCAGGGGGTCAAACCCCGGGTCAACTCGCCGGAGTTGACCCGCGGCTCGTCGCCGGCGGAGCCAGAGATGGCGGAGGGGGTCAGAAATCCTCCTCCGGCGACCAAAACAGCGGCAGCGATCATCTACGCGTAGCTGGCGCTCAGCCGCATCCATCTAGGCAAGCGGGAGGGAATGAGGTCGAACGGGCTCGCCGAAATCGAGCTCGCGGCGGCGGCCGGAGCTCGGGGTTGGTGCGGGTTGGCCCTAGGGGGCACGGCAGGTCGCACGGGTGGGCGTGCTCGGCTCCTGGAAGGGTGCTGAGCACGTTGCCGTGCTCGGGAGTTGGCTACGGTGGCTCTAGCACCGTCTGCGACATCGCCGGCGGCGAGGAACTGTCGGCTCCGACAGCCGGGGTGGTTAGAAGGCACGGACGGGCACGGGGAGAGAGGGGAAATGGACAGGGGCTCACGAGGGGTCGGGAGAGAAGCTCGGTGGGCTCGGGGAAGCCTCTGCAACGGCGAATTGACGACGGCGATCTCCGGGCACCGGAGATGAAGACGACGACGCTCCGGTCGACTGCGGCCTCCTCTGGTCGCGTGCGTCGCGTGTGTAGCTCCACGGGGTCAGGGCGGAGCTCAGGGATGCATAGTGGGAGCGAGGGGGTGGCTGGCCGCGGTGTTTCTCAGCGGAGTGGCCATGGCGGCTTCGGCCATGAGAGGAAAGAGCAGGGGAGTGAGAGCGAGAGAGCAGGGAGGCAAGGGAGCGGACGAGGGGGTTCCAGGGGGGTGTCGTGGCATCTCCGGGCGTCGAGGAGGGAGGCAACCAGGCAGGAGGTGGCCGGGGGGAAGCAGGAGGTGGCCGAGGCCTCTCGGGCGCGCGCCACGCCTCGCCTCTGTTCGTCCTCCTGGCAGAGGAGGAAGAGGACAAGGGGGAGGAGGTGGGCTGGGCCGGCTGGGCCGGTTGGTGGCGCCAGGTGGGCTGCAGGTGAGTTAGGTAAGCTTCTGCTCTCTTTTTTTTATTTTTTTCTTCTGTTTTGTTTTATTTAATTTATTTTTCCACTGTTTTGAATTTTAAAATAATTCAAACAATGCCAAAAACTCCTCTGAATATTTTATATTGCTATATGGACTTTTCCAAAAGCTTATAAAATATTTCAGGGGTATTTGAAATTATATTCTAATTATATGAATATAATTCAAATTCAAATAGCTAATGAATTAAATCCAAAGTCCCAAAAATAATTCCTTAAAAATGTTCAATATTTTGGTTGGGACCAGAACCCTTACCAAAAATTATCAAACATTTAAGAGGAGCATTTTGGAGCAATGGATGAGATTTCTAGGGTTTTTGCCCCTCTTTTATTTAGGGTTTTGAGGCTTCCAAAATTCCTCAGTTCAAGGTTTCAGAATTTAAACATGATGCACACATGAAGCTAGCCTAGAGCATTACCAGAAGCTAGGGATGTGACAACTCACCCCCCACTAAACAAGAATCTCGTCTCGAGATTCAAGCGTAGGGTAGGGTGAAGGGAAAACGCAAACTAGTACAATCTTCACGATCCAGGTTGCACTTCAAATGAACATTGATTTGATCACCATCTTTGTCTTGTCGTCTTGCTCTGAGAACTTCAGCTAATCATGACAAGAAGAGGAAAGGAAAACTCTAGATGATCGGTCTTCTCGAAGGTCGAACAACTCAGGATTAACTCCCGGAATGTGACATAGCAACATCTCTCGAGCTGAGAGACGAAGCATACCTCTAGAGGGATGGAGTGGAGCAGGTGACGAGGTTCACTAGGTAGACAAAAATTCCACACCTAAGAAGGTGGTAAACGATTGTCAACGTAGCGAGGAGTTGAGTTGCCATGATACCACGACGAAACATCCTGGAGGAGGGTGATTCGTAGATTATTATCTTAAGTGGCAAAAAGAATTACCTTTGATATAGAGATCATTGAGACTCTCTATATCAGCCTAAGGCAATCACAGAAATCGATTGGCGCGGGTCGGTAGAATGGCATACTCGGACTTGGATGATGTGGATTACCTTGTTGAAGAAAACATAATGGATGAATTTGCTTATCACCGGAAATGAAAGAGACCCATGGTAGAATGGCACAATGGCGGTGCAAGCTGGGAACAGAATGCAAATGCTGGGAATGATTCTGGTAACTGGGGAAGAACCCATAATTGAGAGTGAATTCACTGTTTGAAAGGGTCATAGCATTGTCGAGGAAAACTGAGAGGAATCCGAGTTGGTGCCGATGATAACACGTAGCGCTTGTGCGTGCTCTCAAGAACTTGAGCATTTCCACAATCATCAAGATTCTACCAATATCCGTGTCAAGGATCCTGGCGACACAACTTGCTACCATGATGAATGATGATGGATGATGCAGATGCAAAGGAAGATAACACCTTCTCAGATTTCACCCTTGGCGGGGCCAAGGAAACAAAATCTGGACGATCGACCGAGAGACATTTGGCACTCCGCTTCTAATGTCCTCCTTGGTGTGCTAGTGTAACCCATTCATAGAAATGGTCTGGTATCTAGGACATCAAGTAAAAAGGTCGGACTTCGGGATCTCAAAATCCATAGGGGCAACTAGGGAGTAAATCCTACGAAATCCCTATGGGAAGGTGGCCAACTTTCTCAATCAAGATATTATAATAATAGGTCTTCCGGTTGGTTGTGTTGGCCACGACATCCACTTTACCAGTTATCGAGGGATCAGTATTATAGTTCTTGGGAAAATGTTCCAACCATCATATCTGCCTGAGATTCAGATCTGGTTGGTGTCAGGATATTCCAGACTCATCGAGTCTAGGAAGAAAAATGAAAGTTTGCAACACAAATCGATGAGATGACGTTGCGGGATTCTCGGGAAATGGACTACGGTAGCGAGCTCCAAAACATGAGCTGGTGCTGCTACAAACATGTGAACACATTGTTCCAGGCAAGCATGACCACAAAGTAGTCTTATAATAAAACACTACCGAGTTCAGGAGGGGGAACCATCAACGAGGGTATCGAAGTTCTTTCATAAGTCCGGATTAGCTCTTATGAAGAAACTCCTTCTCCTTGAACAAATCAATCAGTGGCTTGGTGTGCTAGGGATACATATAGATTGAAGGTTGCAAGTCTTCAAACCACAGCATTCTTCGCATGTGTGCATGACTGATTTGGAATGATTCCAAAGGAAACAACATTAACTTTCTCAAATTCACGGCGACAACTTTCACCAAATGCACGTGTATAAGAGGAAGTCACTCCTTACAACCGACATGCTTCATGAGCTAGCATGAAGAAATGCTTTCAAAAGTTTCCAACACTAGCTTAATGTTCAACAAAATCATGGAGGAGATAAGGATGTTGTTAATGGACTCAACAACAACTCATCGGAATTTCCATATCACTGGACCTCCACCATCGTGTGAACACGGTGATAGCATTGGTCAGACCCAAAAGATATAATGGTGTATGCTCGAGGGATCAACCACGAGGAAGACAACATTATGAGCATCGTTGGTTCTGACTTGATTTGACGATAGCCCACACTCAAATCAAAGGATTGATAAGACGATAGGTCCAGCAACTGATCACAGGGACCAATCGATGAAGATATCATCTTTCTTCAACACACACTACACAAGAATATCCCTTTGGAACGAACTAAGTCAGGCAAGCTTTTATCTTCCAACTCTCCAAGTTGTTGTCTAGCTTAACCAACTAGCTCAGGGATATCCAACACAGATTCTTGGAGAAGAATTGTTCACAAGAAACCAACCTGATCACGAGCCCAACACAGCGGTCAGGTGACAACCTGGTAATACTTCCGAGAAGATCTTCGGAAAATCACGAACCACCGGTATGTTACTAAGCTCGAGAACAATCTTGCTTTTCAGGGCAAGACGATATGATCAATAGAGCAAGGATTTGAAATAATCCTAACTCATCGATCGAGGAGTGAACCAGGAGAATGGACTAGGTAGCATGATCAACCTTAGAATGATGATTCAAAACCAACATGCTAAGAATGAAATTATTGTCCTTTAACTACCCAGCAACGAGGTTGCTAGGCTTATTGATTTCACACATCACGATTCACTTGTCGACATTCCGGTTATAACCACACGGAACCGAGGAATGAGTAATGATGGTGAGAAGTATCACTACGTCAAAATTCATGAGAGTTGGTGCAGTTCTCATGACAATTCTGACATAAAGGGGGTAATACTCCAAGGTAGAACAGAACCAAAAGCTGGGCTGGCATTTTGATCTGCGGAGCACAATTGCTTTGACCCAATCCTAGATATGGAAGAGGTACTGGAGTTTGTTTCTCCTAGTCATTCTGCGATAGAATGGCTTGACGGACCTCAAGAGTAATAGGCATCGATAAACGAACGCACGCATACTCTTGACTATCAATTGATAGACGAGGATCAGAATGCAACTAAGGAGAACAACTCAAAGGAACATATAATTTTCTGAGTTGTGGATGCATAGATTAGTATGTCGAACCAAGTTCAACATATTTCTTCTGGATAACCCATGCAGAAAGGTAGAACTGGCAGAATCACGATTTATGAATGGAGAACTCCTCAAGAATAATCCTGTTGTGATATTTCAGTTCAATGAGGAACTTCTGCCATAAGTAGTTCATGGTATTTGGAAGAAGAAGATACCACGGACTTCAAGGACTATCGCAAAGGTTACTAATATCCTAAAGGCGCTAGCAATTACTATCAACATGAAGTAGGTAGAGTGAATCTCGAGTTTAAGAACCCAGGAACAGAATACCTATTACTAAGTAGCATCACGGGATGCTTTCGAGAATGATGGCCAGAATCATCACACTGAGAACACAAATCATGGCTAAATTACTAGATGATCCCCTAAGACACCTAGGGTCATAATAATATCTCCAACATATAGGTCAAGGTAACGGAGTACCTCAACTCACTGATTAGTGTGGTTAATCTGGCCCATGGGAACATTGAAACGGGAAGAAAAGATTTTGCAAATGCATCAGACTCTTTAGAAACCTGGGATGACTCGGACAGCATAACGGCTGTAAATGCTCAGAAAAGATTTGAGACATTCACAAAAATGGTGGCATAACCACTCAGAAGCACAATATCAAGGTCTCGAGATCAACAATTAACATACGGATGTAGTAGAAACTGAACTCAAGCTTAAATCCACAATCTTATAAGTCCACTGATTAGTAACACGTGATCCTAATAGAAAGAAGAGATAGCCTAGTTCCTTAACCCCGTAGGAAAGGTAAGACGACTCAGATCAGAAGTCATAAGGTATAAGGAGTAAAAAGAGCCTTACGTTCCATCCCACAATCAATTCCCTTATATAACTAAAGAATTTCTAGACTCAACTTCGACCAGTTTGGCTTGGTAACCTACAGGCAGTCAAGCTCTGATACCAATGCTGTCAGGACCCCGACTCAATGCCACATAGATCTAGCATGTAACACTTCATATCACTTTGCGGCCTCACGCACGGTATTCCCACGGGTGTCGCCTTACCTTTACCTGGGACCGTTTGCGCCTTTTGGCACACGTATATGACAGTGTCGCTAGCATCCATATGATAAGGAGCCCGGGCTGACATGGCTAGTCGTAAACCCAAAGTGGCACAAACTTACAGGGACAGGCATCCATGACCCAGCATCGAACGTGTCGGTCATCAGCGAGTGAATCCAGGCTGTAGCACTGGGCTAGCAGGACTCCGGTAAACCGGGCTGTAGCGGGCTAACAGGACTCTGGTATTCATCGCGTGACATTTCCCCGAAGGGATAGACACAGGAACGAAGAAGGACACATGCCGGCCAGCCTAAGTGTTCCGGAGCAGTAGCAAGCTACCATGGCTCGGTGGAAACACTAGGAGACATTTCCCGGTAAGAGAGGCTACTAAAGATAAACAACTAGATAGTCAGATCCCACACATACCAAGCATTTCAATAACATACACACAATATGCTCGATATGTGCAATACAACATGGCATCACAAAATGACTCTACGACTCAAGTAGTTTGTCAATAGGCTCCGAGGAGCGAGATATTACAAACATGGGTCTCATGACCCAACAATCAGAGCATACAAGTCAAAGCACAAGCGGAAGCTATCATGTCTGAGTACAGACAACTAGAAATGAAAAAGGCTGAGAAGCCTGACTATCTACCAGATACTGCTGAGGGCACAAGATCGTAGCTGAGGTAACAAGCTAAACGTCGAAGTCCAAGCGGAACTACTAGTGAGACTGAAGTCTCTCTCCAAAAACATAAAATAGGCAAACATGAGCACAAATGTACCCAGCAAGACTTACATCAGAACTAACTACATATGCATCATTATCAACAAAGGGGATGGTGGAGTTTGACTGCAGCAAGCCAGCTTTGACTCGGTGGCTATCCTGAACTACGACTGCAAGTAATTCTTTTGAGGTGGCGCACACGAGTCCACATATTCACCATATCAATACACCACTATGGATCCGCTCCCGTCTCCCTACGAGAACGCCATCCATAGCACTCACGCTTATCTTGCGTATTTTAGGGTATCCACTTTCACTTGTCTATGAACTGTACAAGGGGTCCACGTTTCCATATCCGAGGAATCCGGCTATTCGAATAGATAATGATAACCCTGCAGGGGTGTACTTCTTCACACACGCTCTCGCCACTTACCGCCCTGTACACGTCATGTACCTCGGCAACCTTCAAGCGGAAGCCGGGCGAGGGAGTCGGCCACGACCTGACTAACCGAACAAGTCTCTAGTCCAGGTTTATCGCCTCTTCGGGTTCCATCCGCAAGGAGATCCGGCCGGGGTGTCGCTTACGGCCCCAAACGATGTGTGCAGGGTTCCCAAGTCCACCGACCGGGTGCCACTTGGTACACCGAGCCACTGTGCCTAGTCTGTCCCAAGCCCACCTGTACCGGGTGCCACTTGGTAGACTACTAACACTACCTACAAACACCAGAAACTAGTTGCAACTCCTGGACAGAGATCATGTCGATTAATAAGTCGAGAGAGTCAATTAAGGATCCCAATGTGTGGTAGTAGCTGTTCATGGATCACAGGCACAGAACTCAGTTCCTGAGGACGGCTGCAATGAGACAACCCACCATGTACTCCTACATGGCCTCTCACCGCTACCTTTACCAAATCGTGTTCACACACTTAGTTCACCCATAGTAGGACATGTTCACACGCCTCTGATTCATCCCCGATGAATCAGACCTGACTCAACTCTAAGCAATAGCAGGCATGACAACAAGCATGAATGAGTAGGCACATCAGGGCTCAAACAACTCCTACTCATGCTAGTGGGTTTCATCAATTTACTGTGGCAATGACAGGTCATGCAAAGGATAAAGGGGTTCAGCTACCGCAGAAAGTAACAGATGAATCGATGTTGTCCTAATGCAGTAAGGGAGAGCAGGAGCGAGAGAGTAGGATTGTATCGGAATGAACAAGGGGGTTTTGCTTGCCTGGCACTTCTGAAGATAACATTGAGTCTTCATCAGTGTCAACGATCACATCATCGGTATCACGTCTATCGAGAGGGGACAAATACCGGCAACACAGAAAGGAACACAATCAATGCAATGCACAATATGATGCATGCTCATGACATGGCAATATGAATGTGTTTTGAGCTAATGCAACTAGCAACAGATTAAATGAAGTTGGTTTGAATATAAAATTCAAATTCAAACTCCATATGTGATTAAATAAATGCCCTTTATATGATTTGTGCTAAACAGCAGCTATAAGTTGTTCTAACATGCATGAAAATGGTACAGATGGATTCCTTGAATTTTTCTGATAATTTTTCATATATAAATTATTTAATTTGGAGTTACAGTTGAATTTCTATGATTTATTGAAGTTTTAGCTATTTTCTGGAAATAATAAATCATTTTTGATTTATTTAAATTCCAGAACAAATACTGCATCAGCTTGACGTATTAGTGACGTCAGCAGGTCAACGTGGCAGATTCAGGTCAAACCTGACCAGTGGGGTCCACTGGTCAGTGACCCAGTCAACTAACCAGGTTAGTTAGCCCTAACTAACTTAGTTAGCCGGGCGGGGCCCGCATGTCAGTGGCCTATCTAATTAGCTAGGTTAATTAACGCTAACTAACTTAACCCTAATCAACCAGGCGCCTGGGCCCACACGTCAGGGGGTCAAACCCCGGGTCAACTCGCCGAAGTTGACCCGCGGCTCGTCGCCGGCGGAGCCAGAGACGGCGGAGGGGGTCGGAAATCCTCCTCCGGCGACCAAAACAGCGGCAGCGATCATCTACGCGTAGCTGGCGCTCAGCCGCATCCATCTAGGCAAGCGGGAGGGAATGAGGTCGAACGGGCTCGCCGGAATCGAGCTCGCGGCGGCGGCCGGAGCTCGGGGTTGGTGCGGGTTGGCGCTAGGGTGCACGGCAGGTCGCACGGGTGGGCGCGCTCGGCTCCTGGAAGGGTGCTGAGCACGTTGTCGTGCTCGGGAGTTGGCTACGGTGGCTCTAGCACCGTCTGCGACATCGCCGGCGGCGAGGAACTGTCGGCTCCGACAGCCGGGGTGGTTAGAAGGCATGGACGGGCACGGGGAGAGAGGGGAAATGGACAGGGGCTCACGAGGGGTCGGGAGAGAAGCTCGGTGGGCTCGGGGAAGCCTCTGCAACGGCGAATTGACGACGGCGATCTCCGGGCACCGGAGATGAAGACGACGATGCTCCGGTCGACTGCGGCCTCCTCTGGTCGCGTGCGTCGCGTGTGTAGCTCCATGGGGTCAGGGCGGAGCTCAGGGATGCATAGTGGGAGCGAGGGGGTGGCTGGCCGCGGTGTTTCTCAGCGGAGTGGCCATGGCGGCTTCAGCCATGAGAGGAAAGAGCAGGGGAGTGAGAGGGAGAGAGCAGGGAGGCAAGGGAGCGGACGAGGGGGTTCCAGGGGGGTGTCGTGGCATCTCCGGGCGTCGAGGAGGGAGGCAACCAGGCAGGAGGTGGCCAGGGGGAAGCAGGAGGTGGCCGAGGCCTCTCGGGTGCGCGCCACGCCTCGCCTCTGTTCGTCCTCCTGGCAGAGGAGGAAGAGGACAAGGGGGAGGAGGTGGGCTGGGCCGGTTGGTGGTGCCAGGTGGGCTGCAGGTGAGTTAGGTAAGCTTCTGCTCTCTTTTTTTTATTTTTTTCTTCTGTTTTGTTTTATTTAATTTATTTTGCCACTGTTTTGAATTTTAAAATAATTCAAACAATGCCAAAAACTCCTCTGAATATTTTATATTGCTATATGGACTTTTCCAAAAGCTTATAAAATATTTCAGGGGTATTTGAAATTATATTCTAATTATATGAATATAATTCAAATTCAAATAGCTAATGAATTAAATCCAAAGTCCCAAAAATAATTCCTTAAAAATGTTCAATATTTTGGTTGGGACCAGAACCCTTACCAAAAATTATCAAACATTTAAGAGGAGCATTTTGGAGCAATGGATGAGATTTCTAGGGTTTTTGCCCCTCTTTTATTTAGGGTTTTGAGGCTTCCAAAATTCCTCAGTTCAAGGTTTCAGAATTTAAACATGATGCACACATGAAGCTAGCCTAGAGCATTACCAGAAGCTAGGGATATGACAATTGAAACAGAAACAAATTCTGAATTACTTTCTAGTATAAGAAACACAAGTTATTTAAACCACTATGTATAGCATGGCATCGAAGCTAATAAAATTTTGCATTATTCATCACCACATACTTAGATGAAAAACCACAATCGAGATCGACAAAGAAGAAAATCACCTTCGGCAGCTCAGCGAGGGGGGACACATCCTCGAAGGGGGAAAACTGCTCCTACAGTGCCACGAGGGTTGTATCCTCAAACGGGGCGTTGACCATCTCAGTAGTGGTCGTGAGTATATCTGGGGTTGGCTCGGTGGCTGCCTCCATCTTCTTGGAGCTCTCTGTCTCGTGGGGATCAGCCTCCCGCGTCTGCTCCAATATCGGTAGATCTTTGCCTGGTTCTCCTTGGTCCATCATGAAACTGACGAATACTAGGAGACCACTGAAAGGAAAACACAATCGCAATGACAATGAAACAAAAAAGAGAGTGAGGATCGGTTACTGCTTTGCAAAAGTTCTTTTTTTTCTCTGAAAGAAAATATACCAACATCACGGATCCGCTTATCTTCCCTTCATTGGGAGAGAAGAACAGTGGCAGATGCGAGTGTTGCCTTTCTTGAAGACGGTGAGGGAGAAGGGGATTCAGCGAAGAGTGAAATGATGGTTGCTTTGTCCGTCAAACTTAGACTGCGGGGAGGTGGGGTTTTGTGATACGACGGCTCGTTACTGCCGCGCTATGACTGGGGTGACTCTCCACCTGCATACTGCCTTCTAATTTGGTGGATGGCATTTGGGCCCGCGCGCTGCATGGCCCGCATGTCGGTGAACAAAAGTATAATGACATTCAGAAGAGGGATATGTTTCGATGACCTAAGATGAGCTAGAAGCGGTATTGTATCCACTGTACTAGTAGTAATTATTTTTCTAGGTAGCTGTTGAGTATCTCCTTTGTACTAGTAGTAATTGTTTCTCTGGGACTAAGACAAAACAGCCCATCCACCCTAAAAATAGTAAAATCAATTCAAAAGCCTATATATTTGCTGAATGAGAGGCACTACCCACACCCAGCACACCGCCCCCCCAAAAAACCTGGGTGCTCTTCTTCCTCCTCACTCCCACCCATCTCACATCAGCTCTCTCCACTCATACCCCCAAATTCCTCACCTCACTCCTACAGAAAACCCCAGCTCCCCTTCTTCCTCATTACTATAGAAAACCCCCAGCTCCCCTTCTTCTTCACTCCACTACAACTAGGCTCGTCATTCATTACTCTGCTCAAATCCATGAGCGCACCGCGACACCCTCGAGGAAAATGGAGTTGGCTGACCCTAGCGCCAAGAAGATGAGGATCCCGCCAGCGGCGACGCCTGTTGTAGATCCCGCACCCGGCAGCGCGGGGAGAAGCGGCAACCCCGCCCCCACCGGATCCCAGGAACCCGTAGAATCTCGGGTGGACCACATCAGCGATCTCCTGGATGTCATCCTTGGGGAGATCATCTCGCTTCTCCCCACCAAGGATTGCTGCCGCACCCAAGTCCTCTCAATTCGTGGCGCCCACTATGGCGTACCATGCCCCTTAATTTCGACTGTCGTTAGCTATCTCTCTTTAATTATTTTGAAATCCCCAGAGCCATCATCTCCTCCCACCAGGGCTTCGTTCAAAACCTCTGCATCCTGTCATGCTACCTAAGCAAGCATACCATGCCCTGCATGGTGGACGCCTGGCTAAAATCCCCTGAATTTACAGAACTACAACTGCTTGAGTTCTACTATTCCCCTGGAAATCACATACCACATATCGAACGCCATGTACTTGTGCCCTCAGCACCGATGTCCATCTCGCATTTTCCTCCTCTCTCCACACCGCCACCTTTGCGTTGTGCTACCTACCAGACAATCTGGTACTAAACCTTTGACTCCCATTTCTCAAGAAACTTTCACTTGTGTGGGTTCGTATATCGGAGGCCTCATTGCACATCATCATCCACTCCAGTTGCCCTACCCTGGAGTGCTTGGTGCTTGTTTTCATAGTTAGAATTGGTTGTCTCCAAATAAAGTCGCCTAACCTTGTAAGAATTGGAATTTCTGTCAGGACCCCGATCCAATGCCACACCGATCTAGCATGTGACACCTCATATCACTTTGCGGCCTCACGCACGGTATTCCCATGGGTGTCGCCTTACCAGGCCCAGGACCGTTTGCGCCTTTTGTCTCATGTATATGATAGTGTCGCTAGCATCCATATGACAAAGAACCCGGGCTGACATGACTAGTCGTGAACCCAAAGTGGCGCTAACTTACAGGGACAGGCATACATGACCCAACGACGAACGTGTCGGTCAACAGCGAGTGAATCTGGGTTGTAGCAGCTGGGCTAGCAGGACTCCAGAGAATCTGGGCTGTAGTAGGCTAACAAGACTCCGGTAGACACCGCGTGACATTTCCCCGAAGGGACAGACACAGGAACAAAGAAGGACACATGCCGGCCAGCCAAAGTGTTCTGGAGCAGTAGCAAGCTACCATGGCTCAGTGGAAGCACTAGGAGACATTTCCCGGTAAGAGAGGATACCAAGGATAAACAACTAGGTTGTCAGATCCCACACATACCAAGCATTTCAATAACATACACACAATATGCTCGATATGTGCAAATACAACATGGCATCACAACATGACTCTACGACTCAAGTATTTTATTCAATAGGCTCCGAGGAGCAAGATATTACAAACATGGTCTCATGACCCAACATTCAGAGCACACAAGTCAAAGCACAAGTGGAAGCTTAACATGTCTGAGTACAGACATCTACAAATGAAAAAGGCTGAGAAGCCTAACTATCTACCAGATCCTGCCGAGGGCACAAGATCGTAGTTGAGGTAACAAGCTAAAGTCGAAGTCCACATGGTACTACTAGTGAGACTAAAGTCTCTCTGCAAAAAGGTAAAATAGGCAAACGTGAGTACAAATGTACCCAGCAAGACTTACATCAGAACTAACTACATATGCATCATTATCAACAAAGGGGGGTGGTGGAGTTTGACTGCAGCAAGCCAGCTTTAACTCGGTGGCTATCCTGAACTATGATTGCAAGTAACTCTTTTGAGGTGGCGCACACGAGTCCACATATTCACCATATCAATACACCACTATGGATCCGCTCCCGTCTCCCTACGAGAACGCCATCCATAGCACTCACGCTTATCTTGTGTATTTTAGAGTATCCACTTTCACTTGTGTATGAATTGTACAGGCAACCCATAAGTCCTTTACCATGGACACGGCTATTCGAATAGATCATATTAACCCTGCAGGGGTGTACTTCTTCACACACGCTCTCGCCACTTACCGCCATGTACACGTCATGTATCTCGGCAACCTTTAAGCGGAAGCCTGGCGAGGGTGTCGGCCACGACCTGACTAACCACACAAGTCTCTCGTCCAGGTTTATCACCTATTCAGGTTCCATCCGCAAGGAGATCCGGCCGGGGTGTCGCTCACGCCCCCTGTCGGTGTCAAAACCGGCGGATCTCGGGTAGGGGGTCCCGAACTGTGCGTCTAGGCGGATGGTCACAGGAGACAAGGGACACGATGTTTGTACCCAGGTTCGGGCCCTCTCGATGGAGGTAAAACCCTACTCCTGCTTAACTAATATTGATGATATGGGTAGTACAAGAGTGGATCTACCACGAGATCAGAGAGGCTAAAGCCTAGAAGCTAGCCTATGGTATGATTGTTGTTTTTCCTACGGACTAAAACTCTCCGGTTTATATAGACATCGGAGAGGGCTAGGGTTACACAGAGTCGGTTACAATGGGAGGAGATCTTCATATCGTATCGCCAAGCTTGCCTTCCACGCCAAGGAAAGTCCCATCCGGACACGGGATGGAGTCTTCAATCTTGTATCTTCATAGTCCGGGAGTCCGGCCAAAGGTCATAGTCCGGCCATTCGGACACCCCCTAATCCAGGACTCCCTCAGTAGCCCATGAACCAGGCTTCAATGACGACGAGTCCAGCGTGCAAGTTGTCTTCGGCATTGCAAGGCGGGTTCTTCCTCCGAATACTTCATAGATGATGTTGAACACCAGGATAGTGTCCGGCTCTGCAAAATAAGTTCCACATGCCACCGTAGAGAGAATAATATCTGCACAAATCTAATCTGCTGACGTATTCCATAGCGTGACGTCACGGCCAGGTCTTTATTCGAATAGTTTTACCGTTCCACCTCAGCGCGTTTAGCGAGGCGGTTTCCTTGGCACGTCTTGTCAAAGCAGAGATCGTGTCCCCTTATTCTGGGATTCTCATCAATACGGGCGTGGGTAACCCAACCGTGCCTTTGGTATGACTCCCTAATTGAAAGCGAGTCTCAAACGGTTACGGGGAGGGCTCTTGGTATTCAACTCCTTTATAAAGGGACCAAGGCTCGGCTCCCCTCTTCTCAATCCAATCGAATCTGCCCCTTGCTTCGAGTTCCAACACCCAAAGCTCTAGTTTTAGGCGCTTTGGACCTTCGACGCTGTCCGGCTCCGACCTTCAAGGCCGGTGGATGCCTTCCTCTGTTACGGAAGAAGATGTGCAAAAGCTGAGAGATGCAAGGTATCTAAGCAGCAAAATCTCGCATAGGCTGCCTGCTCAAGGGCAGGCCATTCCCACTCCCCAGCCCGGTGAGAGCATGGTGTTTGTATCTCACTTCCTTCGGGGGCTAGGCTTCCCGATTGATCCCTTCGTGAGAGGGCTTATGTTTTATTACGGGCTGGAGTTTGACGACTTAGCTCTGGAGTCCATCCTCCAAATCTCATCATTCATCGTCGTGTGTGAGGCCTTCCTCCATATCACTCCTCACTTCGGATTGTGGCTAAGAACCTTCAAGGTGGAACCGAAGATGATCGAGAGGCAGCACGTTGAGTGCGGAGGAGCTATAATAAGCAAGATGGCCGACGCTCCTTGGCCCGAGGGCTCTTTTCAAGAGGAGTTCGGCTTATGGCAACGGGGCTGGTTTTACATCATAGCCCCCAGGGGCACCACATGGGTGGCGCCACCTACTTTCCGCTCGGGTCCCCCACCACAGCTAGCGTCATGGGTTAATGAAGGACTTATATGGGGACCGCCCAAAGATGTGCCCTTGCTGCAGGACCGCATTCGAGATCTTCTAGAAAGAGATATCAATTTGACCGTAGTGGCGCAAGTCATGCTGATTCGCCGCACACTACCCTGCAAACGTCGACCTCTCCGCATGTGGGAATTTAATCCGGAGGGACCGCGAGTCCTCCAACATTTCATGGGTGCGACACCCATGGAGATGTACAAATTGTTCTTCGGATCACATGCAAGGTGTCCGGATTTGTCCGAGGACGCAGGCCTGAGCTGCAATCGCCCGGATGCTAAGGTAAGTAGCCCCATATTTGGACACACCATCTGTATTTTCATCACAAAATTACCCTTAACAAAGTTGTCCTTTGAACAGGAGTGGATAGTGAAGGCAAAGCTTATAAGGTGTCCAGCCCCCCTGCCCGAGACCGCGCCAAACCCCATACTAACCAGGATGCTGGAGGTCGCGCTTTTGGCGGAAGGAGAAGGGGGGAACCAAGGGGCTACCACCTCCACGAAGGAGGCTGTTAGGAAGGGAAGAATCGAAAATTCCCCCGATCAGGGAAAGAAAAGGACTGCCTCTGAAGACCCGGAGGTGATGGCCTCAAAACAGGGGAAGAAATCTTCGCCAGAGGGTTCGGCATCGGAGAACGCCCCGGCCGAATCGCCGCCTAAGGGGGACCCGCTCTCCCCCGAGACGTAAGTGAAGGGAGGGGTTCCATAATGAATGACACTCCTGTTTTATTTCTGAGGAAGATAACCCAAACATTACCTTGCAATTCGGATCTCAACCCTTCTCAGCAGAGCTCATCTTCAGGGGATCTTCGTCCGGAGATGATAGAGAGTGAAATGCCTCCTCTTGTTGCGCCATCTCACGAGGCAGGCGACCCTGAGGTGTCGTCTCAGAGGGTCTTCGCAAGTCTAGATCCTGGAAAAGGTCATCAGGCTAGTCTGGCACCCTCTGGTGCATAGTCGGAGGGGCTGCAGGATCTGCTTGAGAGGGCGTCCATCTTAGAAGAACACCGTATGTTAATGAATACGGTGATTGGAAGGATTTCATCCGCGGAAAGCGGATTGTACAAGGCTGCCAGGAGTTTACTAACAGGCTTTGAGGTACGCAAAAAAGTTGTACCTTTTGGTAGAGCCGCATATTAAATGCGCCCTGTATAAAAAGTAGCCCCTGAGACTCTGTGTGTCGTCAAGGGTGACGGCGCGCAGAGGATCATAACCCCATGTATAATATGTCGCCTTTTCCATGAAGGTGGCGAGGCGTTCGGTGGCTAGCCGGACTGATGAATCTGCCGAACTAAAGCGGCAACTTGACGTAGCAGATGCCGACATCACGCTTGTAAATAAGCGGCTAGACGAGGCACAGGTATGTTCCAAAGACACCTGGTAATAGGAGCTCGATGCTCGGGTCTTATATATATGTGCCTAATGTAGATGGTGCTGCTGCCGTGGAGAACCTTCGGGTGGAACTTGCCCGAGCCAAGGAGCAAGCAAGGAGAAGTGATGCGGCTGCCGTTAAAGCGACTGAAGAGCTAAAAGCCGAACAGGCTGCTCACTGCCAGAGCAAAAAGGTGATAGCCGAAATGACCATAAAGTTGAAGGATGCTAACGACCGCTGTAAATTTCTGGAACAAGAAGATAGGACGGCTCAGAAGGATCTTGAAAAGATCACAGCCAAAGCCAAGGAAACTCGCTCTACAATGAGAGCTATGAAGGAGGAGCTGCGTCAGGTCGGAGATATCACGTCTGGAAAGCCCTATATGCTGCGGATGAAGTTCAGAGACCCCAAGTATGCTCCGTTAGACCGGCAGTGGAGTGCGGAAAACACTTATCTGGATTTGGCAGCTAGTGCGGCGGACGCGACCGAACACTTCCGCGGCCGAGGTGACCATGGATTGGAAGAGCTTTTTTGGTTGCAGTTCCACAATCCAGAACACCCACTTTCGGTATCCGACCGTTTGGCCGCCTGGGCGGAGCTGAACAGGTTATCCGGACTCGCCATGAGGTATGTTGCGAGTCGTCTGTGGCCGGAGGAGCTGGAGCCGAAGAGTTATTTTGGCTTGGTGCAGCAGTTCCTTGGTTCGGTGCCGCATGCTGATGCAATGAAGAGGTCGGCGTGCATAGAGGGCGCACAGATGGCTCTTGCCCGTGTCAAAACATACTGGGCGGATATGAAGGCCAGTGTTGTTGCATCCCGGGATTCGGACGAAAGCCGAGTACCTGCCAAGCACTACTTTGAGGAAGTTCTTCATGGCGCTCGTTTAATAGAGTCGCAGTGCTCGAAGGATGTTGTGTTCGAATAGCGTGTGCTATTTGTAAAATGAATATTTTGATGGAATATAAAAGCTTTTTTATACTTGTGCTTGCAAGAATTATGATGCCTCATGTGCGGCCATTTAATGTATATATTTGTATATAACCTGAAAGATGGCAGTTGTTGGCTTCAGCCCCCACATGCGGGGGTGTTCGCAAAAAGGCGCCTTTTCACACTTAATCCAATGTCTTGGTCCTATAAAGGAGGTGGTGGCGCGGCGAACTAGGCAACCGGACTATAATGCTTTATCACTTTCACTTAGCCATAGGAGTTCGATAGTGGGGCTACTGAATAGCCCCTAGGGGCACCGCGCTCACCCGGATTCGGGGCGCGAGTGTGCCTGACTAGGAAGCGGCCCTTCATTAATGCGGAGGAATCCTAAAGATTCCGAAAGTCATCGAGTGGTTGACCAGTCTCCCGCTCATGACAGTCAGTTTTCGGCTATGTCTACTGAGGTGCTCGCCTAGCCGAACCGGGACACAATCACAGTAGTTCTCATGGTGCCGCGTTAGCCGATATAAGGGAATGTAAGGCAGCAAAACACAGGAGCCGGGCAAACCCAACATTTGACCAAAGACATGATTCGGAGCTGATGCATATAGGGCCAAACTCGCGACGCCGAACACTCCCTAAGGTATTCGGTCTTTATGAGGACGGGCCGAAATAGAGCCCTTGGTAAAAAAGCCCCTGGTGTCCAGGTACGCGCAAAAATTCTAGCGGGGCCACTGAAGGAAATATGCCCTAGAGGCAATAATAAAGTTATTATTTATTTCCTCATATCATGATAAATGTTTATTATTCATGCTAGAATTGTATTAACCGGAAACATGATACATGTGTGAATACATAGACAAACATATAGTCACTAGTATGCCTCTACTTGACTAGCTCATTAATCAAAGATGGTTATGTTTCCTAACCATAGACATGTGTTGTCATTTGATTAATGGGATCACATCATTAGAAGAATGATGTGATTGACATGACCCATTCCGTTAGCCTAGCACTTGATCATTTAGTATACTGCTATTGCTTTCTTCATGACTTATACATGTTCCTGTAACTATGAGAAATATGCAACTCCCGTTTACCGGAGGAACACTTTGGGTACTACCAAACGTCACAACGTAACTGGGTGATTATAAAGGAGTACTACAGGTGTCTTCGAAGGTACATGTTGAGTTGGCGTATTTCGAGATTAGGTTTTGTCACTCCGATTGTCGGAGAGGTATCTCTGGGCCCTCTCGGTAATGCACATCATTATAAGCCTTGCAAGAATTGTGACCAAATGAGTTGGTTACGAGATGATGCATTACTGAACGAGTAAAGAGACTTGCCGGTAACGAGATTGAACTAGGTATTGGATACCGACGATCAAATCTCGGGCAAGTAACGTACCGATGACAAAGGGAACAACGTATTTGTTATGCGGTTTGACCGATAAAGATCTTTGTAGAATATGTAGGAACCAATATGGGCATCCAGGTCCCGCTATTGGTTATTGATCGAGAATGGTTCTAGGTCATGTCTACATAGTTCTCGAACCTGTAGGGTCCGCACGCTTAACGTTACGATGACAGTTTTATTATGAGTTTATAAGTTTTGATGTACCGAAGTTTGTTCGGAGTCCCGGATGTGATCACGGACATGACGAGGAGTCTCGAAATGGTCGAGACATAAAGATTGATATATTGGAAGCCTATGTTTGGACATCGGAAAGGTTCCGGGTGAAATCGGGATTTTACCGGAACACCGGGGGGTTACCGGAACCCTCTCGGGGGTTAATGGGCCTTAGTGGGCCATGAGGGAGAAGAGGAGGGCCGGCCAGGGCAGGCCGCGCGCCCCCTCCCCCCTAGTCCAAATAGGACAAGGAAGGGGGGGCGGCGCCCCCCTTTCCTCTTTCCCCTCCCCTCTTTCCTTCTCCACCAAGGCAAGAGGGGGGAGTCCTACTCCCGGTGGGAGTAGGACAACTCCAGGCGCACCCCAAGGGGGCCGGCCGCACCTCCCCCTCCCTCCTTTATATACGGGGGCAGGGGGCACCCCATAACACACAAGTTGATCTACGGATCGTTCCTTAGCCGTGTGCGGTGCCCCCCTCCACCATATTTCACCTCGATCATATCGTCGCAGAGTTTAGGCGAAGCCCTGCGCCGGTGGAGCATCATCATCGTCACCACGCTGTCGTGCTGACAGAACTCATCCCCGAAGCTTTGCTGGATCGGAGCCCGGGGATCGTCATCGAGCTGAACGTGTGCTGAACTCGGAGGTGCCGTACGTTCGGTGCTTGGAGCGGTCGGATCGTGAAGACGTACGACTACATCAACCGCGTTGTCATAACGCTTCCGCTTACGGTCTACGAGGGTACGTGGACGGATACTCTCCCCTCTCGTTGCTATGCCATCACCATGATCTTGCCTGTACGTAGGAAATTTTTTGAAATTACTACATTACCCAACAGTGGCATCCGAGCCTAGGTTTTATGCGTTGATGTTATATGCACGAGTAGAACACAAGTGAGTTGTGGGCGATATAAGTCATACTGCTTACCAGCATGTTATACTTTGGTTCAGCGGCATTGTGAGATGAAGCGGCCCGGACCGACATTACGCGTACGCTTACGCGAGACTAGTTTCACCGCTACGAGCACTCGTTGCTTAAAGGTGACCGGCGGGTGTCTGTCTCTCTCACTTTAGTTGAACCGAGTGTGGCTACGCCCGGTCCTTGCGAAGGTTAAAAGAGCACCAACTTGACAAACTATCGTTGTGGTTTTGATGCGTAGGTAAGAACGGTTCTTGCTAAGCCCGTAGCAGCCACGTAAAAATTGCAACAACAAAGTAGAGGACGTCTAACTTGTTTTTGTAGGGCATGTTGTGATGTGATATGGTCAAGACGTGATGCTATATTTTATTGTATGAGATGATCATGTTTTGTAACCGAAGTTATCGGCAACTGGCAGGAGCCATATGGTTGTCGCTTTATTGTATGAAATGCAAACGCCCTGTAATTGCTTTACTTTATCACTAAGCGGTAGCGATAGTCATAGAAGCAATAGATGGCGTAACGACAATGATGCTACGATGGAGATCAAGGTGTCGCGCCGGTGACGATGGTGATCACGACGGTGCTTCGAAGATGGAGATCACAAGCACAAGATGATGATGGCCATATCATATCAATTATAATGATTGCATGTGATGTTTATCCTTTATGCATCTTATCTTGCTTTGATTGACGGTAGCATTTTAAGATGATCTCTCACTTAATAATCAAGAAGTGTTCTCCCTGAGTATGCACCGTTGCGAAAGTTCTTCGTGCTGAGACACCACGTGATGATCGGGTGTGATAGGCTCTATGTTCAAATACAACAGGTGCAAAACAGTTGCACACGCGGAATACTCAGGTCATACTTGACGAGCCTAGCATATATAGATATGGCCTCGGAACACGGAGACCGAAAGGTCGAACGTGAATCATATAGTAGATATGATCAACATAGTGATGTTCACCATTGAAACTACTCCATCTCACGTGATGATCGGACATGGTTTAGTTGATTTGGATCACGTGATCACTTAGATGACTAGAGAGATGTCTGTCTAAGTGGGAGTTCTTAAGTAATATGATTAATTGAACTTAAATTTATCATGAACTTAGTACGTGATAGTATTTTGCTTGTCTATGTTTGTTTGTAGATAGATGGCTCGTGCTGTTGTTCCGTTAAATTTTAATGCGTTCCTTGAGAAAGCAAAGTTGAAAGATGATGGTAGCAATTACACGGACTGGGTCCATAACCTGAGGATTATCTTCATTGCTGCACGAAAAAGTTACGTCCTAGAAGCACCGCTGGGTGCCAGGCCTGCTGCTGATGCAACTGACGACGTTAAGAATGTCTGGCAGAGCAAAGCTAATGACTACTCGATAGTTCAGTGTGCCATGCTTTACGGCTTAGAACCGGGTCTTCAACGACGTTTTGAACATCATGGAGCATATGAGATGTTTCAGGAGTTGAAGTTAATATTTCAAGCAAATGCCCGGATTGAGAGATATGAAGTCTCCAATAAGTTCTATAGCTGCAAGATGGAGGAGAATAGTTCTGTCAGTGAACACATACTCAAAATGTCTGGGTATAATAATCACTTGATTCAACTGGGAGTTAATCTTCCTGATGATAGTGTCATTGACAGAATTCTCCAATCACTGCCACCAAGCTACAAGAGCTTCGTGATGAACTATAATATGCAAGGGATGAACAAAACTATTCCCGAGCTCTTCGCAATGCTAAAAGCTGCGGAGGTAGAAATCAAAAAGGAGCATCAAGTGTTGATGGTTAACAAGACCACCAGTTTCAAGAAAAAGGGCAAAGGGAAGAAGAAGGGGAACTTTAAAAAGAACAGCAAGAAAGTTGCTGCTCAAGAGAAGAAACCCAAGTCTGGACCTAAGCCTGAAACTGAGTGCTTCTACTGCAAGCAAACTGGACACTGGAAGCGGAACTGCCCCAAGTATTTGGCGGATAAGAAGGATGGCAAAATGAACAAAGGTATATGTGATATACATGTTATTGATGTGTACCTTACTAATGCTCGCAGTAGCACCTGGGTATTTGATACTGGTTCTGTTGCTAATATTTGCAACTCGAAACAGGGACTACGAATTAAGCGAAGATTGGCTAAGGACGAGGTGACGATGCGCGTGGGAAATGGTTCCAAAGTCGATGTGATCGCGGTCGGCACGCTACCTCTACATCTACCATCGGGATTAGTTTTAGACCTAAATATTTGTTATTTGGTGCCAGTGTTGAGCATGAACATTATATCTGGATCTTATTTGATGCGAAACGGCTATTCATTTAAATCAGAGAATAATGGTTGTTCTATTTATATGAGTAATATCTTTTATGGTCATGCACCCTTGAAGAGTGGTCTATTTTTATTGAATCTCGATAGTAGTGATACACATATTCATAGTGTTGAAACCAAAAGATGCAGAGTTGATAACGATAGTGCAACTTATTTGTGGCACTGCCGTTTAGGTCATATCGGTGTAAAGCGCATGAAGAAACTCCATACTGATGGGCTTTTGGAATCACTTGATTATGAATCACTTGGTACTTGCGAACCGTGCCTCATGGGCAAGATGACTAAAACGCCGTTCTCCGGAACTATGGAGCGAGCAACTAATTTGTTGGAGATCATACATACTGATGTTTGTGGTCCAATGAATGTTGAGGCTCGCGGCGGGTATCGTTATTTTCTCACCTTCACAGATGATTTGAGCAGATATGGGTATATCTACTTAATGAAACACAAGTCTGAAACATTTGAAAAGTTCAAAGAATTTCAGAGTGAAGTGGAAAATCATCGTAACAAGAAAATAAAGTTTCTACGATCTGATCGTGGAGGAGAATATTTGAGTTACTAGTTTGGTCTACACTTGAAACAATGCAGAATAGTTTCGCAACTCACGCCACCCGGAACACCACAATGAAATGGTGTGTCCGAATGTCGTAATCGTACTTTACTAGATATGGTGCGATCTATGATGTCTCTTACTGATTTACCGCTATCGTTATGGGGTTATGCTTTAGAGACGGCCGCATTCACGTTAAATAGGGCACCATCAAAATCCATTGAGACAACACCTTATGAACTGTGGTTTGGCAAGAAACCAAAGTTGTCGTTTCTTAAAGTTTGGGGCTGCGATGCTTATGTGAAGAAACTTCAACCAGATAAGCTCGAACCCAAATCGGAGAAATGTGTCTTCATAGGATACCCAAAAGAGACTATTGGGTACACCTTCTATCACAGATCTGAGGGCAAGATTTTCGTTGCTAAAATCGGATCCTTTCTTGAGAAGGAGTTTCTCTCGAAAGAAGTGAGTGGGAGGAAAGTAGAACTTGATGAGATAACTGTATCTACTCCCTTGTTGGAAAGTAGTTCATCACAAAAACCGGTTCCTGTGACAACTACACCAACTAGTGAGGAAGCTGATGATATTGATCATGAAACTTCAGATCAAGTTTCTACTGAACCTCGTAGGTCTACCAGAGTAAGATCCGCACCAGAGTGGTACGGTAATCCTATTCTAGAAGTCATGTTACTTGACCATGACGAACCTACGAACTATGAGGAAGCGATGATGAGCCTAGATTCCGCAAAATGGCTAGAGGCCATGAAATCTGAGATGGGATCCATGTACGAAAACAAAGTATGGACTTTGGTTGACTTGCCCGATGATCGGCAAGCCATTGAGAATAAATGGATCTTTAAGAAGAAGACTGACGCTGATGGTAATATTACTGTCTATAAAGCTCGACTTGTTGCGAAAGGTTTTCGACAAGTTCAAGGGGTTGACTACGATGAGACTTTCTCACCCGTAGCGATGCTTAAGTCTGTCCGAGTCATGTTAGCTATTGATGCATTTCATGATTATGAAATTTGGCAAATTGATGTCAAAACTGCATTCTTGAATGGATTTCTGGAAGAAGAGTTGTATATGATGCAACCAGAAGGTTTTGTTGATCCAAAAGGTGCTAACAAAGTGTGCAAGCTCCAGCGATCCATTTATGGACTGGTGCAAGCATCTCGGAGTTGGAATAAACGTTTTGATAGTGTGATCAAAGCATATGGTTTTATACAGACTTTTGGAGAAGCCTGTATTTACAAGAAAGTGAGTGGGAGCTCTGTAGCATTTCTGATTTTATATGTAGATGACATATTATTGATTGGAAATGATATAGAATTTCTGGATAGCATAAAGGGATACTTGAATAAAAGTTTTTCAATGATAGACCTCGGTGAAGCTGCTTACATATTGGGCATCAAGATCTATAGAGATAGATCAAGACGCTTAATAGGACTTTCACAAAGCACATACCTTGATAAAATTTTGAAAAAGTTCAAAATGGATCAGGCAAAGAAAGGTTTCTTGCCTGTGCTACAAGGTGTGAAGTTGAGTCAAACTCAATGCCCGACCATAGCAGAAGATAGAGAGAAAATGAAAGATGTTCCCTATGCTTCAGCCATAGGCTCTATCATGTATGCAATGCTGTGTACTAGACCTGATGTATGCTTAGCAATAAGCTTGGCAGGAAGGTACCAAAGTAATCCACGAGTGGATCACTGGACAGCGGTCAAGAACATCCTGAAATACCTAAACAGGACTAAGGATATGTTTCTCGTATATGGAGGTGACAAAGAGCTAGCCGTAAATGGTTACGTTGATGCATGCTTTGACAATGATCCGGACGATTCTAAATCGCAAACCGGATACGTGTTTTTATTAAACGGTGGAGCTGTAAGTTGGTGCAGTTCTAAACAAAGCATCATGGCGGGATCTACATGTGAAGCGGAGTACATAGCTACTTCTGAAGCAGCAAATGAAGGAGTCTGGATGAAGGAGTTCATTACCGATCTAGGTGTCATACCTAGTGCATCGGGACCAATGAAGATATTCTGTGACAATACTGGTGCAATTGCTTTGGCAAAGGAATCCAGATTTCACAAGAGGACCAAGCACATCAAGAGACGCTTCAATTCCATTCAGGACCAAGTCCAAGTGAGAGATATAGAGATTTGCAAAATACATACGGATCTGAATGTAGCAGACCCGTTGACTAAGCCTCTCTCACGAGCAAAACATGATCAACACCAAGACTCCATGGGTGTTAGAATCATTACTATGTAATCTAGATTATTGACTCTAGTGCAAGTGGGAGACTGAAGGAAATATGCCCTAGAGGCAATAATAAAGTTATTATTTATTTCCTCATATCATGATAAATGTTTATTATTCATGCTAGAATTGTATTAACCGGAAACATGATACATGTGTGAATACATAGACAAACATATAGTCACTAGTATGCCTCTACTTGACTAGCTCATTAATCAAAGATGGTTATGTTTCCTAACCATAGACATGTGTTGTCATTTGATTAATGGGATCACATCATTAGAAGAATGATGTGATTGACATGACCCATTCCGTTAGCCTAGCACTTGATCGTTTACTATACTGCTATTGCTTTCTTCATGACTTATACATGTTCCTGTAACTATGAGAAATATGCAACTCCCGTTTACCGGAGGAACACTTTGGGTACTACCAAACATCACAACGTAACTGGGTTATTATAAAGGAGTACTACAGGTGTCTCTGAAGGTACATGTTGAGTTGGCGTATTTCGAGATTAGGTTTTGTCACTCCGATTGTCGGAGAGGTATCTCTGGACCCTCTCGGTAATGCACATCTTTATAAGCCTTGCAAGCAATGTGACCAAATGAGTTGGTTACGAGATGATGCATTACGGAACGAGTAAAGAGACTTGCCGGTAACGAGATTGAACTAGGTATTGGATACCGACGATCAAATCTCGGGCAAGTAACGTACCGATGACAAAGGGAACAACGTATGTTGTTATGCGGTTTGACCGATAAAGATCTTTGTAGAATATGTAGGAACCAATATGGGCATCCAGGTCCCGCTATTGGTTATTGACCGAGAATGGTTCTAGGTCATGTCTACATAGTTCTCGAACCCGTAGGGTCCGCACGCTTGACGTTATGATGACAGTTTTATTATGAGTTTATAAGTTTTGATGTACCGAAGTTTGTTCGGAGTCCCGGATGTGATCACGGACATGACGAGGAGTCTCGAAATGGTCGAGACATAAAGATTGATATATTGGAAGCCTATGTTTGGACATAGGAAAGGTTCCGGGTGAAATCGGGATTTTACCGGAACACCGGGGGGTTACCGGAACCCTCCCGGGGGTTAATGGGCCTTAGTGGGCCATGAGGGAGAAGAGGAGGGCCGGCCAGGGCAGGCCGCGTGCCCCTCCCCCCTAGTCTGAATAGGACAAGGAAGGGGGGGTGGCGCCCCCCTTTCCTCTTTCCCCTCCCCCCTTTCCTTCTCCACCAAAGCAAGAGGGGTGAGTCCTACTCCCGGTGGGAGTAGGACTCCTCCAGGCGTACCCCAAGGGGGCCGGCCGCACCTCCCCCTCCCTCCTTTATATACGGGGGCAGGGGCACCCCATAACACACAAGTTGATCTACGGATCGTTCCTTAGCCGTGTGCGGTGCCCCCCTCCACCATATTCCACCTCGGTCATATCGTCGCAGAGTTTAGGTGAAGCCCTGCGCCGGTTGGAGCATCATCATCGTCACCACACCGTCGTGCTAACGGAACTCATCCCGAAGCTTTGCTGGATCGGAGCCCGGGTATCGTCATCGAGCTGAACGTGTGCTGAACTCGGAGGTGCCATATGTTCGGTGCTTGGATCGGTCGGATCGTGAAGACGTACGACTACATCAACCGTGTTGTCATAACGCTTCCGCTTACGGTCTACGAGGGTACGTGGACGGATACTCTCCCCTCTCGTTGCTATGCCATCACCATGATCTTGCGTGTACGTAGGAATTTTTTTGAAATTACTACGTTCCCCAACAGCCACATGCCAAGACGCCAGCCTCCTCCTCGGTTATAGAGAAAACTGGGGGATGTTGTCCACAAGAGACAGTAAAAAAGGTTTGCGCAGGGTCTTAATCTGAAAAGAATCCTTGAAACGGGTCCCTGCTGCACGTCTGCGCCTGTGTCTCCGTTGTGTCGTATCCTGGACGGGCGTAGCACGATGTTCGTCTGCGAAAGAGAGGAACTTAGTAAAAAATAAGCATGCTAGAATCTATATTTAAAATAAACAAGATATAGTTGGAGCAAGAATTAAGCCGTATTTTCTCCGGGCGTGAACACGGGGAGCCCCTTGTACGGGGTTATGCGGCTATTAAGCATATATACATTTACGCCGGACTCGTCGAGCTGTGTCCGGGATAGTAGGGCTGGATTAGTGGGCGGCTGTCTAGGCGGCCGCACCTTTGCCCGTACTTTGGGGGTCAATTTATATTCCCCTGTAATGAAATGATGCCTCGTGGACCGGGCATTTTAAGTGTAAGGGATGCATAATGCGGTATTGCGTTAAAGATGGCGAAGGCTTCTCGTCCCAGTAGTGCTTGATAGCGACTTACGAATGGGGCGATGTGGAATGTTAGCTTTTCGCTTCGGAAGTTATCGGGTGAGCCGAACGTGACTTTTAACGAAAGGGAACCCATATTTTGGGTATCTGGACCCGACATGACTCCTTGGAAGGAAGTGTTGCTATGGCGGATTGTAGCTGGGTTTACCCCTAGTTTGCGGATTGTGTCCTGATATAGCAGGTTCAAGTCACTACCGCTGTCCATAAGGACTTTTGTAAATCAGAGTCCGTTAATGATTGGATTCACGACCAAGGCAGTCCAGCCTGTGTTCCGGGCTCCTTTGGAGTAATCCTGATGATCGAAGGTGATTGGTTGTAACAACCAGTGGCGGTGCTCCTCTGGGGCTGGCCGTACGGCGCGTGTCTTTGTAAGCGTCGTTCTGTTTTTCCCTTTTGTCATCTGAAGTGAATTTACTGTCTTGACTTCTTGTGGGAACTTCTTTTGTTCTCCGGTGTTCTGCTTGTGGGGTGCATCGTCATCCTTGCTTGGTGTGTCAAGCCCCTTATGTTCGGCGTTGAGTTTGTCAGACTGTTTGAAGACCCAACAATCTCTGTGGGTATGGTTGGCAGGCCTCCCCGAAGTACTATGGATTTGACATATTTTGTCCAAGATTTTGTTGAGGTTGGATAGCTCGTCCCTGTCATCTTTGGGGGGCAGCTTTTTCTGATTTTGCCGAGAGCTTTTGAATCCGACGTTTACTGCCGTGGTCATCGGGCTATTGTCCTTGATCTGACGCGGTTCTTTGTTACGGCACAGTTTCCCGTTTCCATCTCTGGGTTCGGATGTATTCGGGTGGCTAGTGCTGCTTCTTGCCAACCAGCTATCCTCTCCTGCAAAGAAGTGGGTCATCAGGCTTGTTAATGCGGCCATTGTTCTTGGCTTTTCTTGGCCGAGGTGTCTGGCGAGCCATTCGTCTCGAACGCTGTGTTTGAAAGCTGCTAGGGCCTCGGCGTCCGGACAGTCGACTATCTGATTCTTTTTAGTGAGGAATCTGTTCCAGAGTTTCCGAGCGAACTCTCCAGGCTACTGAGTTATATGACTCAGATCATCTGCATCCAGAGGTCGGACATAGATCCCTTGAAAATTTGCCCGGAAAGCGTCCTCGAGCGCTTCCCAACTTCCCATGGTGTTTTTGGGAAGGCTTTTAAGCCATTGCCGGGCTGGGCCTTTGAGCTTAAGTGGTAAGTATTTTATGGCATGGAGGTCATCTCCTCTGGCCATGTGTATGTGGAGGATGTAATCCTCGATCCAGACTCCAGGGTCTGTTGTTCCGTCCTATGCTTCTATGTTTACGGGCTTGAATCCCGCTGGAAATTCATGATCCAGCACCTCATCGGTAAAACATAGGGGATGTGCGGCGCCCCTATATTTAGGTCTGCCGCGATGTTCGGATATTTTTTGCATTGCATTGCTCACTGGAGCTTGCTTTCTTGGCCCATAGATGGATCTGGTTGGGCCAGTTTTTTGATGCGAATTCTTGGACAGATCGCGTGCCGTATGGAGTTCGGTGCCCCTGTTGCTTGAGATCGATCTTGGGGTCGTCTATCCGACCTTGTGGCTTCCTTATTTTTTGACTGTGGGGGCTTTATGGCCTCTTCATCAAATTCCGGTAGTAGTTTCCGCTTCGGATAGCACTTTGTGTGACGACTATTGTCGTACTTGTGTGCGGTATTGAGTACTTTGCCCCATCTGATTCTGAGTGCATCTTCTGCTGTTTTGATCCTCCGCTTCAACTTTTTCAGGCTACGTGCGCTGGCGATGAGCCTTTGGTGGAGGTTCTGATGCTCTAGCAATTTGTCCGGCGTGAGATCGTTCGGACTATTATCTTTCCCGGGGATGGGCTGTTCGGATTGTCCGCCCCTGTTTGGACGGTTGCTCGATGGCATGTTCGTCTTCCGTTGATTCACCCTGCTCTATGGTTGGGTCTTTGTCGAGGTGGGGCTTGGCCTTGCGCTTACGCCGCCGCTTTGGTTGCTTTTCGAGGGAGCGATCCCTGGTTGCGCCCTTTTGATCCTTGTTGTCATTTCTGTTAGGTGTGTCCACCATGTATATATCGTGTGATGAGGTGGCTTTACAGTGCCCTATGGGTGATGGTTCTTGTTTATCTCCTCTATCGGCGTCCATAATGTTGATGTATTCAGAGTCGAAGTCGAGCATGTCGGTTAGATCGTCGACAGTGGCTACCAAGTGGGTGGTGGGTGGGTTTTGAATTTCTTCATCGTCCGCATCCCAGCCATGCTGACCGTAGTCAGGCTAGGCTCTCCTGACAAAGAGAGAGACTTTAGTGAATTCAGGATGTCGCCAAGGGGCGAGCGCTGAAAGACGTCCACGGCGGTGAACTCCATGATCGGAGCCCAATTGGGTTTGATCGGAAGGGGTGCGGAAGATTCGGAGTCTGGAACGGAGTCCGGCACCTTGGAGTCACGGGCCTTGCAAAGGACTAGGCTGGTATTCGGCTCTATCGCCGTAGAGATTGCGGCTCCTGAGGCGGCGTCTAACCGTCCGTCCATGGTTAGCGCAGTCGGCTCCGGGCTAATGGTCAGAGCGGACACCTGAGCGGCGCTTCGGGCGCTGTCCGGCGGCAGAGCTAGATCATGCCCATCGAGACAGTGCGGCCCGCTCGGTCGTGGCTTGAATCCGTCGAAGATCAAGTCCCCACGGATGTCGGCCGTGTAGTTTAAGCTTCCAAACCTGACCTGATGGCCAGGGGCATAGCTTTCGATCTGCTCTAGATGGCCAAGCGAGTTGGCCCGCAGTGCGAAGCCGCCGAATACGAAGATCTGTCCGGGGAGAAAAGTCTCACCCTGGACCGCGTCCGGATTGATGATCGAAGAAGCCATCGGGCCTAAAGGTGACGACACAGAGGAACTCTCAATGAAAGCACCAATGTCGATGTTGTAAGTGCATCTAGTGCCACCCCTAGTTGGTTTTGGAGTATTGACGAGAAAGTTGGTTGAGGGACTAATGCGTTTGTGAGAATTGCAAGATAACGCAGGTAGTGTCCCTCATTGATTCGGTTTACCTACCGTAGATGACCCCTAAAAATGTATGAAGACATTGAAGCAATGGTGGTATGAGAAGATATTCATATTGAAGACTATGACATGAGAAGACATTACGTGAAGACAATGGAACCACCGTACTATTAAGTGGGGTCCAAGTGAACTAAGTCAGAGTGACTGAAGTGATGCTCAACCCAAATCCTATGTCTTCGAGCAAAGACAATGAGAGCAAATCTTATCCAGAGTTGGATGAGTCAGCTTTGCTTGTAGCCCAAGTAAAGTTGCAGTGTGTGTTTGAAATCTGACCGTTGGAACACGTGTCAGTTCCTTAGTGACCCAGGGTCATTTTGGACAAATCAGGTCGGGTTGCCTGGTGGCTATAAATAGCCCACCCCCTACACCATAAATTGGTGGCTGCTCAGAGTTTGTATACAACTTTTGTCATTTGAGAGCAACCCACCTCGAAGCATTTGAGAGAGAGAAATCCTTGCGAGGACAAAGCCCAAACACCCAGAGCCAAATAGTGTTAGGCATCACTGAAGTCTTTCAGTTTATGTGACCTGAAGACTTATTACACTTGAGGACTGTGTATCCTCCAGCCGGTTAGGCGTCGCGTTCTGAGCATCCAAGAGTCATTGTGGATTGCCGAGTGAACGAAGTCTGTGAAGGTTTGGAAGTATCCCTTGAAGACTTACCAGAGTGATTGGGCGAGGACTAAGTGACCTTAGCTCAAGGGGAATAAGGTGAAGACACGGTCTTCTGAGTTAAATCTCAGCCTCCCTAACTAGACGACAGTTGTCACAGCAACTGGAACTGGTCCAACAAATCATGTGTCCTCAACAAGCAACTAGTTCTATCTCTTCCCTCCTTTACTTTGAGTTTGTCTTCGTGAAGTCATTGCTTATTGTTTTATCCGATTGACTTCATTGCTTGACTACTATTGTTGATTGGCTTCATACTATCTTCCATCCTGATCCTACTACCTAGCTGCTATTAATCTTCAAACGTTAATGCTATTGCATACTTGATTATGGCTTGCTTGTTGTAGTTTATCTTGCGCTGCATATCAATTAGGTTGTTTCTATCGTTTGTCTTCGAAACCTCCATGTTTTGAAGACTTTCCTAAAAATCGCCTATTCACCCCCCCCCCTCTAGTCGATAACTAGCACTTTCAATTGGTATCAGAGCAAGGTACTCCCTTGTTCTGTGTGATTCGGTTTAACCACCTGGAGTTTCAGCTATGTCGACTGCAGGGATAATCAAGGTCTCCGCTGCTTGCCCCGTGTTCGATGGAACTGAATATCCTTACTTGAAGACTAAGATGCGCATGCATCTAGAAGCCATTGATGTCGACCTCTGGTATGTCGTCAAGAATGGCGTTCCCAAAACTGGTGAAGGTGTCACCCCCACTGATGTCAAGAAGTTCATTCAACTGGACTTGACTGCAAAGAACATCATCTGTGGTCATCTGACCAAAGGACAGTATGGCCGTGTGAGTGCTCTGGAAATGTCAAAGCTAGTCTGGGACTGGCTGTCCAAGGTCAATGAAGGCGTCTCTACACAAAGAGACCAGAGGATCAGTGTTCTTCGCAATCTCTTCAATCGCTTCCTGAGAAATGACAATGAAAATGTCCAGCTCACGTTTGATCGCCTCACCGACATCACAAATGAGCTTCAGGCTCTCGGCGCCACTGAGATCACCAAGCATGAAATTGTCAAGACACTGCTGAGATCACTTGACACCTCTTTTAACACCCTTTCCCTCATGATACAAGAACGTCCTGACTTCAAGACACTCGATCCGTCTGATATACTTGAGAGGCTCAACACACATGAGTTCCACCTTTCTGAGAAAAGAGATATTTATGGCCCCAACTATGGCCGAACTCATGCTTTGAAGGCAAAAGTTGTTTCCTCATCTGAAGAAGAAGAATCTGACTGCGGTTCTGATGATCTTGAAGACATTGGAAAGGAACTTGCCATGCTTGTGAAGAAGTTCCAGAGGTTCACCAAGAAGAAGGGCTTCAGAAAGTCTTCACGGTCCAGCTTAAGAAATGATGAAGCTTCCACTCATGACAACAAGAAGAGAACCTGCCACAAATGCAAGAAACCTGGTCACTACATATCTGAGTGTCCATAGTGGGACAATGAGAAGAAGAAGAAGAAGAGCAAGGAATATGATTCTGATGACAAGAAGAAGAAGAAATCCTCAAAATCTTCTTCGAAGTCTTCATCATACGAGAAGAGCTCATCTGGCAAGGCTCGTGCTTTTGTTGGCAAGGAAATGGATTCAGAGGAGGAGTCTGCTTCGGAGGAGGCGGAGGTGGAGTCTGGTGAGGAGTCTGACCCTGGCGTTGCAAGTCTGGCTCTAGCCACAGCCTATGTCGCCAAGTCCATCTTCAACACAGAAGACAATGACGTCCACACCAACGCTGAAGCTAATGACAAAGACGATTCTTCTCCCACCTACTGCTTCATGGCACGTGGTGCCAAGTTAAAATCTTGCGATGCTTACTTTCAAACTTCAAGTGAAGATGACTCTGATTGTGAATCCAAACCCAGCTACAAAACACTTGCTAAAATTGCAACTGAACAACAAAGGGCTATGGAACATACTCAAAAACTGTTAGACAAAAGTGATGACCTGTTGGACGCGGAAATGACACGTTCACAGTCCTTAGTAGAAGACATAAAAAATCTTCATGCTAAGTACCAAGAACTTGAAAATCTTCATGATACGCTCTCAACCACATATGAAAAGCTCTCCTATGATTATCTTCAAAGGAAGCAAGAGCTTGAGAAATTGAAAGCAGATCATGAAGATCTTCAAGCAGAGAATGAGTCACTTCGCGCTCAATAGATCAGTCCCGCTCAGGATGGATTCGAACCACCATGTTTAAAATGCATTGAGCGTGATAACGCTACATCTGTTGCTGAATGTTCCACTGCTGCTGTTGTTTCATTGTCTTCAACTACTGATGTGGTTACTAACCCCTCTACGGAGGATACCACTAGTATTGCTGATGAAAATGCTAGGTTGAAGACATTGCTTGAAACAGGGATGTACAAAAGTTTGAAGGGACATCAGACTCTCTGCGATGTCCTCAAAAAGCAGATTCTGAACCGAAACCCTAGGAAAGAGGGTGTTGGGTTCGAGAGGAAAATGAATGCTGATGGTTCCTACTGGAAGCCTGAGCAGTATCCCAAAACCACATGGGTTGCTGCAAAGGAACCTTCAGTGGATCCATCCACTTTATCTAGATTTACATGTGCTAATCCTATTATTATTGATGAATCCTATGATGCAAACTATAAACTGTTCACAAATCAGAATGGTGAAGTGTTTGCCAGGTATATTGGTACTAACTGCAGGAATGGACCTCCTATGAAGAAGCTCTGGGTACCTAAAAGCTGCCTTGAGAATCTTCCAGTGAATGTCATCATGACACAACCAGTGAAGAAGACAAACCCCAGACCAAAGGCATCATATGGTCCAATGGCTACTTACGAACACAGGACTCACTTGAGTCACCCTAACGCCAATGTTTTGCAGGGAAATCATACTCAGACTCATGAATATGAGCATGTGTCTTCAAATCGATATGTTCATAGAACTAAGAACTTCTCTACTTATTCGCATGAGTATCATTCATCTCCTGCAAGGCTATTTGCTAGGGCTTCAAAGCCGAAATTCTCAGATGCTGCACTTAGACTCATTGCTTCTAAGCCAACCCTGAAAATGTGGGTGGTGAAGAAGAACTAACTCTCTTTTGCAGAATGTGGTCTCCAGCCAGCAATCAATGGCGTCCGATATAATTGCTGGGGACCTAAAACATAAAGGGATGCATGATAAAATGACTTACTATGAATTCCACATATGAATCTCTTATCTGTCATACTGTGTGCTAATCTTGATCTAAACTGTGATAATCCATGTGTGTGTAAAATGCTTATGCTTCACAACATACCTTTTGAAGCCTATCCTCCTAACTGCACTGTAGGGCATGTCACCAAAAGCTTCAGAATGGATTATTGACAGTGGATGCACTAATCATATGACTGGTGATCAAAGTCTTCTCATGGACTCAACCTTATGTCCATCCGACAAGAGTAAAATCACATTTGCTGACACTGGTAAAGGCAAAGTATTGGGTCTAGGTAGAGTTGCAATCTGAAGGGATCAACACATGGATAAAGTGATGCTTGTTGAATCGCTTGGATTCAACTTAATGTCTGTCTCAATGCTTTGTGACTTAAACATGATTGTGATGTTTGGAAAATATCGTTGGCTTGTACTAATGGAATCTGACAAATCTCTAGTCTTTGAAGGGTATAGGAAAGGTGATCTATACATGGTAGATTTCTCAGCAGGTCCAAAACTTGCCGTATGTCTTCTTGCTAAAGCTTCAGAATGCTGGCTCTGGCATCGAAGGCTGGGGCATGCTGGCATGAGGAACTTGCATACTCTCGTCAAAAAGAAGCATGTCATAGGCATCGAAGGTGTCAAGTTCAAGAAAGATCATCTATGTGGTGCCTGCGAAGCTGGAAAGATGACAAGGGCCAAGCATCCCTCGAAGACAATCATGACAACATCTCAACCCTTCGAGCTGCTTCACATGGACTTATTTGGACCTACCCACTACTCCACCCTCACAACAACGGCGTGTCTCTATGGCTTCGTCATTGTTGATGACTACTCAAGATACACATGGGTGCACATAATTCTCTACAAGACTGAAGTACAAGATGTCTTCAGACGATTCGCCAATCGAGCAATGAACAACTATGGTGTCAAGATCAAGCATATCAGAAGTGATAACGGCACTGAATTCAAGAACACCGGGCTTGATCTTTATCTGGATACAATGGGAATCACTCATGAATTTTCTGCTCCATCCACACCTCAGCAAAATGGCATTGTAGAGCGCAAGAACAGAACCCTCATCGAGATGGCTCAAACAATGCTTGACGAGTACAAGACACCAAGAAAGTTCTGGCCTGAAGCCATTGATACAGCTTGTCACATCATCAACCGTGTCTACATCCATAAGCTTCTGGGCAAAACATCCTATGAGCTCCTCACTGGCAAGAAGCCAAATGTCAGCTACTTCAGAGTCTTTGGTGCTAGATGTTGGATCAAGGATCCCCATCACAAGTCAAAATTTGAACCCAAAGCTCACGAAGGCTTCATGCTTGGTTATGGAAAGGATTCGCACTCTTACAGAGTCTTCAACCTCTTCCACTACAAAATTGTTGAAACAGTGGATGTGCGATTTGATGAAACCAATGGTTTACAAAGAGAAATTCTGCCAAGTACACTTGATGAAGCTCCTTCCTGTGAATCTATCAAGTTGATGGGAACTGGTGAGATCATGCCCTCTGAAGCACAGCCTGAAGAGGAACTTATCATCTCTGCACCAAATCAACCTGAAGACAATGCTCAGACCGAAGACAATTCTCCCAATGATGACAATGATTAGCCAGAGCAGAATCTTCGTCCTGTTCATCCTCGTGTTGCAAATAAAGTTCAAATAGAGAAGATTATTGACAGCATCAATGCACCTGGTCCCCTCACTCGCTGAAGAGCAACACAGCTAGCAAATTTCTGTGGGCATTTTTCATTTGTGTCAATATCAGAACCCAAGAAAGTTTCTGAAGCTTTTATGGAACCTGAATGGATTCAAGCCATGCAAGAAGAACTTCAATAGTTCAAGCTGAATAATGTTTGGGAACTTGTCAAGCGACCTGACCCTCGCAAGCATAACATTATTGGAACAAAGTGGATATATCAAAACAAGCAAGATGAGCATGGTCAAGTCATTAGAAACAAAGCTCGTCTTGTGGCTCAAGGATATACTCAAGTTGAAGGAATTGACTTCGATGAAACATTTGCTCATGTTGCTAGGCTTGAAGCTATTCGCATACTACTAGCCTATGCTAATCATCACAACATCTTGCTATATCAAATGGATGTAAAGAGTGCATTTCTAAATGGCAAGATTGAAGAAGAAGTATATGTTGCACAACCACCTAGCTTTGAAGATCCAAAACATCCTGATATGGTGTACAAACTGAACAAAGCACTGTATGGCCTCAAACAAGCTCCTCGTGCCTGGTATGATACAATCAAAGCCTTCCTGAAGAGCAAAGGCTTCAAACCTGGATCTCTCGATCCCACACTCTTCACGAAGACATATGATGGTGAACTGTTTGTGTGCCAAATATATCTGGATGACATAATCTTCGGCTGCACCAACCAGAAGTACAGTGATGAGTTTGGGTACATGATGCAAGAGCAATATCAAATGTCCATGATGGGAGAGCTGAAGTTCTTCCTTGGTCTTCAAATTCGTCAGCAACGAAATGGCATCTTCATATCTCAAGAAAAATACCTCAAAGATTGTCTGAAGAAGTTTGGAATTGAAGACTGCAAAGGCTACACGACGCCAATGCCAGCCAAGCACCATCTTGGTCCCGACGACAATGGTAAAGAGTTCGATCAAAAGGTATACCGCTCCATGATTGGTTCTTTGCTTTATTTATGTGCATCTAGGCCAGATATTATGCTTAGTGTTTGCATGTGTGCTCGATTCCAAGTGGCACCAAAGGAATCGCATCACTTAGTTGTGAAGTGAATTCTTCGATATTTGGCTTACACCCCAACACTAGGATTATGGTATCCAAAGGGCTCAAGGTTTGATCTGGTTAGATTCTCGGATGCTGATTATGCTGGTGACAAAGTGGATCACAAGTCTACATCAGGCACATGTCATTTTCTCGGTCGATCACTTGTCTGTTGGTCTTTAAAGAAGCAGAACTGTGTGTCACTCTCAACTGCTGAATCTGAATACATTGCTGCTGGATCTTGTTGTGCTCAGCTTCTGTGGATGAAGCAAACTCTCAAGGACTATGGCATCGATCTGAAGCAAGTCCCTCTCTTCTGCGACAACGAAAGTGCCATCAAGATTGCCAACAATCCAGTCCAGCATTCGAAGACAAAGCACATTGAAATACGCCATCACTTTCACAGAGATCATGTTATGAAGAAAGATATAGATATCATGCACGTCAACACTGAAGAGCAACTAGCAGATATCTTCATAAAGCCCTTGGACGAGAAAAGGTTTTGCAAGTTATAGTGTGAGCTAAATATCTTGGAATCCTCGAATGTCCTGTGATCAGGCACACATCCTAACACTTATGCATGTTGATGACTTAGATGTGCAACACACAAAGTAATGTATATCTTCAATCAATGAAGATTTACACTCTGAGTGTGAATACATTAACATGGAATTTGACTTCGGAGCGCCACGATAATTGTGCGCCGTGTCTGGGTCTAATACTTCATATACGGTGGGTAACGCCACCACCAAATTTCTCTGTTTGAAGTGTTTCACGCATGGCGTTATTTTTTTTGGACTTCACATTTGGTTTGTCTTCAGTTTGTATTTATCCTCATGATTTTCTATGCTATGATGAGTTGATTGCATATATATATATATATATATATATATATATATATATATATATACTAGCGTTATGTCCTCTACAACATTCACTTATAGCTATGTCTTCAAGTTGAATCTTTTGAACTAAGTGAATGTGATCGGACCCTAATCTCTCTATGCTTACTATCTCAAAATCTATCTGTCCAAATCATATGCATTCTAATGAAACTGTCGAATGTCTTCTCTGCATCCTTGTCAGCAGAAGACACAGAGACAAACATTAAGTTCTATTTAAATGATTCATCTTTATGGTCTATATCCGGAGAAGCCGGCACAACTCTTCGTCATGCCTGGCGGGCGTGGGAACGTGGGAAAACTCTATGTATGCTGCATGCTTGCCACGTGTCCCACGGATGTGAACAGATAGGGGCACCAGAGTAATTGCGCTGTGCTGCACAACTACTTATAAATACGTGTCCCCTGCGGTAAAGAAATCTTTCTTCCACCTCTCCACCTCCGTCAAAACCCTAGCGCCACTGCTAGCTCGCGACGACGCTGGTGACGAAGCGCTTAGCTGCCGCAACTTCTCCGACGCTGTCCTCACGCCGGCCGCGGACATCTTTCTCTCCGCCGTCGCCGTAGGTGTCCTCCGTCGCCAAGTTAGGGCACAGTGGGCTGAACTGCTCGGTCTCTCATTCTTCCCATCTAGCAGTTCTTCGTGCGGTAATTATAACTCTATTTTTACCACTTTTTGATCTTCATAGATTCATCCTACTTACCGAAAGTGGTTTCTGCCTACTAAATGTTAGATCTATTCTATCTGCATCTCATAATGCCTAGTCTATTCACTTAGATTTCCTATCTAGTTTGATTCCTCACTTGTACTTATTCACGGATTGGTACAAATCTGGAACCAACTCACCACATATAAGTGAATGTCTTCGCATCATGAGGTCAATGTCTTCAAACTGATTTATCTTCAAAATCTTCTGAGAATGCATATGACCTCTTCCCCTTCCCTCGCATCTCTAATGCTATCACAGGTACATGTCCGTGGGAGAATCCCTTGGTTCTCATAGTCTGCATTCGTTTGCAGAATACTTACAACATCATATCAATTCTCCTGAAGCCAGTTCCTGCTTGACCAGCAAGCATAAATCTCTGAAGCCTCTGAACGTATTGAAGCCATTCAGTTTGAAGTTCATGGCTGTAGAAAAATCAGCAAGGAAGGGTGGCAGACAGCGCGGAGGAGGAACATCCAAAGATCTACCTGATGACCTAGCAGAACTGTACAAGATAGACCCTGAAGAGACTTATCATCAGCGCAAGACACGAATCCAATGGATTCGACGCTATTGGGCTGAAGAATGGTTCAAGTACAAGTTCGTCACCAAGGAATATGCAGAGAAAAATGCTATCAAGAGTCCTTGGGGCGATATTCTCTATCGAGGCCTTCAACCCAAGAACAGAGCTGAAGCCATTGCGCAAGAATTCTATCCTTGCATGGTCCGTCGGCCACAGCCTGAAGAAGCCGACCCATCATCATTGCTCTGGTGTCGCGACGACAATCTCTTCAAGCGCAACTTCCAGTTTGATGTGTCTTCAGCAAAGGAAAACAAGAAGTCATGGGGATTAGACTTCAATCCTGGTCCCTCTGCTCCCCGTGAGGATGGCACTCGTGAAGCTAAAGAAAATAGAATTGGCACCTTTGCAAACCTTGATGGCCTCATCTCCTACATCTTGGTACAAGGTGCCAAAGTGGATCATTCTGACAATGAGGCTGATTCTGATGAAGCCCCAGCTCCTCCTTCGAAGCCACAGAAGCAAAAGAAGCTAAAGGCTTCTAAACCCATACCACCAAAAGATTCTCGTGCGAAGCCACTGGCCACTGCACCTCCTAAAGCCAGTGTGCAGTCTGAAGATCAATCCTGTATCTCCAAGAAGATGGAGAAGAAAAAGAAACTTGTCAGGGATACTGATCAAGCCCTAACTCCTGCCGCTACTTTGCGCGATGATCCCATTGATCTGTCAAGTGATGAAGATCTTGCAGATGATGCTCTTGAGCAGCTGATAAAGAGCAAGGAAGAAGCAGAAATCTTCAACAACTTGCCTCTCTTTGATGTGGCCATCATCCACAACTTCATTGATGAATGGTTTGACACTCCCAATGTTAGCTTTGACGATTTACAGCTTCCCATTGGCCTCAGTGTTGCCTTCAATGGCGCCATTGCTTCAGAGCTAGCTCTTGCTCAGCGAATCGTTGAGCTCAAGAACAAGATTGATTTTGAGAAGGCTCAATTCAAGAAGCATGTGGCCACGCTCAGTGTTCAAGACGTCAGAAACTTCAAGGTTATGCTGCATGAGCTTAAAGAAGCTTTTCAGAAGAAGCGCCAAGAAGCTCAAGGCTCTCGCGAGCGTATGAAGAGTTTGGCTGATAAGTGTGTGCTTGCCTACAATGAGGCTGAGAAGCGCAAGTCACTTGGCCGTCCTGGCATTGACCCCAGAATGGCTTCAAAGAAAAAGAAGAAGTTTCCTCCTGATCAGCCTGCACCTTCACGCCAAGAAGCTCCACATATTATCTTCCCAAGTAGCATGACTGGCTCGAAGCCAAAGGTCACCACAACCGCTTCTGAACAGAAGAAAACGAGGGCTGCAGAGGCAGAAGCTCGAAAGAGGAAGAATACCGAAGCCTCTGATGCCGCTCCCTCCAAGAAGAAGCGCAAGACCAAGAAGAATCGGGCTGCTCCCACAGAGCCCCTTTTTGTTGAACCCATCTCAGTGATTCATCCTGTATCTGCATCCCAAGAACTTCACATGACTGTGCATGAGCCTGCTTCCACAGAGGCTCCTGAAGCTGAAGATATTCCAGCAGCTGAACCCACCGCTGCTGAAGACATTGGTCATCATGACAATGTTGAAGATGATGAAGTTCTTCCTAAAATCAAATACAATGTGGTATCATCGCCTGTTCGTACGAACAGCGAACTCATCAACATTGGTCGTCCTCTGACGCCAATTGCACAGGTTGATTCATGGGTTGATCGCCCGCAAGAACAAGACTCCCCCATTACTCCCCTACAACAATAACAAGCTACCCCCAACGTGCAAGAAGAGGATGAAGACGTTCAGGCTCAGCCATCTCCATCTCCTAAAGTGAAGCCAGCTCTTCGCAGGCTTCGCAGAGGACAAAGGCCTGAAGTCCCTCTATCGAGCGTTCCAGAAGGAGAAGTGCAATGTTCACCTATTGCACGGCAAGTACTTTCTGAACCTGCTCCAACTATGAATGTCTCCGAGTCTGAAGCACATGCTGCTGAAGACATTCCGGCTGCATCAGCCGAAGAAAATCAAGAAGAAGTGTGTGTACCAACCCCCCAGTGATTGAAGAAGAAGCAGTTCATGATCAGAACGTGTCTGTGCCCGACTCTCCTGTTCGTCAAGAGGAGGCTGAAAATGTTGAGGCTGCCACCACCAACGTCAATACAGCCAGTGACGTAGTCATGGCTGATGCTAATGTGGAGCCTACACTAACTGTGCCTGAAGCAAATGTGGCTACTGAACCTGAAGTCAATGAGGATGCTGCACCTGAAGTCAATGAGGATGCTACACCCGAAGCCAATGAGGATGCTGCACCTGAAGCCAACATGACAACTGCTCCCGAAGCACCTGTCGTGCAGCCTGCCTCCGATGTTGCCCCTGCTCCTGTTCCGCCTCCATGGCCTCAGACAATTGAGCAAGCATACAGTCATGGTCAGCTCACTACTGTCCGATGGCCCGTTCTGGTGCCTCCACCCTCTGCCTCAGGACCGCAGTTTGACTATCATATTGAGCATAGGCCTCAAGTGCAGAAGCCAAAGCCCAGGTTGCCAAGGTTTCCAGGTACTGCCAACTCCCCCGGCTCCTTCAATGCTAATGGCTTCAAAAGCCACAATACCTTCTTTGACAGTGCCAACAACCCCTACTCCAAGCCAAGAATATCATCAAATAGGTTCTGGAGCTATCAACAGAGAAGCTATTACTCATGCGTGTTATATGATCAAGGGCGCATTTTCCCTCATATGCGCCTTGACACTGAAGCCATTGCTGGACTGCCATGCTTAGAAGAAGCACTTGATTGCTTTCGAGACGCTGGTCTGCTCCACTTTGTGACAGACAAAGAACATTGGAATGAAGAGCTATTGCTTCAATTCTATGCCACTCTGCACATTCGCGGCTACAACAGAGACATCAAGACATGGGTTCTCGAGTGGATGACTGGAAATGTTCATCATGAAGCCAAAGCTATGGACATCATCGAGCTTACAGGGCTAGCCACTCCTGGAGAATTGTATGAACCTGACTGTTAGCTACACCGCAATGCTGTAGAGAGCATCTTTCATAAGCCAGAACCCAATATGAGCCAGATGCTGAGCATGATGAAGCCTTTGCCATCTGCTGAATATCCCACACATTTCTTTGTTGAAGACCTTGAGTATCTGCCTCGAACCATATATCATATCATCAGGCGAACTCTATGGCCAGTCAAGGGAGACTCATCAGCGGCCAAGCTTGAAGGAACTATGAAGACTTTGGTCGTCTATATTCTCAATGGCATCAGCTTCATCACTCAGGAATTCTTCATAAGACAACTTGCTGCCTCCGGTTCTGATCTCTTTGGTCTTAAGTTTTATGCTCCATGGGTCATGCGCCTTATCAAGCGCCACTCTACTGTCAACTATCAACCCTCTGCTCGCAATCATATAATATTTCTACCAGAAGTTGATATGTCAGTTGATGCTATATATTATGACCCTGCCAAGATGCCGCTTTGTCTTCAGAACATCGAGCACCAAAGCTTCACTCAGCCTATTGAAGGTGTTCAAGCAGCAACACGAATCTATCCATCTGATGGTAACACTCGTCTGCCTCACAGAGCGCCCACTGAAGCCACTGAAAGCACTATTGCCCAAAGGCCTCGCAAGCGTTCTCGCGTTCTCAATGACCGAGAACTTCTTGTGGCCCTTCATCAGAAACAGGATAAACATCACTTTTGGCTCAAGAGACAGATGCAAAGCCTCTTGGTGGATGTCAATCGCATTCGCAACCTTGCCACCAAGAATGCCTTTGTTGCTCATGAAACTTGCCGGAGATCATGGAAGAGTTTGACCCTGCTTAGTGCTAAAGCAGATCTTCAAGACGATGGCTTCAATGAAAGATTTCAGTTTGACTCCACTCCTCCACGGAATGCTGTCTTACGAAGAACTCCATCTCTTGAAGACTCTGAATATTCCTCCTCCGCGGCAACAGTTAATGCCAGAGTGATCGATGATGAAGATGACGCTACTTCACCACCTCCAACTACTGCGCGCATCAACACTGCACCAAGTTCCTCTGCACCGCCACCCAACGACAACAACCCTGCTGCTTCACCTACTCATCAAGAAGACGAGTAGATGCTCTATGTCTTCAAACCTTTTTGGTCATTACTGACAAAAGGGGGAGAAGCGTATGAGTTGATAGTCTTCAAGCGGGTTCATATGGGTAGTTGCATTATATTTTGCTGCGTGCTTACTACTCTTGCATTTTGATACATTTGGTTCTTTGAGTTGTAACACCTAAACTTGATGGTCGTCTGCTACTTCTGCTACGTGTTTGCTTTACTCTGATGCGATGATAACTTCCGCACTTAGATCATCCTGCAGACGTCCATTTTTCATTATGCATGTCATTCTACTTGTTATATCATTTCATGCATGATGAATTATCTTCATAAGTTGAAGTGGATCTCCATAAGTAGAACCTGCCATGTGCATTTCCAATCCAAAAGCAAATTATTAATATGCACATCTTCAGGGGGATCCCTTGCTACTTATGAAGACAATTCCTATCGTTACAATTTCACATACTTTATCCCCGTTGAAAACTTCAACCAGTTTGTCATCAATCACCAAAAAGGGGGAGATTGTAAGTGCATATAGTGCCACCCCTAGTTGGTTTTGGAGTATTGACGACAAAGTTGGTTGAGGGACTAATGCGTTTGTGAGAATTGCAGGATAACGCAGGTAGTGTCCCTCATTGATTCGGTTTACCTACCGGAGATAACCCCTAAAAATGTATGAAGACATTGAAGACAATGGTGGTATGAGAAGATATTCATATTGAAGACTATGACATGAGAAGACATTACGTGAAGACAATGGAGCGTGAAGACTGTGTGGTTTCGTCGTTTCCTTTCTTCTTTGTTGAGTCATAGGAGCCACCGTACTGTTAAGTGGGGCCCAAGTGAACTAAGTCAGAGTGACTGAAGTGATGCTCAACCCAAATCCTATGTCTTCGAGCGAAGACAATGAGAGCAAATCTTATCCAGAGTTGGATGAGTCAGCTTTGCTTGTAGCCCAAGTAAAGTTGCCGTGTGTGTTTGAAATCTGACCGTTGGAACACGTGTCAGTTCCTTAGTGACCCAGGGTCATTTTGGACAAATCAGGTCGGGTTGCCTGGTGGCTATAAATAGCCCACCCCCTACACCATAAATTGGTGGCTGCTCAGAGTTTGTATATGGCTTTTGTCGTTTGAGAGCAACCCACCTTGAAGCATTTGAGGGAGAGAGAAATCCTTGCGAGGACAAAGCCCAAACACCCAGAGCCAAAGAGTGTTAGGCATCACTGAAGTCTTTCTGTCTGTGTGACCTGAAGACTTATTACACTTGAGGACTGTGTATCCTCCAGCCGGTTAGGCGTCGCTTCTGAGCATCCAAGAGTCATTGTGGATTGCCGAGTGAACGAAGTCTGTGAAGGTTTGCAAGTCTCCCTTGAAGACTTGCCAGATTGATTGGGCGAGGACTAAGTGACCTTAGCTCAAGGGGAATAAGGTGAAGACACGGTCTTCTGAGTTAAATCTCAGCCTCCCTAACCAGACGTACAGTTGTCACAGCAACTGGAACTGGTCCAACAAATCCTGTGTCCTCAACAAGCATCTGGTTCTATCTCTTCCCTCCTTTACTTTGAGTTTGTCTTCGTGAAGTCATTGCTTATTGTTTTATCCGATTGACTTCATTGCTTGACTACTATTGTTGATTGGCTTCATACTATCTTCCATCCTGATCCTACTACCTAGCTGCTATTAATCTTCAAACGTTAATGCGATTGCATACTTGATTATGGCTTGCTTGTTGTAGTTTATCTTCCGCTGCATATCCATTAGGTTGTTTCTATCGTTTGTCTTCGAAACTTCCATGTTTTGAAGACTTCCCTAAAAATCGCCTATTCACCCCCCCTCTAGTCGATAACTAGCACTTTCAGATGTCAAAACCAGCGGATCTCGGGTAGGGGGTCCCAAACTATGCGTCTAGGCAGATGGTAACAGGAGACAAGGGACACGATGTTTTTACCTAGGTTCAGGCCCTCTCGATGGAGGTAAAACCCTACTCCTGCTTGATTAATTGAGAAACAGTATAACGGGGCTAGCTAGGAGCCTCGACAATGATTTGACTGTCTGAACCATCAGATCCTCGAATCTACGATCCAGATCAGCTCTGGGTGTCCTAGGTCGCTCGCGCAACAAACATACCGTTTCGCGGGTCGCTTCTCTGCGGAACGACCTAGATTTTCCCTCCTTAATCGGGCTATGGAAGGCCCACTTCTTTGCGGTTGGCTCCTAACAGCCCCCGTCATACATGTTCGACCCCTATCCCTCCTATCGAGCCGAGCGGTTTCTCTTTTCCTCACGACGCCACCGCAGTTCTCTGTTTGTCCTCGATGCGCTGGCGTTCAGCCATGGACGAGGAGCTGCGCGAGTGCCTCCGAGCGACTTTATTTCCAAATGGTGATAGGCTTGATGATAGATCCATTGGCATACCTCCTGGACCAGTGACTGGAGCGCCGGCTCACCCTACTCCCAGGAACGCCATCAACTGCGATGGGGTGTAGTGAAGGAGAATGTGTGGTGCAAAGTGCAAACCCTTGGTCCCATGCGATGAGCAGGCAAGTGCAACTGCGCATGGCTTTTTTCATATAGAGAACACACAATAGTTTTGCCCTCTTCCAACTTGGTTTCACACTATTTTGTTTCAATCAAAACATAATTGTCACTAGCAATGCCCTGTGGAAAATCTTTTGTTTTAATCAAGTGCACGCACTGTCTTGCTCTTGATTCCCTACTTTCATGGGTATTACTTTTAGGGGTTTACCGCTGGTGCTGAATTGGGGAAGAAAAACGCTACTGCATGCCATTGTTCATAGTCGAAAAGCTCGTAAATCGGACTGTTGTTTTCTGCTCATGCTCCAAAATATCCATTGGGGGTAAGATTTACATGATGTTTAATTTATTGTCAACTTGTTTCATGTTCGGACACAAATGTCCTATTGGTTTTGAGATATGGGTGCCTCTTCCCGTATGGCAGTTTGCAAACCTGGCTAATTTTAAGTATAAATGTAAATGTTAGGATTGCTGACTTATAGTTCATTATCTTTTTATTGCTTGCTATTTATTCCACACTCAACTGCAGGTCTGTCCTATGGTACCATGGCAGTATGGCACCAATGAAAGTTCTCTGAACGATGCATTCTCACAGCATGGACATGTTACTCAAGGTAATCTATATGTTTTGACCCTATCTGGATCCATGGTTTGTGTTTATTAGAGGTTGTTTTCTAACTGATGGATCTGTGGTACAGAGAAAGTAATATGCCATCACTTCTCTCACCGTCGGTCGTTAAAATATTTTCCTTGCCTGTCTTCTATCATACGGATCTGCAAGTAATTTATAAAATCTCATGCTGCCTGACTATTTGAACCGGCTCTTTTGTATATGGTTAAATATATATTGTAATTTATGCTACAATCTAAGGCACTAGAATTTGAATGTTCAATTATAATATAATATACTTCCATTTTTGTTTCATAAATATTTATATTATCTTATTATTCTTTCCTCAAGATAGGCGAGCGCGGCAACACACGCCTTGATGTTCTAGTATTGATGATATGGGTAGTACAAGAGTGGATCTACCACGAGATCAAAGAGGCTAAACCCTAGAAGCTAGCCTATGGTATGATTGTTGTTTTTCCTATGGACTAAAACTCTCTGGTTTATATAGACACCGGAGAGGGCTAGGGTTACATAGAGTCAGTTATAATGGGAGGAGGTCTTCATATTGTATCGCCAAGCTTGCCTTCCACGCAAAGGAAAGTCCCATCCGGACATGGGACGGAGTCTTCAATCTTGTATCTTCATAGTCCAGGAGTCCGGCCATCCAGACACCCCCTAATCCAGGACTCCCTCACCCCTAAACGATGTGAGCAAGGTTCCCAAGCCCACCATCCGGGTGCCACTTGGTACACCCTGCCACTGCGCCTAGTCTGTCCCAAGCCCACCTGTACCGGGTGCCACTTGGTAGAGTACTAGCACTACCTACAAACACCAGAAACTAGTTGCAACTCCTGGACATAGATCATGTTGATTAATAAGTCGAGAGAGTCAATTAAGGATCCCAATGTGTGGTAGTAGCTGTTCACGGATCACAAACACAGAACTCAGTTCCTGAGGACGGCTTCAATGAGACAACCCACCATGTACTCCTACATGGCCTCTCACCGCTACCTTTACCAAATCGTGTTCACACACTTAGCTCACACACAGTAGGACATGTTTACACACCTTTGATTCATCCCCGATGAATCAGACCTGACTCAACTCTAAGCAGTAGCAGGCATGACAAACAAGCATGAATGAGTAGGCACAACAGGGCTCAGACAACTCCTACTCATGCTAGTGGGTTTCATCTATTTACTGTGGCAATGACAGGTCATGTAGAGGATAAAGGGGTTCAGCTACCGCAGCAAGTAACAGATGAATCGTTGTTGTCCTAATGCAGTAAAAGAGAGCAGGAGCGAGAGAGTGGGATTGTATCGGAATGAACAAGGGATTTTTGCTTGCCTGCACTTCTGAAGATAGTATAGTTCTTCATCGGTGTTATCGATCACATCGTCGGAACCACGTCTATCGAGAGGGGACAAACACCGGCAAACAAGTAAGAACACAATCAATGCAATGCAGCAATCTGATGCATGAATTGACATGGCAATATGCTGTAGTTTGAGCTAATGCAACTAGAAACAAGTTAAATGAAGTTGGTTTGAATCCAAGATTCAAATCCAAACTCCATATGTGAAGGTTTAAATGCCATTTATATGATTTGTGCTAAACAACATCTATAAGTTGTTCTAACATGCATGCAAATGGTACAGATGGATAGATTGGATTTTTCCGATCATTTTTCATATATAACTTATTTCATTCTGAGTTATGGTTGATTTTCTATGATTTTTAGAAGTTTATAGCATTTTCTAGTATTTTCTGAACTAAAATAAATCTAGAAATCAAATACTGCGTTAGCGTGATGTCAACAGGTCAACTGCGCTGACCCAGGTCAAACCTGACATGTGCGTCCTGCATGTCAGTCTAACAGTGTCGTAGTAGAGGCTGACCAGTGGGGCCAGGTCAATGCTGAGGTGGCAAGGTCAAAATGACAGGTGGGCCCACAGGCATTAGCTTAAGTTAAAGAGGGAAATAACCCTGTGGTTAATTAAGGCATGGTGGTTAGCCCCTAATGATGTGCCACGTCGTCATGGCCGGGGTTAGGCCGCCGGCGACCATCCAATGCAGCGGCGGCTCGCCGGGGTGGTGCTAGGGGCAGCGGCTGAGTGCTCTGAGGGCAACAGGAGGGAGCCCTCGCTCGCCCGCATCTAGTGGCGCAAGCGGAAGGAGCCAGGGCGGCGTGTGACTGCGGTGGAGACGAGCCGGGCGACGGCCGGGGATCGGAGGTGCTTCGAGACGGCACTACGGGGCACGGAAGGACAGGTGAGTGGGTGCGTTCGGCTCCTTGGGGCTTTCTGAGCATGAGGTGGGCTCGGACGCAAGCAGAGGCGGCTAGAACGGCGACGATGACATGCGCGGCGGAGCCGAGCTCTCGGCCATGGCGGTGATGCGTCCTGGAGCTCGCAAATGCGAGGGAAAAGAGAGGGGTTCGGATAAGGAGCTCACTGCGAGGTCGGAGAGAAGCTCGGCAGGCTCGGGGGTGTCCTGCGTGCGGCGAATCAACGGCAGCGGTGGTCGGAGCCCGAGGAGGAAGACGATGGTGGTGTCGGAGTTGCAGGGCGTCCCGGCTTGCGCTTGTTGAGGGGAAAACTTCACGGCGTCGAGGCGGACGACAGATTCAGCACGGAGAGGCACGAGTCGGCTATGGCTGCGGTGGTGCGGACGGCGGCGATGGCCGCGCTCGGGCTGTGCGGGAGAGAGAAACAGAGGAGGAGGAGGAGCACAGGGAGAGTGAGAGGGGTCCAGGAGGTTCGGGCGTCTCCGTGGCGTCTCGAGAAGGGTCGACGAAGAGAGGAAGCAAGCAGGGAGGTGGCCACGGCGATCGCTCACGGGTCGACAAGCCTCTGCCTACTGGCAGGGGTTGAAGACGACCGCTTCGCCCTGGTGGGCTGGGCCTCAGCTACAATGCTGGGCCAGCTGGGGTGCCAGTTAAGTTGCACAGGTAACCTCTCTCTCTCCTGTTATTTCCATTTTCTATTTTCTATAATTGTGTTTGGCTTTAATAAAAATGTCAGGGCATTTCCAAAAATCATGAAACTTCTCAATATCACTGTTTGGAATATTTCCAACAGCAAACATTTCAGTTTGTGATTATTTGAGCATTTAAAATATTTTGTAGCATTTAAATGCACAAATGCAAATAGGTAAAGATTTAATCCAATGACCTTAGGTGTCCTAGAAAAATGTGAACCCATTTTGTCAGAGGTTCTAACCCAAGACAAAAAGGGTGGACTTTTTAGAAGGGCATTTCAGGTTCATTAAATTATTTTTGGTAAACCCTAGTTGGTTTAAAGGGGGGTGCTGGGGGTTCTGTCATCCCCATTTCATCTTTCTGGAAGATTTAAACATGATGCAACACCAGATGCTAGCACTAGGCAAACCAGAACTAGGGATGTGACAGCTCACCCCCACTAAACAAGAATCTCGGCCCAAGATTCAAGACGCGAGGTAAGATGACAGTAGGGACACAAAGCTAGCACAAACTTCATGATTCAGGTTGCACTTCATAAGAACGTTGATTTGATCCTCATCTTTGTCTCGACGTCTTGCTCTGAGAACTCCATCCAACTTGACAACGAGAAGAAAGGAAAACTTTAGAAGAATCGATCTTCTTGAAGATCGAGCAACTCACGGAATGAGACATAGAACCATCTCTCGGGTTGAGACACAAAACACACATCAAGAGGGGTGGAAAGAAACAGATGACGACGGTTCAACTCCGTGGGCAACAGTTCCACGCTTGAGTAAGATGATGCATGGTTTCAAAGTAGCGAGAAGATAATTCCATGATTCCATATTGGGGAACCTTAGGGGAGGTGACTTGTAGAATTATTCCCTTAAGTGGCAAAAAGAATTACTTTTGATACAGATATCATTGAAACTCTTTATACCAACCTAAGGCAATTCTTGAGCGATTGTTTGGAGGGTTTCCGTAGAATGGCATACCCGGATTAAAATAGATGATGTGGATTACCTTGTTGAAAACAACACAAGGGACGACTTTAGTAACTGGGGAGAAGCTCAACAGTAGAGAGTGGGTCCACTGTTTGAAAAGTTATAGCATAACCGAGGAAACTGAGAGCAATCCAAGTTAGTGCCGATGATAACACCTAGCGCTTGTGAGTGCTCTCAAGAAATTGGGCATTTCCATATTCATCAAGGTTTTACCAATATCCGTGAAAAGGATCCTGGCAACACAACTTACTACCATGATGAATGGTGATGGAGGATGCAGATGCAAAGGAAGATAACACCTTCTCAAATTTCACCTTAGCGAGGCCAAGGGATCAAAATCCGGATGATCGACCGAGAGACATTTAGCACTCCACTTCTAATGTTCTCCTTGATGTGCTAGCACAACCCATTTATAGATATGATTTGATAACTAGAACATCAAGTAAAAGGTCGGACTTCGGGAGCACAAGAATCCATAAGGAGTAACTTATTGGAGTAAATCCTATGAAATCCTTATGGGGAGGTGGCCAACTTCCTCAATCAAGATACTACAATAATAGGTCTTCCGGCTGGGTGTGTTGGCCATGACATCCACTTAACATCTTACAGAGAGACCATTATTATAGTTCTTGGGAAATGCTCCAACCATCATATCTGCCTGAGATTCAGATCTGGTTGGTGTCAGGATATTCCAGACACATCAAGTCTAGAAGGAAAAAATGAAAGTTTGCAACACAAATCGACGAGATGACATTGCAAGATTCTCGGGAAATGAACTACGATAGCAAGCTCCAAAACATGAGTTGGTTCTGCTACACACATGTGAACACGTTGTCCCAGACAAAACATGATCACATGGTAGTCTTACAATAAAACACTACCGAGTTCAGGTGGGGAACCATCATCGAGGATATCGAAGTCTTGTGCACTTAAATTAGACTTCTTTACCTAGAACAAGTCAATCAGTGGCTTGGTGTGCTACGGAATTCCTATGGAGTGGAGGTAATTAATCTACCAAACCATAGTATACTTTGCACATGCATGACTGACTTGGAACAATTCCAAAGGAAGCAAAATAAACTTTCTCAAATTCACGGCGGCAACTTGCATCGAATGCACATGAATGAGAGGAAGTCACTTCTTTCATCCAAACATATACTTCATGAACGGGGCATGAAGAAAATGCTTACACAAGTTTCCAACACCAGCTGGATGTTCAACACGAATCATGGAGGAGACAAAATGCTGCTGATGGGCTCAACAGTAACTCATCAAAATTTTCCATATCACTGGAATTCCACCATTATGTGAACAATGTGATAGTGTTGGTCAGACCAAAAGATGTAATGGTGTATGCTCGAGGTATCAACCACGAGTATGGCAACATTACGAACATTGTTGATTCTGACTTGATTTGACGATAGCCCATATGCAAATCAAAGGTTTGGTAAGACAAGAGATCCAGCAATTGACCACGAGGATCAATCAATGAAGATATCATCTTTCTTCAACACTCACGCACAAGGATATCCCTTTGGAATGAACTGAGTCGGACAAGCTTTTATCTTCCAACTCTCCAAGTTGTCATTTAGCTTATCCAACTAGTTTAGGGTATCCAACACAGATTCTTGGAGAAGGATGGTTTACAAGAAACCAACTTGATCATGAGCTCAACATAACGGTCAGGGGACAACCTGGTGATACTTCTAGGAAGATATCCGGAATATCATGAACCACCGATATGTTACTAAGCTTGAGAACAATCTTGCTTTTCAGGGCAGGACGATATGATCAAATGAGCGAGGATTTGACAAAATCCTAACTCATCAATCGAAGAGTGCACCGGAAAATAAGGACTAGGTTGCACCATTAATCTTAGAATAGTAATTCAAGAATGAACATGCTAAGAATGAAATTGTTGTCCATTAACTGCCAAGCAACAAGGTTGCTAGGAGTATTAATTTCACACATCACAGTTCACTTGTCGGTATTCCGGTTACAACAACACGGGGACCAAGGGATGAATAATGATGGCGAGAAGTATCATTGTATCAAGAGTTCATAGGATGGTGTGCAATTACCATGATATTCTTAATATAAAGATGGTAATACTTCAGGGTAGAACAGTACAAAAGCTGGATTAGCATTTTGATGTGCGAAGTACAATTGCTTTGACCCAATCCTAGATATGATGAGGTACTGGAGTTTGTTCCTCCTAGTCATTCCGGAATAGAATGGCTTGACATACCACAAGAGTAATAGGCATCGATGAACAAATGCACGCATACTCTTGACTATCAATTGATAGACGGGGGACAGAATACAACTAAAGAGGGACAACCCAAAAGAACATACGATTTTCTGAGTTGTGATGCATGGACTAGCATGTCGAACGAGTTCAACATATTTCTTCCGGATAACCCATGCAGAAAGTTTGAACTAGCAGAGTCACAATATAGAATGGAGAACTCATCGAGAGCACTCCTGTTATGATCTTTTGATCCAACAAACTTCTACCATAAGTGGTTCATAGTATTTGGAAGAAGGAAATGCCATGGACCTCGAGGACTAATGCACAGGTTTCTAACAACCTTAAGGAAAGAGCAAACACTATCAACATGAAGTAAGTAGGGTGAATCTCGGGTTCAAAACCCAGGAATAGAATACCTACTACTAAGTGGCATCACGGGATGCTTTCGAGAATGATGGTCAGAATCATCACATTGGGAACACGAAGCATGGCTAGATTACTAGGTGATACTCTAGACACCTAGGGTCATAATAATAACTCCAACATATATGTCAAGGCAACAGAGTACCTCAACTCACCGATTAGTGTGGTTAATCTGGCCCAAAGGAACATCAAAACGGGAGGAAGGGATTTTGCAAATGCTTCAGACTATTTAGAAACTTGGGATGACTCGGACAGCATAACGGCTGTAAATGCTCAAAAGATTTGAGACATCCTGCAAAAATGGTGGCATAACCACTTAGAAGCACAATAAGAAGGTTCCGAGACCAACTATGAACACACAGAGGTAGTACGAACTGAACTGAGGTCTAAATCCAACAATCTTACAAGTCTACGGATTAGTAACACGTGATCCTAATAGAAAGATGAGAAGCCTAGTTCCTTAAACCCGTAGGAAAGATAAGATGACTCAGATCAGAAGGCATAAGGTACAAGGAGTAAAAAGAGCCTTACGTTCCATCCCACAATCAATTCCCAAATATAACTAAAGAATTTCTAGACTCGACTTCAACCAGTTTGGCTTCGTAATCCTACAGGCAGTCAAGCTCTGATACTAAAGCTGTCAGGACCCCGATCCAATGCCACACCGATCTAGCATGTGACACCTCATATCACTTTACGGCCTCACGCACGGTATTCCCACGGGTGTCGCCTTACCAGGCCCGGGACCGTTTGCGCCTTTTGGCTCACGTATATGATAGTGTCGTTAGCATCCATATGACAAAGAACCCGGGCTGACATGACTAGTCGTGAACCCAAAGTGGCGCTAACTTACAAGGACAGGCATACATGACCCAACAACGAACGTGTCGGTCAACAGCGAGTGAATCCGGGTTGTAGCAGCTGGGCTAGCAAAACTCCAGAGAATCTGGGCTGTAGCAGGCTAACAGGACTCCGGTAGACACCGCGTGACATTTCCCCGAAGGGACAGACACATGAACGAAGAAGGACACATGCCGGCCAGCCAAAGTGTTCCGGAGCAGTAGCAAGCTACCATGGCTCAGTGGAAGCACTAGGAGACATTTCCCGGTAAGAGAGGCTACCAAGGATAAACAACTAGGTTGTCAGATCCCACACATACCAAGCATTTCAATAACATACACACAATATGCTTGATATGTGCAAATACAACATGCAATCACAACATGACTCTATGACTCAAGTATTTTATTCAACAGGCTCCGAGGAGCGAGATATTACAAACATGGTCTCATGACCCAACATTCAGAGCATACAAGTCAAAGCACAAGCGGAAGCTTAACATGTCTGAGTACAGACATCTACAAATGAAAAAGGCTGAGAAGCCTGACTATCTACCAGATCCTGCCGAGGGCACAAGATCGTAGCTGAGGTAACAAGCTAAACGTCGAAGTCCACACGGTACTACTAGTGAGACTGAAGTCTCTCTGCAAAAACGTAAAATAGGCAAACATGAGTACAAATGTACCCAGCAAGACTTACATCAGAACTAACTACGTATGCATCATTATCAACAAAGGGGGGTGGTGGAGTTTGACTACAGCAAGCTAGCTTTAACTCGGTGGCTATCCTGAACTACGATTGAGAGTAACTCTTTTGAGGTGGCGCACACGAGTCCACATATTCACCATATCAATACACCACTATGGATCCGCTCCCGTCTCCCTACGAGAACGCATCCATAGCACTCACGATTATCTTGCGTATTTTAGAGTATCCACTTTCACTTGTCTATAAACTGTACAGGCAATCCAGAAGTCCTTTATCGTGGACACGGCTATTCGAATAGATCATATTAACCCTGCAGGGGTGTACTTCTTCACACACGCTCTCGCCACTTACCGCCATGTACACGTCATGTATCTCAACAACCTTCAAGCGGAAGCCTGGGGAGGGTGTCGGCCACGACCTGACTAACCACACAAGTCTCTCGTACAGGTTTATCGCCTATTCGGGTTCCATCCGCAAGGAGATCCGGCCGGGGTGTCGCTCACGGCCCCAAACGATGTGAACAGGGTTCCCAAGCCCACCATCCGGGTGCCACTTGGTACACCGTGCCACTGCACCTAGTCTGTCCCAAGCCCACCTGTACCAGGTGCCACTTGGTAGACTACTAGCACTACCTACAAACACCAGAAACTAGTTGCAACTCCTGGACAGAGATCATGTTGATTAATAAGTCGAGAGAGTCAATTAAGGATCCCAATGTGTGGTAGTAGCTGCTCATGGATCACAAACACAGAACTCAGTTCCTGAGGACGGCTTCAATGAGACAACCCACCATGTACTCCTACATGGCCTCTCACCGCTACCTTTACCAAATCGTGTTCACACACTTAGCTCACACATAGTAGGACATGTTTACACACCTCCGATTCATCCCCGATGAATCAGACCAGACTCAACTCTAAGCAGTAGCAGGCATGACAAACAAGCATGAATGAGTAGGCACAACAGGGCTCAAACAACTCCTACTCATGCTAGCGGGTTTCATCTATTTACTGTGGCAATGACAGGTCATGCAGAGGATAAAGGGGTTCAGCTATCGCAGCAAGTAACAGATGAATCATCGTTGTCCTAATGCAGTAAAAGAGAGCAGGAGCGAGAGAGTCGGATTGTATCGGAATGAACAAGGGTTTTTGCTTGCCTGGCACTTCTGAAGATAGTATAGTTCTTCATCGGTGTCACCGATCACATCGTCGGAACCACATCTATCGAGAGGGAACAAACACCGGCAAACAAGGAAGAACACAATCAATGCAATGCAGCAATATGATGCATGAATTGATGTGGCAATATGCTGTAGTTTGAGCTAATGCAACTAGCAACAAGTTAAATGAAGTTGGTTTGAATCCAAGATTCAAATCCAAACTCCATATGTGAAGGTTTAAATGCCATTTATATAATTTGTGCTAAACAGCAGCTATAAGTTGTTCCAACATGCATGAAAATGGTACAGATGGGTAGATTGGATTTTTCTGATCATTTTTCATATATAACTTATTTCATTCTGAGTTACGGTTGATTTTCTATGATTTTTAGAAGTTTATAGCATTTTCTGGAATTTTCTGAACTAAAATAAATCCAGAAATCAAATACTGCGTTAGCGTGACGTCAACAGGTCAACTACGCTGACCCAGGTCAAACCTGACCTGTGGGTCCTGCATGTCAGTCTAACAGTGTCGCAGTAGAGGCTGACCAGTGGGGCCAGGTCAACACTGAGGTGGCAAGGTCAAACTGACAGGTGGGCCCATGGGCATTAGCTTAAGTTAAAGAGGGAAAAAAACCTGTGGTTAATTAAGGCATGGGGCCCGGCTGTTCTTGACCCCTGGGGGTTTTAAAGCATGGTGGTTAGCCCCTAATGACGTGCCACGTCGTCATGGCTGGGGTTAGGCCGCCGGCGACCATCCAGTGCGGCGGCGGCTCGCCGGGGTGGTGCTAGGGGCAGCGGCTGAGTGCTCTGAGGGCACCAGGAGGGAGCCCTCGCTCGCCCGCATCTAGGGGCGCAAGCGGAAGGAGCCAGGGCGGCGTGTGACTGCGGCGGTGACAAGCCGGGCGACGGCCGGAGCTCGGAGGTGCTTCGAGACGGTGCTACGGGGCACGGAAGGACAGGTGAGTGGGTGTGTTCGGCTCCTGGGGGCTTGCTGAGCACGAGGGTGGGCTCGGACGCAAGCGGAGGCGGCTAGAACGGCAACGACGGAGATGCGTCCTGGAGCTCGGAAATGCGAGGGAAAAGAGAGGGGTTCGGATAAGTAGCTCACTGCGAGGTTGGAGAGAAGCTCGGCGGGCTCGGGGGCGTCCTGCGTGCGGCGAATCGACGGCAGCGGTGGTTGGAGCCCGATGAGGAAGACGACGGTAGTGTCGGAGTTGCAGGGCGTGCGCTTGTTGAGGGGAAAACTTCACGGCATCGAGGCGGACGGCAGGGTCAGCACGGAGAGGCACGGGGTCGGCTATGGCTGCGGTGGTGCGGACGGCGGCGATGGCCGCGCTCGGGCTACGTGGGAGAGAGAAACAGAGGAGGAGGAGGAGGAGCACAGGGAGAGTGAGAGGGGTCCAGGAGGTTCGGGCGTCTCCGTGGCGTCTCGAGAAGGGTCGGCGAAGAGAGGAAGCAAGCAGGGAGGTGGTCACGACGATCGCTCGCGGGTCGACACGCCTCTGCATACTGGCAGGGGTTGAAGACGACCGCTTTGCCCTGGTGGGCTGGGCCTCAGCTACAGTGCTGGGCCAGCTGGGCTGCCAGGTAAGTTGCACAGGTAACCTCTCTCTCTCCTTTTATTTCCATTTTCTATTTCCTGTAATTGTGTTTGGCTTTAATAAAAATGCCAGGGCATTTCCAAAAATCATGAAACTGCTCAATATCACTGTTTGGAATATTTCCAACAGCAAACATTTCAGTTTGTGATTATTTGAGCATTTAAAATATTTTGTAGCATTTAAATGCCCAAATGCAAATAGGTAAAGATTTAATCCAATGACCTTAGGTGTCCTAGAAAAATGTGAACCCATTTTGTCAAAGGTTCTAACCCAAGACAAAAAGGGTGGACTTTTTAGAAGGGCATTTCAGGTTCATTGAAATTATTTTTGGTAAACCCTAGTTGGTTTAAAGGGGGGTGCTGGGGGTTCTGTCATCCCCATTTCATCTTTCTGGAAGATTTAAACATGATGCAACACCAGATGCTAGCACTAGGCAAACCAGAACTAGGGATGTGACAATTTCTTTTGACGGAAGGCAGCTCATCATCGAAGATGCCCCTTCACTTCAAAGGTTGATCCTTGATTATAGTTATTCACCGTTGCAATTAACCGTCCTCTCTGCGCCTAAACTGGAGACCTTGGGTGTAATACATGATCTCTGTGCTCATTTCAATATGGTGTTTGGCTCCACAGTTCTTCAGGTACTTTATATTATCATCTACACTTGTAACCATAAGCTGCATTTGAAATTTCTGTGCATAAGTTTTATATCATCTTGGAGTACACATTTTGTACTAATATTATGTTCTATGCTCAATGAAGAGTTTCTCCATGGATGGCCTATCAATGGTTCTGGATTCTGTCAAGATCTTATATGTCCAAATGAATAGTTTTGATTTGAACAAGATTATTGGCTTGCTGCAATGCTTTCCATGTCTAGAGAAGTTGTATATAAAGGTGATAATTTCACGCACATTGGAAGCCCGCATATAGTGTATTAGAATTAACCGTTCAGTTGTTGCTCTTTCGACACTCTTTTTTTTAGACCTTAACTGTTTTCAATCTTCATGTCTATTTAGGCAACAGGATGGGGAAAGAAAGTTATAACCAATCGGTGGATTCGTAAGGATCGGGATTTTCTCACTTCTCATGAGATTCGATTGAAGACAATAACGCTAGAACGATATGTAGCCAACCATGCAAACACTAGATTTGTCACATTCTTCCGGCTGAATGCGAGGTTACTATTGTCCATCAGGCTTAAGTTTATCAGCATCATGGTTTTGACGGATGGATATGTCGAAGAGCAAAAACTGAAGCTTCACGTGGGCAAAAGAGCTTGTGAACGTGTCAGGCTACTATTTGCAACATATTGTGGTCATAATCCAGTAAATTTTACGACCCAGGATGTTCATTCTATGGACTTGACCAATCCATTTGACTGTGACTGCCAAAAATAGTGTTGGATTTAGATGTTGTCGCCCTTTTCAACCTGGGTTTTGTGTAAACCTGATGAACAATTAACCCTCGTGCTTTTGTATAGTTTGTAAGCTGGAGTTAGATGTTCTTGCCCTTTTCAACTCGGCTGTGACTGCCATATTTTCTTGGAAACAAGGCAAATGGCTTGCCATTCGTTTAATTTAAAGTGAAATATTGTAACAAATCCCAACCAAGGGAAATAACATCACTCTAGCTGGCTGCTTGAGCTCACTGTGCATTACATAAGCCAAGTGATTAGCCCCCACCAACACCCACAAACTTATTTCGAACTAGCACATCAAATGGGCTGTAAATTTTCATAGGAAAGGCTGCATGACCATGACAGATTTGGATTCTGAAATTTGGGACCTGCGAGGAAATAGCCTATCCAAGGTGGTGTCGACTTACTAGCCAGTCAACAAACGATTCTGCCTACCAGCCACTGGATTCACATCCAACATATGTCGTGTATCTTCTATCTCTTGTCTTCTTCTTCCTCCAGCCGCCCAAACCAAACCACCCCATCGGCTCCGCCTGCTCCCGCCTCCCATGGCTGGCTGTGCCTCCGCCACCCTACCGTACCCTCCAATGTTGGCCAGTCATTCCCTCTATTCCCCCACACATCATGTTATTCTCCGGCGACGTCAGCCCCAACACGCACCCGCACCCGAACCAGTCAACCCTCGTACTCCCCTCCTCCTGTGATTGGACCGGTGCATCTTCCACGGCTCATGTTCTTTCTGTCCGAAGCATCGCCGTCGTCCTCCGCCTTGGTTTGCTCGCCATGTGCGGTGTGCCGCCCTATTGCATTAATGTCGTCAACAACCGAGAGGAACAAGGAGATGACTGTACGTGGAGAGGATGACAGTAGGGACCCACGAGCGTCATGGCAGTACGCAAGCAAGTGCCTCTATATTACAAGCCCAAAAATATGGTTCCTCCTAATGGTTGGACATCTGGGGCTCACACCATTGTCAACATAGTCAATAAACGAGAGAATTACACTACGTACGGCTGACACCAGAGACCCAGCAGGTCGCGCAGTTTTTCTTATGAACAAACAATTGTTATTTATACTAGTTTTAGCAACGGATCAGGGTAACAACGGGACTGTGCGGGGGTTGTGGCCCGTCTAGCCAGGGTTTTATTTATATTTACCACATCATGAGCCTAGTTGTGTTTTTTCTTGCTGAAAATGGCTAGCCCAGTTCTGTTTTTTTAAAGAAATACCCAAACGAGGCCTACTTGCTTTATCAGCCCTGTCGGGCTACAAATCTTTCAAGACGAGGAGAGTTTCATTCGATTTGCCCAGAAATGGGTTGTACATTTTTAAAACACATCAAACCGGGAATTAGTTTCAAATTTTTTTCATTACAAAATTTTAAATTCCATTGATTTTTATGCGTGGACAATTATTTGGATTTTATATTTATATAAATTATTTTTCAAAATAGTTTGAATGTGAATCGATATTTTAGGATTAAAAATAGTTGACCGCACTGAAATATGCAAAAGTTCTTATACTTATTAACCATGGCCACAATATGGGGTGTAACGCTAACAAAAAGAAGATGGGCTCCAAAAAACTCTTAAGAATTAGAAAAAAGGCTGTACATTATTAGAAATAATGGCAGATGGGTTGTATGCTGTTTTCCACAGATTTGAGGCTGACTTGTGCGCCTACAGGTTGACGCGTATGCTTTCCTAAAAAAAGGTTGATGCACACGCAACACCGTGTCAACTTAGTCAACACACGAGAGCAGTGCCTGTTGGATGTCCATCCAACGGCTGTCGTGCTTCTTCAATCTCTGCTCTTCCTGCTCCAGCCGCTCAAACAAGCACCGGCGGGACTGCCTGCTCCCTCCTCCTGCGACCGGCTATGCTGTCGTGCAAGCCTCACCGCCCCACCGTACTCCCATCGTTGGGCTAGCCATCCCTCTACTCACCCACACATGTTGTTATTCTCCGGGGACGGTAGACGAACCAGTAAACCATCATACTCCCCTCCGCGTGGGAAACAACTATCGAGTCTTCCCTCGCTCCGTGTCGTTCCCTTTCTAGGCCTCGCCATCGTCCACCACCCTGGTCTTCTCGGTGCGGCTTGGTCAACATGGTCAATGAACCACATCCATCAGAAGTGGACTATACGTGGAGAGGCTGACAGCTAGGACCCACCGGAAGGGCCTCTGTATTTCATGAAAAAACGTTCCCCCCGCTGACAGGTCGGACCCACCAGCTATATCTTCGCACGCAAGGAAGTGCCTCCTTATTACGCACAAAAAAATGAATACCCCCTGCTAGTTGGGACCCACCATAGGAGGCTGACTTGTGGGCCTACTAAGTTGACGGGGACGAAGGGCTTTGTCAACTTAGTCAATATGAACGATTCTAGCTCCAGCGACCGTACGATGTCCACCCAATGGCCATAGTGCTTCTTCAACCTCTGGTCTTCTTGCTCCAGCCGCCCAAAGCAGCGCCGGTCGTACCGCGTGCTCCTCCGTCCCATGGCCGGCTGTGCTGCCGCGGAGGCCTCTCCGCCCCCTATTACTCCCACCGCTGGCCAGGCCATCCCTCCACTCACCCACACCTCGTGTTATTCTGCGGTGACGGCAGCCTCACACCGCAGCCGAACCAGTGAACCCTCATACTCCTCTCCACGTGGGCATCCACTACCGCGTCTTCCCCGGCTCCGTGTCCTCCCCTTCCTAGGCCTCGCCATCATCCGCCGCCGTGATGCTCTCGGAGCAGCGTGGGCAATGTGGTCAATGACCAACTTCCATCAGAAGAGTACTGTACATGAAGAGGCTGACAGCTGGGTCCACGGCAGCCGCAAGGAAGTGCCTCCTTATTATTTGAAAAATAATTATTCCCCCAGCTGATAGCAGGGACCCACCGGATGGGCCACCGTATTTCGTGAAAAAAAACGTTCCCCCTGACTGCTGGGACCCACCGGACGGGCTACCATATATCGCGAAAAAACGTTCCCCCCGCTGTCAGCTCGGACCCACCGGAAGTGCCTCCTTATTACGCACAACAAAGTGAATACTCCCCCTGCTAGCTGGGACCCACCTTGGTGGGGGGCTGACTTGTGGGCCTACTAGGTTGATGGGGACGGAGGGCTTTGTCAACTTAGTCAATATGAATGATTCTAGCTCCAGTGACCGTACGATGTCCATCCAACGGCCGTAGTGCTTCTTCAACCTCTGGTCTTCTTGCTCCAGCCGCCCAAAGCAGCGTCGGTCGTGTCGCATGCTCCTGCCTCTTGTGGCCGGTTGTGCTGCCGCAGAGGCCTCACCACCCCCTACTATTCCCATCGCTGGCCAGGCCCTGCGGCGACGCCAGCCTCACACCGCAGCTGAACCAGTGAACCCTCGTACTCCTCTCCGTGCGGGCTTCCACTCTTGCGTCTTCCCCGACTCTGCGTTGTCCCCTTCCTAGGCCTCGTCGTCGTCCACCGCCCTGGTGCTCTCGGCATGGCGTGGTCAACATGGCCAAGGCACGACTTCCATTGGAAGAGTACTGTACGTGGAGAGGCTGACAGCTGGGTCCACGGCGGCCGCAAGGAAGTGCCTCCTTATTACGCGCAAAATAATTATTCCTCCACTTGACAGCAAAGACCCACCAGACGGGCCACCATATTTCACGAAAAAAACGTTTCCCCTGACTGCTGGGACCCACCAGCTACATCTTTGCATGCAAGGAAGTGAGTCCGGGCAAAAAAACTTATTTGCCCCCCTGACTGCTGGGACCCACCTGCTACATCTTCGCATGCAAGGAAGTGTGTGACAGTCGGGACCCACTTGGTCGAAGCGTACATAGCATTGTCATTCTGGTCGCGAACATGTACGTACATACTGGTCGATGTAGACGCGCACGTGTCGTAGTAGAGGCGCGCACGTAGCATGTACACGTACGTACAGCGGCCAAGGTGCAAGGAAGTAAATACGACCACATACATACATATGGGCGGGGTCTCGAACACCAACTCGCGCATACGTACGGCCAGGGCTCGTGTACATGGCTGGGTCGAAACAGAGAAACTGCGTCGTCTTCGTTTTCATGGGAAGGCAACGGAATGTGTCGTGTTCATTGCGAGGCAACAGAATGTGTGGGAGCCAACCGGCTTGGACGGAATAGCCGATGGAAACGAGGCCTGGCATACCGCAAAATGGAGGAAACGGCCTTGTGTTCAACCAGCCACATTCAAAACGGGATCCTGTTCATCGGGAGGGGTGTGGCGTACCGCAAAATGGAGGAAACGGACTTGTGTTGGACCTCCTATGGTCGAAACGGGGTCCTGTTGATCGGGAGGGGTGTGGCATACCGCAAAACAGAGGAAACGGACTTGTGTTGGAGCGCTACGGTCGAAACGGGGGTCCTGTTCATTGGGAGGGGTGTGACGTACCGCAAAACGGGACTCCATGAGATACTGTTCATCTCCACCGTCGACCTCCTCCAGCCTCCACGGGCTACTGTTCATCCACCGTGGACCTCCTCCAGTCTCCACGTGCGACTGTTCATCCATGGCCTCCTATTCATCCAGCCTCCATCGCACGCTACTCCACCGGCTACTGTTCAACCAGCCCTCTCCATGGGCTCCTGTTCAACCACCCCTCCACGGGCTACTGTTCAACCAGCCCTCCACCGGCTACTGTTCAACCAGCCCTCCACCGGCTACTGTTCAACCTTCCCTCCACGGGGTCCTGTTCATCCAGCCCTCCACGGGGTCCTGTTCATCCACGTCCAACCGGCTCAATCAATCGGGGTCCTGTTCCTCCAGCGGCAACACCACGTGGTCCTGTTCATCCAACCCCCACCGGGAACTATTCATCCAAAGCCCCCAACAACACTCACTGTTCATCCAGAGGCAGCATCGATCGGCTTCAGTTAGCAGCAGTAGCGAAGGAATTGCTCGATCAGGTTGAGTTAACCGCCATCGATCGATCACTCGGGTTCAGTAACGCGTAGCCTGCAGTGCAATCACTCGGGTTCAGTAGGCGAACGCCTCGCTCGGGTTCAGTTAGAACCCAATGCCTCGCACCTACACGTGTGCGTGTACGAGAGAAACGTGCAAACCTCCGTGCATCGCTCGGCCCGACCACCCACCGTAACCGGGAACACCCCGATATTTTCCTCGCCCTTGCTTCTACTACGGTTTTTTCCATCATGGACGGCCCAAAGAATGTCATGCAGCTACTTCTCCGGCCTGCCCAGGATGAAAAGCCCATTTTCTATCATGAGTTTTGGTCATAGAAGTAGGAGCCCACCACATCTATGATGATACCGGGTTTTGTCACAATTATCGTCATAGAAGTGTCATAAGTATGACAAAAATATCGTTCGGCCCAAAATGTCACGGATGTGTCTTTTTTTTGTAGTGTGAATACGCTGAAAAGAATGCCATCAAGCGCCTATGGGGTGACTATCTATACCGCGGCTTGGAGCCAAAGAGAAAGCCTTAAGCTATTAAACAAGGGTTCTATCCCTGTATGGCCAGAGGTCCACAGCCCGAGAATGCCGACCCATCTTCTCTCTTATGGCGTCGTGAAGACAATCTTTTCAAGCGCAACTTCCAGTTCGCAAAAGATTTTGCTGCCAAGAACCAAAAGGAGTTTGGCCTCAACTTCAACCCTGGACCCTCCGCTCCAAGACCAGATGGGACTCGTGAAGCTACTGAGAACTGGATTGGCCCTTTTGCCAACTTTGACGGGCTTCTGTATCATATTACTGCCTAGAGAGCTGTTGTGGAGCAATCTGCTGAAGAAGCTGATTCTGATGATGCTCCATTACCACCAAAGCAGAAGAAGAAGAAGGGAAAAGCTTCAAAGCCATCTGCCTCTACTGCACCAAAAGCTTCAACCAGGAAGCGACTGAATATTGCACCGCCTGAATCTAGTGTGCAGTCTGAAGATTTATCTCGCATGTCCAAGAGGGCCAAGAAGCCATTGCCCAAGAAGGCCACTGGGCAACCCCTCACTCCTTTTGCTATTCTGTGCAACAAGGATGACACCATTGGTCTGTCCAGCGATGAAGATCTTGGTGATGAGGCTCTTGAGATGCTGATCAAGAGTAAGCAAGAGGCGGAGATCTTCAGTGATCTTCCCATCTTTGATGTTGACATCTTGAATAACGTCATTGATGAGTGGTTCGATGACCAGAAAATCAGCATCGACAGTTTAGAGCTGCCAGTGGGCATCAACATCACATTCGACTCTGCTATTGCAAATGAGCTGGCCCTGGCATAAAAACTTGTCGAGCTCAAGAACAAAATTGACTATGAGAAGGCCCATTTTAAGAAGAAAATGCACAAGCTCAGTGTGGCAGATGTGCGAATCTTCAAGAAGATGTTGAATGACCTCAAGACTGAATTCCATCAGAAGCATGAAGAAGCCAAAGGCTCTCGAGAATGCATGAAGTCTTATGCTCAGAAATGTGTACAAGCACACAATGAAGCTGAAAAGCGGAAAGCTCTTGGGCGTCCTGGCATTGATCCCAGAATGGCTGCTAAGAAGAGCAAAAAGAATGCTGAAGCAAATCCTGACACCCCAAGGCAGGGACAACCCAGCATTGTCTTCCCTGCCAGCATGACTGGCTCGAAGCCAAAGGTCCCTTCAGTTGCTTCTAAGCTAAAAAAGACTAGGATGCTGAAGCACAAGCCAGGAAGAGGAAGCACAAGGATACATCTGATGAAGTCCCTTCCAAGAAAAAGCTGAAGACTAAGGGATATAAGTCTTCAAAGAAAAAATGTGCTGCTACCCCTGAGCCCCTTGTCATTAATCCCATCTCTGTTGCATATCCTGCCTCTGCAAATCGTGAGCGTCGTCTTCTTGTCCATGAGCCTGCTTCCATAGAGGCACTAGAATCTAAAGAAGTTCTAGCTGTCGACCCCAACGCAGCTGAAGACATTGGTCATGAAAACAATGTAGTTGATGTTGAAGTCCTTCCTCAGCTCGAACACCAATTGGTATCATCGCCTGCTCCAACAAGCAGTGAATACATTAGCATTGGTCGTCCATTGACGCCAATTGCACAAGATGACTCCTGGACTAAGCACCAACATGAAGATACCCCTATTCAAGATGAGACACCCCACACTCCACCAGCTCAAGTTACCTATCCGGTAATTGATGACGACAATTACATGGAGACCACTCCATCTCCAAAGGCTTCGCCAACATTTCGCAGGCTTCGCAAAGGTCTCAAGCCATCAGTCTCCATGTCCACCATTCCAGAAGAAGATTCACAACAATCCAGCTCAGTGGCACGTCAAGTTTTCCCTAAAGAGAATCCTTCTGTGATTGTTCAAGCGTCTGAAGCTAAAGCTGCTGAATACATTCCGGCTGCATCAGCCAAAGAAGAAAGAAGAGAAGAAAGAGAAAGAGAAGCCACACCCCCTGTTGTTGATCAAGTCATTCTTGAAGATAATGTGATTGTGCCTGACCCTCCGGTCGTTGACCAGATGGAGGTTGAAAACAATGAGGCTGCCACCAACACTGCTACTGAAGCCAATGACCCTATCGTGCCTGAAGACAATGTGGAGCCTGAAGCCAATGTGAATGTTGAAACTTCTTTGACGCCGGTCCTCACTAACGGTGTTGTTCCTCCACCATGGCCTCACACCCTATAAACGTCCTTCAATCATGAAGGGCATATGGTCACAGTTTGCTGGCCAATTATGATTCCCACTACCGCTCCAGGACCACAATATGACTATCATGTGGAGCATAGGCCTCAAGTTCGGAAGCCAAAGCCGCGTCTACCAAGGCTTCCAAGTGATGAAACTACACATGGCTCTTTCAGCGTGCTCAGTTTCAGAGAAGACAATACATTCTTTGACAGTGCCAAGAACCCCTACAAGAAGCCAAGAATCTCATTTGACATATTTTGGAGCCACCAACAGCTAAGATATTACTCTTATATCCTATACAATCAAGACAAGAAATTTCCGCACAGGCGTATGGTTTGTGATGTTATGGCTGGGCTGCCATGTATGGAAGAAGCCCTTGACTGCTTTAGGGATGTTGGTCTTCTGGCATTTGTCACTGACAAAGAGCACTAGAATGAAGAGCTCCTTCTGCAGTTCTATGCCACTTTACATATTCGAGGCTACAACAGGGATCCAAAGACATGGATCCTTGAGTGGATGACAGGTGATGTGCATCATGAAGACAACAGATATTCGAGCTGACTTCCCTGCCCATTCTAGGTGAGTAGTATGAACCTAGTTGTTCACTTTATCAGAATGAACAGTAGAGCATATTTCAGAAGCCTGAGCCGAACATGAGCCAAATGCTTAGCATGATGAAGCCTTTGCACCAAGACACTGCATACCCAAGGGAATTCTTTGTTGAGGACCTCTAGTATCTACCACGCACAGTATATCACATTCTGAGGCATACTCTATGGCCCATCAAAGGCTATTCATCTGAAGCCAAACTTGAAGGATCCATGAAGACTTTGGTGTTCTATATTGACAATGGCATCCGATTCAACACTCGGGATTTCTTCATCAGACAACTTGCTGCTTCCGGGATTAATATGTTCGGTCTGAAGTTCTATGATCCCACTACAAAAAAAGACACGTCCGTGACATTTTGGGCCGAACGAAAAAAATTTATGTCATACTTATGACACTTCTATGACGATAATTGTGACAAAACCCGGTACCATCATAGATGTGGTGTGATCCTACTTCTATGACAAAAAATCATGACAGAAAATGGGCTTTTCGTCCTGGGCGGGCCAGAGACACAGCTTCATGACATTCTTTGGGCCATCCATGACGGAAAAAACCATGGTAGAAGCGAGGGCGAGGAAAATTTTGGCGAGTTCCCGGTTACGGTGGGTGGTTGGGGGTCAAGAGATGCGCGTTTCTCTCGTACACGTAAGCACGTGTGTGCGAGGCGTTGGCTCTAACTGAACCCGAGCGAGGCGTTGGGCTCTAACTGAACTCGAGCGATTGCATTGTAGGTTATGCGTTACTGAACCCGAGCGATCGATCGATGGTTGTTAACTGAACCCAATCGAGTGATTCCTTCGTTACTGTTGCTAACTGAAGCCGATCGATGCTGCCTCTGGATGAACAGTGAGCGTTGCAGGGGGGGTTGGATGAACAGTGAGCGGTGGGGGTGGATGAATAGGACCCCGTGGTGTTGCCTCTGGATGAACAAGACCCCGATCGATCGAGCTGGTTGGGGCTGGATGAACAGGACCCCGTGGAGGGCTGGATGAACAGGACGACCCGTGGAGGGCTAGATGAACAATAGACAGTGGAGGGGTGGATGAACAGCAGTCCGTGGAAGGGTGGTTGAATAGGAGCCCGTGGAGAGGACTGGTTGAACAGTAGCCGGAGGAGTAGCGCGCGGTGGAGGTTGGATGAACAGGATCCCATGGATGAACAGTCGCAGGTGGAGGCTGGAGGAGGTCGACGGTGGATGAATAGTAGCCCGTGGAGGCTTGAGGAGGTCAACGGTGGTGATGAACAATATCCCATGGAGTCCCGTTTTGCGGTACACCACACCCCTCCCGATGAACAGGACCTCCGTTTCGACCGTAGCGCTCCAACACAAGTTCGTTTCCTCCGTTTTGTGGTACGCCACACCCCTCCCGATCAACAGGACCACGTTTCGACCGTAGGAGGTCCAACACAAGTCGGTTTCCTCTGTTTTGCGGTACGCCAGACCCCGCCCAATGAACAGGATCCCATTTCGAATGTGGCCGGTTGAACACAAGGCCGTTTCCTCCATTCTGCGTTACGCCAGGCCTCATCCATCGGTTGTTCCGTCTAAGCCGGTTGGCTCCCACGCGTTCTGTTGCCACCCGATGAAGATGACGCATTCCATTGCCTGCCGATGAACACGACGCATTCCGTTGCATCCCCATGAACACATCGACATGCACTTTCTCTATTCTGACCCAGCCATGTACGCGAGCCCTGGCCATACGTATGCGCGATTAGGCGTTCGAGACCCCGCCCGTATGTACGTGCATGGCCGTATTTTCTTTCTTGCACCCTGGCCGTTGTACCTACGTGTACATGCTACATGCGCACCTCTACTATGACACGTGTGTGCCTCTACATCGACCAGTATGTACATACACGTTCGCGACCAGAATGACAACACCACGTACGCTTCGACCAGGTGGGTTCCGACTGTCAGGCACTTCCTTGCGTGCGAAGATGTAGATGGTGGGTCCCAGCAGTCAGGGGGTGAATCATTTTTTGCTCGGACGCACTTCCTTTCGTGTGAAGATGTAGCTGGTGGGTCCCAGCAGTCAAGGGGGAAATGTTTTTTCGCAAAATACAGTGGCCCGTCTGGTGGGTCCCTGCTGTTAGGTGGAGGAATAATTATTTTGCGTGAAATAAGGAGGCACTTCCTTGCGGTCGCCGTGGACCCAGTTGTCAGCCTCTCCACTTACAGTACTCTTCCGATGGAAGTCGGTCGTTGACCAGATTGACCACGCCACACCGAGAGCACCACGGTGGTGGAGGACTGTGAGGCCTAGGAAGGGGACAACGCGGAGCCGGGGAAGACGCCGCAGTGGATGCCCACGCAGAGAGGAGTACGAGGGTTCACTAGTTCGGCTGCAGTGTGAGGCTGCCGTCGCCGCAGAATAACTGGGGGTGTGGATGAGTAGAGGGATGGCTGGCCAGCGGTGGGAGTAGTAGGGGGCAATGAGGCCTCCGTGACATCACAGCCGGCCACGGGAGGCAGGAGCACACGGTACGTCCTACGCTGGTTTGGGCAGCTGGAGCAAGAAGACCAGAGGTTGAAGAAGCACTACGGCCGTTGGATGGACATCGTACGGTCACTGGAGCTAGAATCGTTCATATTGACTAAGTTGACAAAGCCTTCCGTCCCAGTCAACTTAGTAGGCCCACAAGTCAGCCTCCCACTAAGGTGGGTCCCAGCTAGCAGGGGGACTATTCATTTTTTTATGCATAATAAGGAGGCACTTCATTGTGTGCGAAGATAGCTGGTGGGTCCGACCTGTCAGTGGGGGGCACGTTTTTTTCGTGAAATACAGAGGCCCTTCCGGTGGGTCCCAGATGTCAGGTGGAGGAATCATTATTTTGCTCGTAATAAGGAGGCATTTCCTTGTGTGCGGCCATGGACCCAACTGTCAGCCTGTCCATGCACAGTCTACTTCCGATGGTGTCATTCGTTGACCACGTTGACCACGCCGCGCCAAGCTCATCCAAGGTGGTGGACGACGGCGAGGCCCCAGACAGCAACGAGCTGGAGATGGGAAGACGCGGGAGTAGAGTCGCAGACGGAGAGGTGTATGAGGGTTAACTAGTTCTAGTGCGGTGTGGTTCGGCAATCGGTGGAGAAGAATAGGATGTGTGGAGGGGTGGAGGGATGGCCTGGCCAGCGGTGGAGTAGCGCTTCACAGCGAAGCATGCTAAGCAGAGCTGCTAGCACGAGGAGGCGGGAGGTGGTCCCGGCGGTGCTGTAGGAAGAAGACGAGAGATTGAAGATGGATGCTGGTCGTTGGATGTAAATCCAACGGCTAACGGTGTCAGAATCATTTGCTGACTAAGTTGACAACGACTTGCGTTGGCTTCGACCTATTGGCCCACATTTCAGCCTCCAAAAATGTGGCACGTATTCAACCCATTTTTTCAGAATTTACAGTCTTTTTTTGTGGGATAGAATTTACAGTCAATTTGATCTTTTTTTGAATTACAGTCCATTAGCTGGGCTGGGTGAACAAATAATGTAGCGTCCATGCGGCCCATTTATTTATTTTTCCTAAAAAATTACAGGCCATTTGCACTTTCTCAAAATACACGATTTTGCTGGGTTGATTCTAATTATAATGTTGGGTTGGCCAGCAATGTTATCAAAAAATAAACATGGGCTGAGCATTCTGTTATAAATATGTTTAAATAATAAGTGATTTATTATTACATTCGTCCTTCAATCTTACCAAGCTTTTGTACACAATCACTAGGATTTTCATGCCAAAACAATCCATGATTTTATTGTTAAGAAATTGTTTTTATAAGTTAATAAGATGTGGGATATTGTTTTCTTACATATGTAAGTATCTGTTAAATATATGATGACAATAAACATAATATATAATAACATATAAAATAATTTAAATATATATAATATAGTTAGAAGGGAAACATAAGTTGGACCAGGCGTTCCTATTCTTATATAGAAAAATAGAACAGACCTTTGTGTTTTCTTCAAAAAAATACATAAATTGGGCTGCCAATGTTTCAGGAAAAATAAAATCTTGGATGGGAGGTCCATAGGCCAGTCGATACATAACGGCCCTCAAGAAAATAGAAACAGGCCTATGGACCTCCCATCCGAGGTCGTGGGCTGCGCATGTTAAAAAAGAAAGCTTAGATGGGGCATCCCAAAACCCAGCTGATACTTGCTGCTCCAGTGATAATAAATGATACATGCCAGCTCCCCGGCTTCGTTCTGAATTTATCTCCTATAGTAACTACGTTGAAGCACCTAAAAAATGTAACTATGTTGACAAACCCATGGGCCCCAATGTTAGTATAGCATTAGGAGGAAGTATTTTTTTGATGAGGCACTTGCTTGCGTACGGCCATAGACCTGGTGGGTCCCGACTGTCCGCCTCTCCACGTACAGTCCTCTCCAGATTCCTCTCGTTTGTTTAGCATGTTCACAATGGCAGACAGCAGCGTCGCAGCGAGCGCACAAAGGCGCAAGAGGGGATCCGACCACCTGAGGAAGTGCCTTAATATTAATGAAACTACTGAACTAGCATATTGGCCAAGTGACACTACCCGACAACTTTTCCTCCCAGGTTCGATTCCACCTGTGGAGGGAAAATATCTCCAATTTTTTTGCCTCTGCCTTTATTGACATGTGGGTCCCCATTGTCATCTACGCACACCACATCCAACACTTGCCAAAACTTCATCCCTCGTTTTATCTGTGTTTCGCACACATGACATTGTGTGGGCATTTTGAAAATAGCATATCTTTTTGACTGTGCATCATATGAAGATGTGCTATGCATGAATGTTGATCAGCATGATGTTAACTGGCTGGTAGTTCCATTTTCGACCATGAATAAAACTTCCAACATGATGTTAACCCTATTTGAAAAGGCCGTGTTAATATAAATGCTCTGCCTCTAAAAGTTGTAGTTTCTTATCTGAAACTGAACTTGCAGTTTCTTCTCTGAGAATCACATTGTCTGCACTTTTATACTCCTATGAAACTACATTTTTTAAGTGCTAAAAATAGATCTCTATAATTCATAAAATACTTCAGATGCTCAATACTGCAAATCTAAAATTCAAAAGACATTCATATCTGAAAGTACTCTCAAAATACACAACACAAAACACAATTCACAACCTGCAAATACTAACAACCCTAAGCTCCTCCTGAAAATTCACAACCTGCCCGACTATTGGTCTGCGGGGGGGGGGGGCAGTCCCCTCCTATTACTCGGCGGCAGACAGCCGCCCCGTGAGACGATGTGAATGGCGAGGGAGAGGATGGTGGGGAAGCATCATCGGGCCAACTGCTTTTCTCCTCTTGCAGTTGGGTTCGGTCGACGAAGACTCCACCGGCTTGCTCTGGCACGACACCCTCACAAAGGGCACCATGTAGATGCTTGATCCTTCAATCTCTGGTGGATGATCCATATGGGATCGATACTCCCACCACCGCTCCCTCACGATCGGATTCGGTGAATCTGTTTGCTCCATGGCCCAGAGGAGCAGCTCTATGTACTCCCGCACGACTCCCTCTGGGAGTATCGCCGCCTTTTCGCTCTATTGTAGATATTTGGCCATGGATGTCGCCGTCGCTGCTAGTTGGTCCTTGTTGTCAAACCAAGACTGTATCTCCAACATCCTAGCTAGCTTCACAGGGTCGCCGTCTGCGATCCTCACGTATCGGTTGTACTCCTCCATCGATCTACTTCTCCATAGCACCTTCACTCGCCGACGGTGGTTTTTGAATGGAAGAGGAGAGGAGCAACACTGGTTTTGGATTAGAACGGGAGAGGAGCGACGCTGGTTTTGGATTGGAACAGGAGAGGAGGGGCGGTGGTTTTGAAATGGAAGAGGAGAGGAGCGGTGTTGGATTTAGATTAGAACAGGAGAGGAGTGGTGGTGGTTTAAGAGGAGAAGAGCGGAAGAGTGGCGCTGGTCTTGGAAGTATTTTTTTGCTTTGCGTATTTTGGGTCAAAGTTTGACCATGTACTGTATTTGACAAGCAAAATGTGAATGCATGTCACCAAAAATTGTATCGTTTGGTTCGTATCTGAATGTACTTTCAAATTATATTATTTTTGCAACATATAACATATATTTTATTTGCGAAAATCATGGTCAATTATGACCCAGAATAAAAGGGAGACTAGTTAATGTGGGGTTGCTTTCTTAATTGAAGGGTAAATTGATTTTGATTTTGATCCAGTCACAGCGCGCCGGCCCTCTCGTCCAATCCTAAATCACTGCCACACGCTCCTCTCCCTCTTCTCCGTTGCAAAACCACCTCCTCTCCTCTCCATCATCTCCATTCCAAAACCACCATCTTGCCTCTCCCTCTTCTCCATTGCAAAACCACCTCCTCTCATCTCCATCATCTCCATTCCAAAACCACCATCTCGCCTCTCCCTCTTCTCTATTTCATAACCACATATGGAACAAAATGAATGAATCTACACTTAAAATGCATCCATATACATCTGCATGTGGTTCATGGTGAAATCTCTACAAAGACTTATATTTAGGAATGGAGGAAGTACTAGTATAGTACTACGTACTGTAATTTATCAGCGAGATAAATTTGTACAATGCTATGAAGCTTCTAGCTCCTGTTACATGTATCTTGCGTCCAAGGTTGCCCGTCGCAACATTTCATCAAATACAAAGGAGACTAACATGCATGCTATTGCATCTCAATGATTGACAGATCATAGCAAATATGTACTCCCTCCGTTCCAAAATAAGTGTCTCAACTTTGTGAAAACTTTAGTACAAAGTTGTACTACTACTAAAGTTGACACTTATTTTGGAATAGAGGCAGCTAAAGGAAAAAATGATCCATGCATTCCCTAGCCCTTGAACCGTGAACCCTGACCAGGCTCCAATTTGCTGGCAACATTCGAGCTTCCTAATAAATGAAGTTTGCAACCTTTTGACCATCGGATCATTTTGTGCAGTTTCACCAAAATCGAGATGAGCATCCCTGTGGCAAAGAAATTGAAGAAGCATGATTAGAATAAGATTACTGGGACTAGTTGATGAGACATAAACTCATCACAAATACAGTATGTAGAAGCCAGTAGAGGTTTCCCTAAAAAAGCCAGTAGAGGTATCAGGTATGTGCGGGGCAAAGAAGTAGAGAAATATCCACAGGGAGTGATGTGGGCAGCTGGAGTAGTGGTGCAAGCCGGCTGTAAAGGGAGTTGTACCTAAGGGACGTAGCTCAACCTTGAGGAGGGCGGCGGGAGGCGGCAACTGCCCACGTCGCGGCAGTGAGCAAGGGACGAAGGCAACCTCACCAGCTTTGTGAGAGAGAACGGCGGGGACCCCTGATTGGGACGTGCCGACAGTGGGTTTTCACCGTCGGCGACGGCCACCGCATCTACACTAAGCATCCACCCCTTCCCCAAGCGGACGTGATCCGCTGGGATGTTAGAGATGTGGCCACAGTCGTTTTGTGCGAGAGAGTGTGAAGAGAGCAACCCCAGCAAGCAACCGTGTAGGTTGGCCCGTCCTGACTATGTATATAGTGGAGCGCTCGCGTGAGTAGGAGTAAACTCCTCTCCAAACTATTAACCTTGCGATTGGCTCTTCGCCTCTTCGGGAAGTCGAGCAATAATGGTAGTGCAGTATATATCGTTCTGGCTATATGAGACCGAATGAATTGTTGCACGTCCACCACGTGGGCGAGGGTCGAGGGGCGAGGGAGAGTGCTAGTAGTACATACGGAGCAAAATGAGTGAATCTACACTCTAAAATACGTCTATATACATCAGTGTTTGGAGTATGTACTAGTAGTTCATATTGAAATCTACAAAAGGACATATATATTCCAAACAATATGATATCATTTCTATAACCAAGGTAGTAGGGACGAGGAGTAAACGGAGGGAGTAGTAAATTTTTCTCCTTGTCCTGCGAGCCACCACGCGCATGGGCGAGGGAACGGGCGTAAAGGTGGAGCAAGCTTCACCTCATCCTGCGAGCCACCGCGCCCGTCGGCGAGGGAGACGGCATACTAAGCAAGCTTCTCCTTGTTATGCGAGTTGACGGGACACATCAAAAGTACTCCAGTGTATAGAGCCTTGCCTCTAAGGTAGGCCCCACATGGTTTGCCTCTTTTTTTAATTTAACATAACGCGTCAAGTCGCAATTTGTTTGTTCACCCGTGGTAGACAATCCACCCTCCACCAAGTGGACAACCAGTACACGTGCCAAATTACCATGTGGGCTGCCTTTTTCATACAAAAATGAGCTCCACTATGTACCCGCGTGGGTGTGGTTGGGAAAGAGACGAGAGTACGTGCACCGTGCATGCACCTCTTCTCTTCGTGCATGTCCCCCACCTACGTGGGTGTGTGAGAGAGATAAAAACCGCGTTCGTGAGTGTTTTTTGTTTTGGGGTGGTGGTTGATTTCGTGAATTATTTGTGGGAATATGTGTCGATGACATCTCAAACAAAATTTTGCATGCAACGTGTGTGAAATGGAGGCCTATCTGTATCATACATAGAGGGTCGGGCAATCCACGAGGAGAGAGAGAGGGGTCATAGCTATCGATAGAGTCGAAGAGATGATCAAGTGGGTGGGTGCGAGAGCGATGAAGAGAGCCATCGAAATTGTGTGTGTGTGCAAGTCAAATATATAGCACAACTGGCCTACCGGAATGTTAGAGGGCACATGTCAAGTTTGTGTGTGGCAGGGAGACATTGCTAGAGCACTTGATGTATTGGTGTGTGTGAGGGGGAGGGGGTGGGGGAGGGGTAGGCAGAGGCCTAACTATAGAGGTAGAACGACTCGTATATGTGTTGAGAAGGAGAGACCCAGCTATGTCTTGAGGGAGATCGGTCGACATCCATACATAACTAAAGGATGGGAAATATGATGGGACAGAGAGAGAGAGAGCGGAGAGAGAGAGGGAGGGAGAGGGAGGGAGACGGGTAGAGTGCTGGATGGGTGATGGAGTTGCTTCTCGAAGATGTTGGGAGAGGCCTACTAGACAAACTGAGGGTGGAACTGCAATGTTATCGATAAGAGTGGGGATGTGTTTCTGTGTGTGCCTGTGCGTGATAGATCTGTCGGGACACATCCATGGATGATGAAGGGGAACCATGTGTTTGGTAAGCAAACCTAACTAGATCGGTAGATCAATTGTTGTTTGTCGGAGGAAGGGAGAGACACAACTAATGAGGTAGATCGATCGACGTGTGGGTAAAAACGAGTTATAAGGACCTAGCTAGCTATATGTATAGCGAGAGATCGGTCGGTGTACGTCCATTTGATAGAGGCAAATAAGGTCCAGCGAGACGGATAGACACAGAGAATGGAGCTAGGAGGTGGTGCGAGAGGCCCAACTACTAGCTAGATAGGGGGAGTGTGCGGTTGTGAGATCGATGAAAAGAGGGGCGAGAGTTTACACGTGTGTCTGACTGTATGAGAGACACGTGGCAAGGACACATAAAGGAGAAGATTGAAGGTGTGTGTCTATGTTGTAGGCAGGCATCGCTGGAGAGGTTTATCGATCAATGTGTGTCGGAAAGGAGTTGTGGAGACTCTGGGAGAATGACCTAAAGAAAAAAATGAATGTGTCCGGTGGATAGAATAATGTCGAGGGAGGGGGAGGGCGAGGAGGGCGTGTGCATGCACAAGAGAAAGTTAGTGGTAGCTACAAAGGTTAGAGGATTGTGTGGGTGTAAGAGACTAACAAAGATCATAATTTGATATGAAAGAGGATTCATATATTTGAATAGGAGATCATAGTGTTTTAAACATTGCATGCATGAATATAGTGGTGGTACACGTGTTGTGCACATGTTATACCATAATGTGATAATGCATGGCGTTTGCAACTCACAGCTAAATGCCGAACAATCTAAACCACACTATACATCAAACAATCTCACATTTTATTTGAATTTGTGATAATGTGTGGCGTTTGCAGCTTACAACTAAATATCGAGCAATCTAAACAATACTATATATCAAACATTCTCAGATTTTATTTGAATTTGTGGTAATGTGTGGTGTTTACAACTCACATCTAAATACTTGTAGGCGTAGGGGGCGGGGCACCATACATAATGTGATAAACACATTATACATATGAGACATGATTTAGATTATGAAGATCTAGCTAGAGCTAGAAATGTGATGTGATTTGAAATCAAAATAAAGTGGATTCAAAAAATCTAGTTCGAGTTCATATACTACACATAATTCATATGTAACTTGACACTAATCATGTGGTGTGTTGTGAAGATAATACACAAACGATGGTTTAACTTGACAATAATGATGATTGTAGATCTTATTAAAACAGAGAAATGAATTCAAATGCTTTGACTTCACAACAATCATTACTGTAGATCTTATTCAAATTTAGTTCATATTGAAGCGGTAGTATATACGTTTTGAATGCACTAAACGTTCATTTGAGTAGTAGGTTGCATGATACACGTAGCGAAATATTTTAATTGAACATAACATGAATTCAAAGTTTTGAATGAAATTTGTAGTGAGCATTGATTTGGTACAGTACACGTTAGGCTTGTCCAGAAATTTCAACCCGCACCTTGTTAGCCCGAAATATTTAAGATATATCTTTGTCTTGTTGTGCTCCGACAACTCCCTCCATCTCAACCCGTGCATTTCTATTCCGAAATTACAACGCGCGCGTAAACTCCCACCTCCTGTGAAATCCCGACACGTGAAATGCCCGTGGCACCCCTGAACCGAAAGAACCGCCTCAAATCGGTGGGGGGTACTTTCGTAACTTACCCCACATTTCGGACAAGCGCGTCTCTAAGCCATGGTTCCCCTCTGCCATCCCATCCGCCCACCCATTCATAGACCGAGGCCGAGAAAACCCGCGACGAAACCCCACACCCTGCTCCGTCCTCCACCCAGCCAGAGCCTCTTCCCCGATGATGTCGTCCACAACAACACCTCGACGTCCCTCATCCACCGTACCGGATGAGGATCCGTCGTCGATCTCATCGTCCCGCCGGTTTAGCCACCCCGTCCTCCACCTCCAAGGAGCTGCCCCAATGTTCCCCTCGTCTTTCGTGCCACCTCCATTCCCACACCACCGTCTTCACCTGCACCACTGGAAGAGCATCATCATCACCGTTTCCTCGGATGAAGCTGCGGCCTAATCGGCGCCACCAAAAAGGTTGTACACTAATCGCCGCATTTTCTTCTTGATTCGATCTCACGGTGCTGCCGCCGCTCGGTCCCGAGCCGACACGGCACGGCTCCATCCACGGCGGCATCGCCGGCCACTTCCTCCATGGCGTCGCTCCCTCAGCGGTGACGTCCACATCAGTAGGAGCTGCTGCTGCTTTAGCTCCCGCTCGCGCTGCTGCTCTGCTCTTGCTCTCGGTCCCCTGCCTGGTTTGCTCTTGCTATTGCTCTTGCTCACACTGCTGCTCTCGCTCTTGCTCTTGCTTGCAATGCTGCTCCGATTTGGCTACACTTCAGTCGACTGAATCAACTTTTGGGTCAGTCGATTTTCAAGGGGTGGGCTCGCCGGGGTGAAGGAAGAACCAGCCGCAGCAGGGAGGGGGCTCGCCGGAGAGGTACCCCACTATCTATCTTAGGGTTCAGGATGTGCGCGGTGGTCGCCGGCGGTGGCGGGGCGGTGGCGTGGGGATCGCCAGAGAAAAAGCTCGGCACGGGGGGGCCTAGAGGGATGGTCGGGGAGGCGGTGAACCGGCAGTGGGGAGTGTTTTCGAGGCGGGCGAGGCGGCGCACCACCGGCCGCGAGCGGTGGGGGGCTGTTGTTTGGCCGGTGGTGGCTGGCGGCTCAGGGGGTGGAGGTTGAAGATGAACCGCAGGCCCTTGATTTTGTATCCAAAGGCTACAAAATCGACTGACCAGACATGAAAAAGTCAGTCGACCGACGTGTAGGCTCACCTTGCTAGTGCGTTCAGTTTCGACAGCAAAATTCTATTTCGACAGCAAAATTCAGTTTTGACAGTTAAGTTCAGTTTTGACAGTTAAGTTCAGAGATGAGCGGCTGATGTATTTTACATCTAGCACTTTGTGGTTATGTATTTTACGTCATGTATTGGAGATGCTATTAGAATTCCACTCAGGTTAACGTTGTTCGTTGTCTCTCTTGTCCTGCTTTAGCCTCAGTGTCGTACAACTCACCGGAGCTGCTCCAACGACGAAACCCTCGATCACAGCGGAGCAGTACCTCAGGCTCCATCTCCAGACGCCTAGGATCTTCTTCCCCTCCTCCAACAGCAAAGTCAGTCGGAGCATCCTCACTGGCCAACCCAATCATGCTGAGATCGACATGGCTTCGCCAAAGAGGTTGTACACTTGTTGTGTCTCTTTTTTACTCTACATGTTATATATATTGTCCACTGAGCACACGAGTGTCTCCTTGAAAGAAAAAACGTAGGAATTTTAATTTTCACTTGTCCTCCTTTTCAAGTTCCTATTCATGAAGCACAAGACTAAGAGATAGTAGCATAATAGCATTATAACCGTACATTTTCTTGTGGTTTGACTTAATCTCACCATGCTTCTTTGCATCCTGTGATCTTCCAATTGTTGTGAATCAAACACCCAGATTGGCAGAAATCCAGTGTTTTTAAATTCTCTGTTTTGCACGTGCATTCCTATCCTATTCCTGTCTATTTCCTATCCCTGCATTGTTGGAATCCTCCAATTCAAACGAGCCCTTACAGAATTACTTCTCTTACAGATAGTTGTCAAAGAAAACTTTGCGTGGTTTGTCCCGCTCCTGCTGCACCGTCGTCCACCCCAGCTCAGCTACTCCAACGACAGAAGAGTCCAGCACAGCAGGGATCCGACCTCCAGACTGTCTTTCGCCGCCTCAGATCTTCTTCCCCGCCGCTAGCAGCCATGAAAACTACATTACCATCATCAACCGAGCAGATGACCTCGAGGACTACACGGGTCCGCAAGAGAGATCGCACTCTTTCATGTCTGCTTACGTTATGCATCGCTTAATATTACATGCTACTTTATCATCCTGTTCACCGATTAGACTCTGAGTTAGCTCCAAACTAATGGTCAAACTTGAGTTTTTAAATGGTTGTGGGGTACATATCGGGGCCGCTATCAATAGTATATATCTACTATATGGTTAATCTCCGGTGTCTACTATGAGTTTCATGTTGGGTAGGAAACAAAGAGTAAAGAAGCCATTATCTGTATTTTTTAACTGAAGCCATTATCTACCTGCTATTATTGGTTTTGGGTCTATCCACAGGTTGCTACCATCAGTCTAGATTTCTGCATGCACTCCTTACATAATCTCACTATGTTTTATTCCTATGCATGACAGTTATTGTAAACAACCAAACTGAACATGTAGAGCAAAAGAGACGAGCCTTGTGTGGCAATAAAATTTCATGCAGACGCTGCTCCATGGTAGGCGCAAAGGCAGCCCCCCCCCCGTCCACGCATTTTGGATTGTAATCAAGAGGAAGATATCTGTTCTAAGTGGGATTGAGAAGGAGAAGACAACTCCTATTTACCCCCTGAGTTCTTCGTTCTAACTTGGCATGCTGATGTTGGTTATATCATGCATATGGTGTCTTGCATTGCTTACTTTATACATCAAATATGGCATCTGCTTAGTTTAGACATCCTTTGTGTGAATGCCATCTGTTTAGTTTATTCATCATTTATGTGAATTATGCAATGCCATCTTGTTTAGCCAGGCATCATATATGTGAATTTTGCAATGCCATCCTGCTTAGCCAGTCATCTTATATGTAAATTATATCAGGCCATCCTTTTTTCCGTTACATATTACATTTGTCAACAATGTTAGTACATTCAACTGCTCTTCGTGTGCATCAGCCATTTCACACGGTGATGGCAAATTCTGGAGTGAAAACAAGGTCTTCAGAGCAGACTATGCTATCTGATGAAGCGCATATCTCGCTGGTTACGGATAGCTCCTCAGAGGAGGATTCAGAGACAGATGACCAGTCCTATTCCCCCCCCCCGCCGAGGTGTATGCTCTAACTTGGCAGGGTTATGTTGCTCATATCGTGCGTATGGTATCTCGCATTGCTATGTCATTTGATTAGTTTAGACATGCTTTGTGTGAATGCCACCTGTTCAGTGTCTAATTACCATATATGTGAATTATGCATTGCCATCTTGTTGCAAGACATTATATATGTGAATTATACAATGCTATCTTGTTGCAAAGGCATTATATATGTGAATTATGCAATGCCATGCTGTTTAGCCAATCATCATGTATGTGAATTATATCATGCTATCATTTTTTTGTATTATGTGTTCCATTTGTCGACAACGTTTGTATATTCAACTACTCTTCCTGTGCATCAGCCATTTGAAGCGATGATTGAAGTATCTGGAGTGAAAACAAGGTATTCAGAGCAGACAATGCTACCTGCTGAAGCAGACGTCTTGCTAGTTACAGAGAGCTCCTCAGAGGAGGATTCAGAGACTGATGACCAGTCCTATTTCCCCCCTGAGGTCTATGCTCAAACTTGGCAGGGTTATATTACCCATTTCATGCATGTTGTCTTGCATTGCTTAGTTTTTACATCATATATGGATTGCCATCTGCTTACTTGCTTACTGTATAAATCATATATTTGAATTATATCATGCCATCATGTTTACATAGTACATACACATCATCTATCTAAATTATGGCATGGCAACCCATTTAATAAAGACATCATATATTTATATCATCTCATCCTGTTTAGTGTTTACAGTCATCATATTTTGAATTATGGTATTCTATCCGTGAATGTATGTGAATTATGGCATGCCAGCCTATTTAATAAACACATTATATAGTTATGTCATGTCATCCTATTTACATAGTCTCATATTTTGAACTATGTCTTTCCATCTTTTTTAGTTAGCCATCATAATGTGAAATTGTGTCATGCTATCCTGTTTAGTTAGCCATCATATATGTGAAATTGTGGCATGCTATCCTATTTGGTTAGAAAATCATAAATATGAATTATTTCATGCCCTCTTTTATTCCCCATTACTCATTGCACCTGTCTATCATACAATTTCTATACTTTCAATTACTTTTCTTGTTTATCAGCCATTTGAATTGGAGAGCGTGATGGCAGTATCTAAGGGAGTAACAACACGGTCTTCAGAAAATATAGTGCTACCAGTTGATGCAGGTAGAACCACGGTTGTACTTGCCCAAGGACCAGATCCACCACACATAACCCAGACTCTCGCAGATTGTACCCCTACCCAATTGGACAGAGAACCAGCTACACCCCTTCTAACCCCAACCCCGGTAGATAGTAACCCAGTTCCAGTTGACACAGCACCGTCTCCACCATAGAGCACCCAAACACGAGCAATTAGTAAGGGAACTACAGTGCCCAAAGCATGAGGACCACCACTCCGAATCCCAACTCAACACTTAAAGGAGAAGAAGATTTGTTCTCAGGTCAGATTCTGTAGCTATGGTTCATACTCCTTTGCTCTTGCGTTACTGTATTTACTCATACCAACTATTTTCAAATTTAAGGATGGAATTGAAACTCCAATGGCACAACAGGTATGTTTTAAACCTGTTTCTTTAACTGGTTTGCTGTTGTAACCTGCTCTATGTTGATTTCAGTTTCAATTGAATAAACGGTTATGTTCTCATGTCATGCACATTACAAGTGTTGTTATTGCTCTATAGTTACCCGCACTTATATTCTGTCTATTCTGCTTTGTCTTGAACAAATATTATTTGAACTGTGTCTCTATCTTGATTTGGTAACAAAAACTAGAATGATATAGACCATAAAGTGACCATGGTACATCGATATATGTTTGTTTCATGCTGTTATCCTGTCCACTTTACTACTGAACTCATTTACCAAAATGAGTTTCATATACAACATGGTAAACATGTGATGTGTCTGCTTGTTTCTCTTTTAGAATGCGGACAAAATATTGGAGAACAGTACCGTGTTGTCCAATGGTAAAGGAAGTAATGCAGATAAGGTTCAATATAGTGAGACATCCCTGTTGGTCTCCAAGAAAGCTGATAAAAACTATATTGATGACAGTGAGTGAACCCAAAAGTCCTGTCTTGATGTAGTGTTCGAGTTACTGGCCACTACTGCTGGCACAAGCTCTTCGAACTTGCTGCCTGAATCAGTTGGTCTTCTTGAGTCTCAACTTCAAGTTGAAAGACATCGATCAGATGCGCTGCGACATGAAGCTGAAGGACTGAGGAAGTCCCTGTAGAATTCAGATGCATATTTTCTGGGGCAACAGCAAGCGCTGGAGGATGTAAGCGCCAAACAAGGGAAAGTTAATAAGATTGCTAAGCACCTTGCCAGCATTATGGGTACCCAGGATATTGTTTCTTGAGATCTTTTGAAGTGGTTTCAGTTCAGGATTTGTTTTGCTGCGGTGTTTATTTGCGCTGGTCGCCAACTTTGACAACCAGTGTATATGATATGTTGCTTTGTTCCCTATATTTGCACTGGTGGCGAACTTTGATGCCCAGTGGATGTAATATGTGTAATAGCCGTGATAGCCTAGCGTTAGTTGCTTGCTTGTTTATTTCCTTGTTGTCTTGTTTATTTGTTTGCTTGTAGTCATTGCAGTTCTTTTTCCGCGGTTTGCTAGTGGCTGCAATAACATATTTTTTAAAAGTAGGCCACAATAACCATGGGCTAATATTTACTGTAGTGACACTGGGCCTCCTACTGGTTGTAGAAACAGTGGGCCTTCTATGTGTCGTAGAAACAATGGGCCTTCTGCGAGCCGTATCATCAATGGGCCTTATACGGGTCGTATGATCGATTGGCCAAACATGGGCCAAACAGACCCATTATGGTTGTAAACGGGCTAGAGTTGGAATCGTCCGTTCATGGGCCGACCATAATGGGCCATCTTTAATAGGCCGTATTTGATGACGCTGTGAAAAAGGCCCAACGTATTAACGTACCACAAACGGGCCGACTGTAATCACGGGCTGAATTTGGCCCACAAGTAGAAAATGACAGTAACGGACCGTAAGTAACAAATGATGGAAATGAGCCCAAGAATAAATGGGCTCTAAGAAGTCCGAAAGATAACATGGGCTGGAAACGGCCCAACGGAATAACGGGTTGTTAATGGGTATAAAGTGATACACTGTTCATTACGGGCCAGTTTCACCACGGGCCGTTAATGGGTGTAAAGTGATACACTGTTCATTACGGGCCAGTTTCACCACGGGCCGTTAATAGGCCAAGAGTTACATAGGGCCTCATATGGGCCGAAATACGTATGGGCCATACATGGGGCAGAAGTGAAACGGGCTGGAATCATATTGGATGGCCCAGATGATGCTACTGGGCCTAATTCGGATAGGGCATAACGGGCCTTCGGTTAGAGGGTTGTAAATGGGCTATATGTGAACAGGCCATTAACATGCTTTCCATGGGCCGGCCCGCCACCTTTTGACCAAGTCAAACAGGCCGGCCTTTTCACAGGAATGGGCCTCTGTTGGGCCGTGCCACGTGTTGACATATCATAGGCACCTTCCATCCAATGAGTGGATGACATCTTTCCCAATGATGAGCCGACACGTGTTTCCTCCAGCCAATGATGATTTTACACGTGGAAAATCCCCATTGGTCGGGGCTGTTAACGGGTTATCGGATCCAAAACCTGACCCGATAGCTTAACGGCGTTCTGTTACGGTGGATGCCACGTGTCAGTCACCCTTGACGAAAGCACTTCTGTGACACGCGATTTATCGTCATGGAAGTGGACACTTCCATGATGATAATTTTGGTAATGTCATGGAACACTTCTACGACAGCACAGGTATGACTATCTTGATTCTGTCATAAATTTGTCATGGATGTACATGCATGACAGAAAACACAATCTACTGTGACAAACACGTATCATCACGGAAGTGTATTTTTTTGTAGTGTTCCCCTTTTTATAACCTAAGTACTAGCACTAGTACTAATACCTGCATAGTGGGAACACACTCAGGTTTGGTACGTACTAGTAGGTGTGAGCAGGCTTTTGAATGTGATGGGAACAAGGTAAAGATTAATTGATGGTTATGGTTTCAAGGCCCGAGACGGCTCCCGATGAGTTTAGTGGAACATAAATTTCAAGTAGACTACACTACTCAAATGCTTAAATATTATGTCACTGTCAAAAATGGGCACAAAATACAAAGGAGACCAATGAAGTACTACTAGCAACCCATGATTTAACTACTCTCATGCGCGCAGTGGAGTAGTAATGTCTTTCTTCCGCCCTCACGTCCACTCAATTTGCATGCGCTGTATTAATTGACCATCAATGAAGTGAATGACTTTACACGCGTCAAATTATCACATGGGGTGGATCTTGATACAAAATTGCGTCCGCCCGTGTACATGCGTGTGCGTGCGAGGGAATGAGTGCGTATGTGGCATGCGTGCACATCTTCGCTTCGTGCATGTACTGGCAGTATGGCTCAGGGAGGACGAGTACGTTCTTCTGGAACCAACAGTACGTCACTGTGATCAATCCACACAAGGAGGTCGCGACAATGCCTCCACATGTGCCACGTGGCTTCATGAACTGTAAGAGAGACACTGTGTAGTGTGCCATTGGAATTCTAATTTATGTATTTTGCACATACTCGAAGTACTAGTAAGGTACACATGCATTGCACGCATCAGATTTTGCAACCAAATTATGAATAAATACCACACTATAGCATGTAAGCTCTGAGTCATATGTGCCTGATGTAGACCTTCATTTAATTCTTATAGTTCATCTCATTCAAAATCAATTAGTTTTTATAAAAAAAGCTAGGGCCTCTTGGATTCATAGGATTTCCAAAATGCGGGAATAGGAAAACATGGGATTATAGTGGAATGTCGTCTTGAATCCTACAGGATTGTATGAGTGTTTGATTGTGCATAGAAAAAACGCATAATTCTTTCAAATAGGTTTGAGTGGATGGGATGTTCCTATGAAATCTTGTGCAAATGAATCATATGGAAAAATTCCTATGGTTTACAATCCTACGAATCAAACAACCAAGATAGGAGAAATTCCTAAGGATTAGAATCCTCCAAAATTCCTTTGAGAATCCTTTGAATCAAAGAAGCCCTTAATCTATTTTATGATTCATGGAATTGTGCATTGTAAAGCATAAAGTAAAAACAAATAATGGCAATTCAACTAGAAAAAAATTTGGGCAGTTATGATATGGAAGATTCTAGAATAAAGGAGAACCATTGTTGCTTTGAGGTTTGTGCATTATGCTTAAGTTCAACCATGGAGTCTGCTAGATTGTACATGTGGCAAAATCTGGTGGGGGCTAGAAAATGGTGCGAGGGACCGAGTGGAGGGAGACTATGAAGGAGTGCACACGTGCGAGATCGATATTTAGAGAGAGGGGGCGAGAACATGCGTTGTTGCACGCAGTGGCGGAGCCATGAAAAATAAATGAGCTAGGGGGCCAAGCATTGCTAATCCTTTATGAGGAGGGCCAATTCATTAACTTAAACCATTTTTACCAGCAATTGTCTAATGATCACATTCATATTAGCCTCGATATATAGTGATGTGAGGGGGGCAGGGCCCTTGCTACCCCCTGTCTTCGCCATTGTGCGCGCCTCTGAGAGATGAAGCGGAAGGCATGGATGATGAGAGGGGGGCATTGGATATATAATTAATGTGGGTGTGTTAGCTATATAATTAATGAGAGGGGTTTTTTCATTCTAGGCCTAGGAGTGCCACACTTTGCCATACAATGTGGCCAAACTTTCCTAAGGTTAGTTCTTCAAAATGAGAGCCACAAGTTGACAAGCCTAAGGGAATCTTGCCACACTTGTTGTGTGTATGTGATGTGGGACCATAATGTGGCTTGCCTAAGATGTGGCTTGAACCAAGCACACACATAAGTTGGTCAAATTTGCCTAACCTTAGGTGTGGCAAGCTTTGGCAAACTTAGTCTCAACCCAAACAACCCCGTAATCCTATATAGAGAGGTATAGATGCATCTGTGGACGTGGGAAAGAGGGTGAGACCTCACTAGATATATAGATTGATCGGTTTGTGTGGAAAACTATGAAAGACCTAGCTATACACACACACATAGAGGAACATCGATCGTTGTGCATGCACACGTGAGAGATAAAGAATGCCCGATATGATGGATAGGGGGATGTGTGTGGGTGTGTGCCTTCATGGGAGACCGACCTGAAGAAAAAGTTTGCATGTGTGCGATGGATAATGCCGACTGGTAGTGTGTGGGCATTCATGGACGAGAGAAAGTTAGTGGTACAATTATAAAGAGAAGATGACTGTGTGGGTGTAAAAGACTAGGTGAGGTCATAATCAATGTAAAGTTCAATTCAGGGCCTCCTTTGGTTTGTAGGAAATTTATAGGAATTCAATAGGATAGGATGTGCAGAGGAAAACTTCCTTTGAAGTCATTTGGTTTGTAGGAATGAATTCCTATTCCTATGTAGGATAGGAACCAATCCTTCACATTTTGGAGAAAAAAACATTAGCTTAGACTCCATGGAAAAATTCTTATCTTGTTCATCAAATGACATCCCTCTCTCTATAGGAAGTGAGATGGCATGCATCTCAATTCCTATGATTTTCCTATTCCTATAACATTCCTTTCCTATGAACCAAAGGAGGCCCAAATATTTGAATAAGAGATCATGATGTTTGAAACCCATGCATGCATGAATATAACGGAGATCTGCACGGTGTGGTTTGGAAACAAACATGTTGTAATGTATACACATTGAACAAGGTCAGACTGATTTGAATTTGAGATACCGATGGCAGACATCGTTTGGCCACATTGCATCCGTGCATGGACACACTATTCTAATTGGAGATGATGAGTGGCTTTCGCATCATATATAGGGTGGGTCTATTCTGCTAACACCCTTAAGAGTCTTATTCTGCTAACAATGGTCTTATTCTCCAAACACTACATTAGATGCCTCACCTCCACCTTCCCCGTGGCCAACTCCCCTCCGCCACCCAAGTCCCTCCCAGCCCTGGCAGGGCCAACTCCAACCCCCCGCCGCTTCAAGTACCTTACAGCCTCGGCCAGGCCAACTCCAACCCCCCGCCGCGCCCAGCTCCCTTGCCGCCTGGCCCCCGATGCGGAGCTCCCCCACCACTCTGGATCGAGGCAGCCGCATCAACCACCACCACCGCTGCAGCAGCATGCCCCCTCGCCGTTCCCCCTACCCCATCACCGACCCCCTCCCTCCCACCTTCTCCGCCGCCCCATGCTCCCCTGCACAAGTGCGGCCACCTCCGAGCTCCACCAGTCCTCCCTCGTGCCAGATCAGGTCGCCGGTGTCCGCAAACCCCCTCCCGCGCGTCGGATCTGGTGAGTTCTAGTACCCTCCTCCTGTTCCCCGATCTGGTCAACGCCCTCTGTCGGTGTCAAAACCGGCGGATCTCGGGTAGGGGGTCCCGAACTGTGCATCTAGGCGGATGGTAACAGGAGACAAGGGACACGATGTTTTACCCAGGTTCGGGCCCTCTTGATGAAGGTAAAACCCTACGTCCTGCTTGATTGATATTGATGATGTGGGTATTACAAGAGTAGATCTACCACGAGATCAAGGAGGCTAAACCCTAGAAGCTAGCCTATGGTATGATTGTTGTTTGTCCTATGAACTAAAGCCATCCGGTTTATATAGACACCGGAGAGGGCTAGGGTTACACAGAGTCGGTTACAATGGTAGGAGATCTACATATCCGTATTGCCAAGCTTGCCTTCCACGCCAAGGAAAGTCCCATCCGGACACGGGACGAAGTCTTCAATCTTGTATCTTCATAGTCTTGGACTCCGGCCGATGATGATAGTTCGGCTATCCGGACACCCCCTAGTCCAGGACTCCCTCAGTAACCCCTGAACCAGGCTTCAATGACGACGAGTCCGGCGTGCATATTGTCTTCGGCATTGCAAGGCGGGTTCCTTCTCCGAATAATTTATAGAAGATTGTGAACACCAGGATAGTGTCCGGCTCTACAAAATAAATTCCACATACCACCGTAGAGAGAATAATATTTACACAAGTTCAATCTGCTGACGTATTTTGTGGCGTGACGTCACACCACTACCAAGGCTTTACTCGAATTGTTTTTATTGTACCACCTCAGCATGTTTAGCGAAGAGGTTTCCTTGGCACGTCTTATCGAAGCAGAGATCGTGTTCCCCTTAATCCAGGATTCCCATCAATACGGACGTGGGTAACCCAACCGCGCCATTGATTGCCGCGCTTGGGAGATAAGCGAGTTTTATCAGGCCGGTGGGGACGCATGTTTTCATCCTCCCATATAAGGGGATAAAGATCCAACCCTTTTACCTACGCCTTCTTCCTCCTTTGCTTATCCATCGCCGCGAACTCGAGCTCCAGCGCCCAAGTCCGCACATCTCACCTCAACCTTCTCCAACTATGTCCGGAGCGGGAGGCAAGTGGATGGCCTCCTCCATTACGGAGGGGCACATCCAGAAGCTGCGCAGCGCCGGATATCTGTCCAGCGGCATCGCGCACCGGCTCCCCGATGAGGGGGAGCTCATTCCCACCCCCAGGCCCCATGAGAGAGTAGTATTTCTTTCCCATTTCCTCCGTGGACTGGGCTTCCCACTCCATCCCTTTGTCCAAGGGCTCATGTTCTACTACGGCCTAGATTTCCATGATCTGGCCCCGAATTTCATCCTCAATATCTTGGCGTTTATCATCGTGTGTGAGATCTTCCTCTGCATCCAGCCCCACTTCGGCTTGTGGCTCAAGACCTTCAGTGTCAAGCCGAAGGTTGTGAAGGGCAGCCAAGCGGAATGCGGAGGCGCCATGGTGGGCAAGATGCCCAACGTTACTTGGCTCGAGGGCACCTTCGTGGAAACCATTAAGGGGTGGCAATCGGGGTGGTTCTACATCACCGAGCCGCGTGACCCTGAATGGGCAGCGGCCCCCGAATTCAGATCTGGCATCCCCATACGGCTCACCTCCTGGAAAGAGAGTGGCCGGACATGGGGTGATTCGGAGGAGCTGACCGGACTTCAAGCCTGCATCCAAAAGCTAGTGAACAAGAAGCTCAAGCTTGTCAATGTAGTCCAGGTCATGCTCATTCGCCAGATTCTCCCGTGCCAACAACGGGACTTCAATATTTGGGAGTTCGATCCGGCACAGCACCAGACTTTGAGCGGGCTCTTCGACACTACGTACGAAGAGGCTTGGAGGGTGCTGTTTAAGGGCGCCGAGGCTCCCGCATCCGCTACCGAAGATCGCGGATTCAGCTCGCAGTGTCCGGCTAGCGAGGTAAGTGATTTTGCCCTTTACGGGACACTTGTTTTCCATAGTTTGACTCTATGCGGGATCTAAACTCCCCCTCCTTTGACAGGACTGGCTGAAGAAGGCCGAACAGACTATCTGTCAGGCCCCATTGCCAGAAGACCCAGCGGACGCTCGTTTAACGGGGGTGCTGGCTCCGGCACCCCACGTGGTGCCGGAGAAGAAGGCCAAGAAGAAGGCCACGGGCACTCGAAAGAGTTCCCGTTTTCAGGTGTCATCGGATGATGACTCCGAGGCAGACTCCTCCCACAAAGGCGAGGAGGAGAAGCAGAAGGCATCTCCCCCTGCGGGGGGAGGGAAGAAAAGGAAGGCCTCCCCAACGAGGGAGGCCGAAGGGTCCAAGAAGGGAAGGACTCTTCCCCCGGACTGCTCCGCCAATGCCGGCGACGACGACGAGGATTGGCCTCCAAGGGCCAAGCCTCTGGCGAGATCGTAAGTATCCGGACTCCCGAATAACTTTATGGTTTTTCTTTTCGACACATGGTGTCTTTCTAATGCCGCATACTACCCTGCAGTCCGCCCAAGGATGATCTTCCCGCTTCGTCGAGCGGGTCCTTGGGTGCGTCGGATATGGATTCTCTCCCGACCGCCTCCACCCCCCATGATGCGGACGATGCCGAGGTGGGATCCCGGGAAGGGACCCGCCAGGAGGAGGAGGCCTCGGAGGTGCCGCAGGGCAACCTCTCGGACTTTGCACCGGACTCCACCCCGGAACCTTTAGTGGCTCTGGAGTCCGGCGGGCGGCCCCTTCGTAAGAAGGGCAAGACCGTGACGCCGGCGGCCTCTGTCAAACTGGAGGCGCCGGATAGCTTTCTGGAGGCGCTCAACGGCGCCTCCATCGAAGAGGAACACCGCATTGTCATGAGTGCGGTGATTCAGAAGGTTCAGCTCGCCAAGGGCGGGCTGACCGAAGCCTGCAGCAGCCTTCTAACAGGCTTTGAGGTAAGAATTTTGATATATGTAAAATAGTACCGCATAGACAGTAGCCCCTGATGCTCGGTTCGGTATTCGGAAAGAAAAGCCGGACTGAGGATCTAAAAAGATATACGCAGGAGTCATAAAAAAGTATGTTAATATGGGATTGCAGGCTGCGCTGCTGACCTCTGCCGCCCTGACTGCGGAGGTCAATACTTTGAAGCAAAGCCTCGAGCGGTCCTAGAACGAGCTCGGCCGTGCCAAGAAGCAGCTCGAGGATAAGGAAGGTGAGTAACACCTTATTAAAATTGTACCTTACAGAAAAGGATTTGGTTGCGAGAAGGATGACAAGGATAACATGGGTATTGCAGGGGCCATGAATGAGGTGGCGACCCTGAAGGAGGCGATGTCCACGGCCGAACATAATGCGGCCGCGGAGTGCACCGAGCGAGAGAAGCAGGAGGCGCGGGTGGCGGAGGTGCAGCAAGAGCTCCAGGCTCTCGTGGAAAAACATGAGAGTTTGGAGCGTGACTCAAAGACTCGAGAGTCCGAGCTTGCATCGGCTCTTGAGAGTGCCAAAGCCGCTAAGGCCGAAGCCTACCAGGCCCTCCAGGAAATCGAGGTGTTGAAGAAAATAGCGGCAGGTAAGGCATTTTTCATGCAAAGTAAGCATGTGAGTGTGAATTACCTATCACTTACCCGAATTCGGAGCTCTCCAGGGGCGTTCGCAGATCTGCCCTACGGCGTGTCCGATGCTGCCGCTTTCTATAGGGCCGAGGAGGGGAGCTCGACGGAAAAGGTCTTCTGGTCTCAGTATGCTGAGGCCGGACATCCGGTGCCCCTTACCGACCAGCTGAAGTAGCTGGTCGAGCTCCACAAGGTGGCCAAACAGGCCATGAAGGGCCTCATAGTTTGACTGTGGCCTAAGGAGGCCATGCCTGGGAGCTACTTCGGCCTGGTGCGGCGGCTGGTGGATGCGTGTCCATGGGTTGAAGTCATCAAGCACTTCGCCTGCATTGAAGGTGCCCGTCGGGCCCTTGCCCGCGCAAAGGTGCAATGGGGCAAGATGGATGCTGAGAAGCTTGTGACGGACGCGCCACCGCCGGGCAAGGAGTATCGCACGCCCGAGATGTATTATAAGAGTGTCCTGAAGGGTGCCCGCATTATTGCGGGTGAGTGCTCCAAAGATGTAATATTTGAGTAGACTCACATTTTGTTATCCTGTGCGCTGAAAACTTTGTTCATATGCGCTAAGCAACGCTTGTTAATTTAAAATATTACCTTCTGTGCGGCCGTTTATCAAATCTGAGAGATGGCAAGTCATCGGCTTCAGCCCCCATGCCACGAGTGCTGGGGTGTTCGGGATAAATTTGAGCACTCTTGTTCCCATTTTTGGGTCCATCTAGGGAGGCGCTCAACACCACGAACAAGGCAACCGGACTTATAATGCTTGAACACTCTCACTTAGCCATAGAATTCTATAATTTTAAATTTCAGCGAAGCCCCTAGTGTTCGGAAGGCCGACTTTGGGGCGCTATCCACGCCTGGGCCGGACAAAGCCGGTTCCTCGCTCTAGGCGGCATAAGTCTTTAGGGACTCGAAAAAACCTCTCGAATAGCGACCGACTCTCGCCTCATCATGACGGTTAGTTTTAGCTTTATCCACTGAGGCGCTTGCCCAGCTCAACTGGGGCACAATCGCAGTGGTTCTCCCAGTGCTACCTTAGCTGATACAACAGAACATAAGGTACCAAAACATGGGAGCCGGGCAAACCCAACTATTGACCCAAGACATGATTCGGAGCTGATGCATATAATGCTATAAATTCGGGGTGCCGCACTTGTGAAAGTGTTCAGACTTATCACACCATGATGCGGGAAGCATAAGCCCCTGGTGTATTTAGCCGTACCAAAGTGTACGGATGCAACATGTCATATATGTATAAGAAAGAAATGCAATTATAAGCAAAAAGGTGCTGCATTGTTTATTCAAGAAATACTGCTGTGAATGCAGAACGATACAAATGGTGCAATAAGCAAGGGATTGGACTATTAAACATGTCCCCCTCCAGGGGTAGGCTGTGGAATGGTGTATTAAACAAATTTAATGCTCGTAATGGAGAGCACCTGGATATTCGTCGTAGCCTTTCTCCTTCCCTGGCTGTTGCATCGTGAGTTCGGCAGGTCTACTACCGGGCAGGGCCTCTGATGAACGGAGTCCTGTGGGTAAAATAAAAGAAAAAGAGAGAAAAAAAGAACGACACACTTGAGAGCCCCTGGTGTGGTTAAGCCGCATTCTGGGCCTATCGTGGTCGTGCCCCTCCCCCTATGCCCATGGTATCTCCACAGCGTAATGATGTACGCGAAGGAACTGTCTTGAAATTTTGCAGGGGCTGGGGTTGGGGCCGCATTGCTACGCGTGCTCGGAACGTGCCAGGTGGTCTTGTTGTAGGTTACTCCGGGCGCGTTTAGCCGTGTCTGGTCGCTTAACGGCAGGACTCGAGAATTGCCTTAAGAGGCTGCACTGTACTTCTGCCGCGAGAGCCATTGTATGTTCCTCCGTTCGGAGAGAGCGTTCAGTGTTTCCGTTGACCGTGATGACTCCTCGAGGGCCTGGCATCTTGAGCTTGAGGTATGCGTAGTGCGGCACCGCGTTGAACTTTGCAAACGCGATACGTCCGAGCAGAGCATGATAGCCGCTGCGGAACGGAACAATGTCGAAGATTAACTCCTTGCTTCGGAAGTTATCCGGGGATCCAAAGACCACTTCCAGTGTAACTGAGCCTGTACAATTGGCCTCTACACCTGGTATGATGCCTTTAAAGGTCGTCTTTGTAGGTTTAATCCTTGAGGGGTCTATGCCCATTTTGCGCACTGTATCCTGATAAAGCAGGTTCAGGCTGCTGCCGCCATCCATCAGGACTCTGGTGAGGTGAAATCCATCGACGATTGGGTCTAAAACAAATGCGGCGAATCCGCCGTGGCGGATGCTGGTGGGGTGGTCCCTTCGATCAAAAGTGATCGGGCAGGAGGACCATGGATTGAACTTCGGGGCGACGGGCTCCATCACGTATACATCCCTGAGTGCACGCTTCCGCTCCCTTTTGGGTATGTGGGTTGCGTATATCATGTTCACCGTCCGCACTTGTGGGGGGAAACCCTTCTGTCCTCTATTGTTCGGCGGTCGGGTCTCTTCCTCGTCATCGCTATGCAGCCCCTTGTCGTTGTTTTCGGTAATTAACTTGCCTGCCTGCTTGAATACCCAACAGTCCCTATTGGTGTGGTTAGCTGGCTTTTCAGAGACACGTGGCAAGGACACATAAAGGAGAAGATTGAAGGTGTGTTTCTATGTTGTAGGCAGGCATCGCTGGAGAGGTTTATCGATGGGTGTGTGTCGGAAAGGAGTTGTGGAGACTCTGGGAGAATGACCTAAAGAAAAAAAATGAATGTGTCCGGTGGATAGAATAATGTCGAGAGAGGGGGAGGGCGAGGATGGCGTGTGCATGCACAAGAGAAAGTTAGTGGTAGCTACAAAGGTTAGAGGATTGTGTGGGTGTAAGAGACTAACAAAGATCATAATTTGATATGAAAGCGGATTCATATATTTGAATAGGAGATCATAGTGTTTTAAACATTGCATGCATGAATATAGTGGTGATACACGTGTTGTGCACATGTTATACCATAATGTGATAGTGCATGGCGTTTGCAACTCACAGCTAAATGCCGAACAATCTAAACCATACTATACATCAAACAATCTCACATTTTATTTGAATTTGTGATAATGTGTGGCGTTTGCAGCTTACAACTAAATATCGAGCAATCTAAACAATACTATATATCGAACATTCTCAGATTTTATTTGAATTTGTGGTAATGTGTGGTGTTTACAACTCACATCTAAATACTTGTAGGCGTAGGGGGCGGGGCACCATACATAATGTGATAAATACATTATACATATGAGACATGATTTAGATTATGAAGATCTAGCTAGAGCTAGAAATGTGATGTGATTTGAAATCAAAATAAAGTGGATTCAAAAAATCTAGTTCGAGTTCATATACTACACATAATTCATATGTAACTTGAGACTAATCATGTGGTATGTTGTGAAGATAATACACAAACGATGGTTTAACTTGACAATAATGATGATTGTAGATCTTATTAAAACAGAGAAATGAATTCAAATGCTTTGACTTCACAACAATCATTACTGTAGATCTTATTCAAATTTAGTTCATATTGAAGCGGTAGTATATACGTTTTGAATGCACTAAACGTTCATTTGAGTAGTAGGTTGCATGATACACGTAGCGAAATATTTTAATTGAACATAACATGAATTCAAAGTTTTGAATGACATTTGTAGTGAGCATTGATTTGGTACAGTACATGTTAGGCTTGTCCAGAAATTTCAACCCGCACCTTGTTAGCCCGAAATATTTAAGATATATCTTTGTATTGTTGTGCTCCGACAACTCCCTCCATCTCAACCCGTGCATTTCTATTCCGAAATTACAACGCGCGCGTAAACTCCCACCTCCTATGAAATCCCGACACGTGAAATGCCCGTGGCACCCTTGAACCGAAAGAACCACCTCAAATCGGTGGGGGGTACTTTCGTAACTTACCCCACATTTCGGACAAGCGCGTCTCTAAGCCATGGTTCCCCTCTGCCATCCCATCCGCCCACCCATTCGTAGACCGAGGCCGAGAAAACCCGCGACGAAACCCCACACCCTGCTCCGTTCTCCACCCAGCCGGAGCCTCTTCCCCGACGATGTCGTCCACAGCAACACCTCGACGTCCCTCATCCACCGTACCGGATGAGGATCCGTCGTCGATGTCATTGTCCCGCCGGTTCAGCCACCCCGTCCTCCACCTCCAAGGAGCTGCCCCAACGTTCCCCTCGTCTTTTGTGCCACCTCCATTCCCACACCACCGTCTTCACCTGCACCACTGGAAGAGCATCATCATCACCGTTTCCTCGGATGAAGCTGCGGCCTAATCGGCGCCACCAAAGAGGTTGTACACTAATTGCCGCATTTTCTTCTTGATTCGATCTCACGGTGCTGCCGCCGCTCGGTCCCGAGCCGACACGGCGCGGCTCCATCCACGGCGGCGTCGCCGGCCACTTCCTCCATGGCGTCGCTCCCTCAGCGGTGACGTCCACATCAGTAGGAGCTGCTGCTGCTTTAGCTCCCACTCGCGCTGCTGCTCTACTCTTGCTCCCGGTCCCCTGCCTGGTTTGCTCTTGCTATTGCTCTTGCTCGCACTGCTGCTCTCGCTCTTGCTCTTGCTTGCAATGCTGCTCCGATTTGGCTACACTTCAGTCGACTGAATCGACTTTTGGGTCAGTCGATTTTCAAGGGGTGGGCTCGCCGGGGTGAAGGAAGAACCAGCCGCAGCAGGGAGGGGGCTCGCCGGAGAGGTACCCCACTATCTATCTTAGGGTTCAGGATGTGGGCGGTGGTCGCCGGCGGTGGCGGGGCGGTGGCGGGGCGGTGGCGTGGGGATCGCCGGAGAAAAAGCTCGGCACGAGGGGGCCTAGAGGGATGGTCGGGGAGGCGGCGAACCGGCGGTGGGGAGTGTTTTCGAGGCGGGCGAGGCGGCGCACCACCGGCCGCGAGCGGTGGGGGGCTGTTGTTTGGCCGGTGGTGGCTGGCGGCTCAGGGGGTGGAGGTTGAAGATGAACCGCAGGCCCTTGATTTTGTATCCAAAGGCTGCAAAATCGACTGACCAGACATGAAAAAGTCAGTCGACCGACGTGTAGGCTCACCTTGCTAGTGCGTTCAGTTTCGACAGCAAAATTCTATTTCGACAGCAAAATTCAGTTTCAACAGTTAAGTTCAGTTTCGACAGTTAAGTTCAGAGATGAGCGGCTGATGTATTTTACATCTAGCACTTTGTGGTTATGTATTTTACGTCATGTATTGGAGATGCTATTAGAATTCCACTCAGGTTAACGTTGTTCGTTGTCTCTCTTGTCCTGCTTCAGCCTCAGCGTCGTACAACTCATCGGAGCTGCTCCAACGACGAAACCCTCGATCACAGCGGAGCAGTACCTCAGGCTCCATCTCCAGACGCCTAGGATCTTCTTCCCCTCCTCCAACAGCAAAGTCAGCCGGAGCATCCTCACTGGCCAACCCAATCACGTTGAGATCGACATGGCTTCGCCAAAGAGGTTGTACACTTGTTGTGTCTCTTTTTTACTCTACATGTTATATATATTGTCCACTGAGCACACGAGTGTCTCCTTGAAATAAGAAACGTAGGAATTTTAATTTTCACTTGTCCTCCTTTTCAAGTTCCTATTCATGAAGCACAAGACTAAGAGATAGTAGCATAATAGCATTATAACCGTACATTTTCTTGTGGTTTGACTTAATCTCACCATGCTTCTTTGCATCCTGTGATCTTCCAATTGTTGTGAATCAAACACCCAGATTGGCAGAAATCCAGTGTTTTTAAATTCTCTGTTTTGCACGTGCATTCCTATCATATTCCTGTCTATTTCCTATCCCTGCATTGTTGGAATCCTCCAATTCAAACGAGCCCTTACAGAATTACTTCTCTTACAGATAGTTGTCAAAGAAAACTTTGCGTGGTTTGTCCCGCTCCTGCTGCACCGTCGTCCACCCCAGCTCAGCTGCTCCAACGACAGAAGAGTCCAGCACAGCAGGGATCCGACCTCCAGACTGTCTTTCGCCACCTCAGATCTTCTTCCCCGCCGCTGGCAGCCATGAAAACTACATTACCATCATCAACCGAGCAGATGACCTCGAGGACTACACGGGTCCGCAAGAGAGATCGCACTCTTTCATGTCTGCTTACGTTATGCATCGCTTAATATTACATGCTACTTTATCATCCTGTTCATCGATTAGACTCTGAGTTAGCTCCAAACTAATGGTCAAACTTGAGTTTTTAAATGGTTGTGGGGTACATATCGGGGCCGCTATCAATAGTATATATCTACTATATGGTTAATCTCCGGTGTCTACTATGAGTTTCATGTTGGGTGGGAAACAAAGAGTAAAGAAGCCATTATCTGTATTTTTTAACTGAAGCCATTATCTACCTGCTATTATTGGTTTTGGGTCTATCCACAGGTTGCTACCATCAGTCTAGATTTCTGCATGCACTCCTTACATAATCTCACTATGTTTTATTCCTATGCATGATAGTTATTGTAAACAACCAAACTGAACATGTAGAGCAAAAGAGACGAGCCTTGTGTGGCAATAAAATTTCATGCAGATGCCGCTCCATGGTAGGCGCAAAGGCAGCCCCCCCCCCCCCCCCGTCAACGCATTTCGGATTGTAATCGAGAGGAAGATATCTGTTCTAAGGGTGATTGAGAAGGAGAAGACAACTCCTATTTACCAACTGAGGTCTTCGCTCTAACTTGGCATGTTGATGTTGGTTATATCATGCATATGGTGTCTTGCATTGCTTACTTTATACATCAAATATGGCATCTTCTTAGTTTAGACATCCTTTGTGCGAATGCCATCTGTTTAGTTCATTCATCATTTATGTGAATTATGCAATGCCATCTTGTTTAGCCAGGCATCATATATGTGAATTTTGCAATGCCATCCTGCTTAGCCAGTCATCTTATATGTAAATTATATCAGGCCATCCTTTTTTCCATTACATATTACATTTGTCAACAATGTTAGTACATTCAACTGCTCTTCGTGTGCATCAGCCATTTCACGCGGTGATGGCAAATTCTGGAGTGAAAACAAGGTCTTCAGAGCAGACTATGCTATCTGATGAAGCGCATATCTTGCTAGTTACGGATAGCTCCTCAGAGGAGGATTCAGAGACAGATGACCAGTCCTATTCCCCCCCTGATGGAGTCATGTACCTAGGGTAGGGTCACAGACCTGATCTAAGTACCCTGCCCAAGGACACCCTTAGAAGAGATCACCTTCCAGTCGACCTACGAGGGACTCACTCGACTGACTTGAAGGACTCGACCACGAAGACTCACTCGACCACCAGAAGGTCAAGAGGCACTCTGCACTGCAACGGTCTGTAATTAAGTAGACTTTATGATAGTAAAGACACTTTATGTGGGGCGTTACCAGTAACGCCCCGGACTTAATGTACCTTAAACCCTTCATTACGTGGGTTGGCTGGGGTCCTGGCACACTCTATATAAGCCACCCCCCTCCACAGGCAGAGGGGTTCGGCACCTGTAATCCATATACACATAATCCACTCGACCGCCTCCGGGCTCCGAGACGTAGGGCTTTTACTTCCTCCGAGAAGGGCCTGAACTCGTACATCTCTTGTGTTTACAACCTCTCCATAGCTAGGACCTTGCCTCTCCATACCTACCCCCCACTCTACTGTCAGATTTAGATCCACGACAGTTGGCGCCCACCGTGGGGCCGGTGTTTTAGCGATTTTCTGGAGAAGTTGCGATTCTTCCGAGTACTTTCATCATGGTAGCTGCTGGAGTTTTGGTCGAGGGTCGAGAGATTCGTCTCGGTGCTCTCACCTTCGTCGCCGATGCGCTCCCCGTCCGCGGTGCGACGCATTTTCGCGCATGTGTCCGCGGCGTTCTGTTGCGGCAACCGTCGACCCCATATCGGTCGACTCCCCTATCGACCACCCTCCCGGTCTCCCGCCAGCACAAGCGCTCGGGTCGATCGAGGCTTCAGCGGTGGGTGAGACACGCGGTGGCTCGCCAGACGGCCACCACCCAAGTTGCGGCAATCGAGCCCGACGAATCTCTCTACGGCCTGTTCGATCTGTCGACTGGCTCCGTAGAGACTGCATCCGAATGCGATAGCAGTGATCCAGCAGCGGAAATCCTGATGGTCGACGGGCCTCGCAGCCCCCCTGGCTTCGCCCGTGATGGTGGGGCAGGCGACGGAGGCGACCCCGCACGAGACCACGAAGAGTACCAGCCCGAGCACTCGACTCTCTGCAAAGAGAGGAACTTTGCCGCAGGAACATGGATGCCCTGCATACTCGCATCGCAGGAGAAACCCCCGAGGCTCGCGCCTTGGAGGAGGCACGTTTGGCCAATTTGGCCGAACGCGCTCGCCTGGAGAATCTTCAGCGAGCACTCGACGAGCGCGCGCGGCAACGAGTTCCCGACGCCAATCGACGTCAATTCTTCCCGCCGACTCAGGTATATCGAACCCCAATCCAGAATTTAGCAGCTGCGACCCGTATAGCAGAGTCCATCCAGCCCTCTTAGTCGGAAGCTGGCAGAGGCTTGATGCAAATCAGGGATCTGCTCCGGGCAGCAGGAGATCAGAATTCAGCCGTGTCGCAGTCGCGCAACAGAATTCACAGTCGATCCGTCACTGCGAATATGGTTTAGTCGGCTCACAGTCCCAGATCGCCTCCGCGGCGTGACGGGCGCGAGAATCGGCGAGACCAATATGGAGACCGACACGACCAAGATGATAGGCGTCGAGTGCCCACTTCCCCTCCGAGGGGTGGGTCTTACGCTCCTCGGCAGCAAGATGACAGACGTCATCTCAGTGCAGGGCGAAGAGTTCCAGTCGACCCCAGAGAACCAGGCTTCAACGTGCGATCCATTATCGTGCAAGGCTTGGTCGACCGGAACAGAGCCCATCGAGGTGGACTCGACAGAGATGCGCCCACGAGCAGTCGAGTGCACGTTTCTGGTCCGGAATGTTTCAGCAGAGCTATCAGAGTCGCAGTGATTCCTCCCAATTTCAGGTTGGCAACAGGAGTCAGCAAGTTCACCGGTGAGTCTAAGCCTGAAACTTGGCTTGAGGACTACCGAGTGGCGGTTTAGATTGGTGGTGGGAATGATGAGGTGGCCATGAAGCATTTGCCCCTCATGTTGGAAGGTTCTGCCAGAGCGTGGTTGAATCAGTTACCTCCTAGCAGCATTTACACTTGGGAAGATCTGTCCCGAGTGTTCGTCAGAACGTTTGAAGGAACTTGCAAGCGACCGGCTGGATTGACGGAGCTGCAAGTCTGCGTGCAGAAGACCAATGAGACTCTCAGGGAGTATATTCAGAGATGGATCACTTTGCACCATACTGTGGAGAATGTGTCTGATCATCAGGCAGTCTGCGCCTTCAAGGATGGTGTCAAGAACAGAGAATTGAGTTTGAAATTTGGTCGAACCGGAGACATGACCTTGAGTCGGATGATGGAAATTGCTACCAAGTACGCCAACGGCGAAGAAGAAGACCGACTCCGAAGCGGCAAGCACAAGCCGAGCCAGTCGGAGAAGGGAAACACCAGTCGGAAACAGAAGCGGAAGGCTGAACCGGCAGCTCCTGGAGAGGCTCTGGCCGTGACTCATGGAAAGTTTAAAGGGAAACCAAAAGGATCCTGGAACCCTAAGAAGGTAAAGGATAAAGAAGGGAACGACGTGATGGATATGCCGTGTCACATCCACACGAAGAAAGACGAAGAGGGGAATATCATTTACCCAAAGCATACCACTCGCCAATGTCGACTCCTGATCCAGCAGTTTCAAGGAAAACAGTCTAAAGACAAGGAAAAGGAGTCGGACAAGGCCGAAGACAAGGAGGACAGTGAGGAAGGATATCCGCATGTCAACTCCACTCTGATGATCTTTGCAGATGTGGAAAGCAAGAGTCGATTGAAAGTCATTAACCGCGAGGTGAACATGGTTACCCCAGCAAAAGCAAATTATCTGAGATGGTCCCAAACACCCATCACATTCGACCAATCTGATCACCCGACTCATATTGCCACCCCTGGGAGGCAAGCTTTGGTGGTCGATCCAGTTGTCGAAGGCACTCGACTGACAAAAGTGCTGATGGACGGTGGTAGCGGGCTGAATTTGTTGTATGCAGACACACTGAAAGGAATGGGCATTCCGATGTCCCGACTGAGCACCAGTAACATGAGCTTTCATGGAGTTATACCAGGGAAGAAAGCCGAGTCACTCGGCCAAATAGCTCTGGACGTGGTGTTTGGTGATTCGAAACATTTTCGCAAAGAGAAGTTGACGTTTGAGGTCGTGGATTTTCAGAGTGCATATCATGCCATTTTGGGGAGACCAGCTTATGCACGGTTCATGGCTCGACCATGTTACGTGTACCTCAAATTGAAGATGCCCGGCCCCAAAGGAGTGATCACTGTCACCGGTGATCGGAAAAAGGCAGAAGAGTGCTTTCAGAAGGGCTCAAAGATTGCTGATTCCCAGGTGACAGCGGTCGAGTTTGAAGAATACAAGCAAAACGCAGATCCGAGTGATTTGCTGCGATCCAAGAAACCCGCCACAGAATCTGCATTTCAGTCGTCCGGTGAGACGAAGCCTGTTCACATTCACCCGACCGACCCCGATGCAGCCCCGACCCACATCTCCACAACACTCGACCCGAAATAGGAAGAAGCGCTCATCCAGTTCCTCCGTGAGAACTGGGACATTTTTGCATGGAAGCCCGCTGACATGCCAGGTGTTCCCAGGGGACTGGCTGAGCATCGCCTAAGAGTCGACTCATCAGCAAAACCAGTCAAAGAGCATCTTCGGCGGTCCGCCGTCCAGAAGAGAAAAGCCATTGGTGAGGAAGTGGCTCGACTGTTGGCGGAAGGATTTATCCGAGAGATATACCACTCCGAATGGCTCGCTAATGTCGTCATGGTTCCTAAGAAGGACAAATCGCTCCGAATGTGCATTGATTTCAAGCACATCAACAGGGCCTGCCCGAAAGATCATTTTCCTCTCCCTCGCATAGATCAAATTGTTGACTCGACCGCGGGATGCGAGAGATTGTCTTTTCTAGATGCCTACTCCGGGTACCATCAGATCCGTCTGTACGGACCCGATGAGGTAAAAACAGCTTTCATCACTCCATTCGGGTGCTTCTGCTATATCACCATGCCATTCGGCCTCAAGAATGCCGGAGCCACATTTATGCGAATGATTCAGAAGTGTCTACTCACTCAAATCAGTCGGAATGTGGAAGCGTATATGGATGATATCGTCGTCAAGTCACGAAAAGGTTCCAACCTGCTCGCTGACCTCGCCGAAACATTTGCCAACCTCAGAAGGTATGATATCAAGCTCAATCCATCAAAGTGCACATTCGGAGTTCCCGGTGGCAAATTACTCGGTTTTCTCGTTTCCGAGCGAGGGATCGACGCTAATCCAGAAAAGATCGGCACTATTCTCCGAATGAAACGCCCTGTGCGAGTGCACGATGTCCAGAAGCTTACTGGATGCTTGGCCGCATTAAGTCGATTCATCTCACGACTCGGTGAAAAGGCATTGCCTCTTTACCGACTAATGAAGAAGGCAGACAAGTTCGAGTGGACTCCAGAAGCTGATGCAGCGTTTGCCGAGCTAAAAGCTCTGCTCTCCACCCAGCCGGTGCTTGCTACTCCAATCAGCAAAGAGCCTCTGTTGCTTTATATCGCAGCCACAGGACAAGTCGTCAGTACAGTGCTTACGGTCGAGCGGGAAGAAGAAGGAAAAGCTTTCAAAGTTCAGCGCCCAGTGTATTATTTGTCTGAAGTCTTGACTCCATCCAAGCAGAGATATCCTCATTATCAGAAGCTTGTGTATGGAATATACATGACCACAAAGAAGGTTGCTCATTATTTCTCTGATCATTCCATCACAGTCGTCAGCGACGCTCCACTATCAGAGATTTTGCACAACAGAGATGCAACTGGTCGAGTGGCGAAATGGGCGATTGAACTTCTTCCCCTTGATATCAAGTTTGAGGCAAAGAAAGCCATTAAGTCCCAGGCAATAGCAGATTTCCTCGCCGAGTGGATTGAACAGCAGCAGCCGACTGAAGTTCACTCGGAGCATTGGACCATGTTTTTTGATGGCTCTAAGATGTTGAATGGTTCCGGTGCTGGGGTTGTCCTGGTTTCCCCCAGAGGAGATAAGCTCAGATATGTGCTCCAGATTCACTTTGATTCCTCCAACAATGAGGCAGAGTATGAGGCCCTCTTATACGGATTGCGCATGGCCATTTCACTCGGCGTCCGTCGCCTGATGGTCTATGGCGATTCAGATTTAGTGGTCAACCAAGTGATGAAGGAGTGGGACGTGAGAAGCCCAGCCATGACTGGATACTGCAGTGCAGTGAGGAAGCTGGAAAAGAAGTTCGAGGGGTTGGAGCTCCATCATATACCCCGACTGAAAAATCAAGCAGCTGATGATCTAGCAAAGATAGGTTCCAAGAGAGGAGCCATTCCGAGTGGTGTGTTCTTGGAGCATATACACACTCCGTCAGTCAAAGAAGATCCTTTCACCGAAGAAGCTCCACAGCCCAAGAGTGCCACAGATCCGACTGAGGTTGAAGTCCCAGCAGTGGTCGACTTGGTCATGGAGGTCTTGGTGGTCATTCCCGACTGGACAGTTCCGTATATCGCGTATATCCTGAGAAAAGAGCTTCCGGAGGATGAGGAAGAGGCTCGACAGATCGTCCGTCGATCTAAAGCCTTTACCGTAATCAAAGGACAGTTATATAGAGAAAGCGCGACTGGAGTTGGTCAGAAGTGCATAACACCAGAAGAAGGTCGAATCATCCTTAATGATATCCACTCGGGGACCTGTGGTCATCATGCGTCCTCTCGGACCATCGTGGCCAAAGCATACCGAGCCGGATTTTACTGGCCAAAGGCGAATGAGATGGCAAAGGAAATAGTGGATAAGTGCGAGGGATGTCAGTTCTACTCGAATATGTCGCACAAGCCTGCATCAGCTCTGAAGACCATTCCACTCGTCTGGCCTTTCGCAGTATGGGGGTTGGACATGGTCGGTCCTTTGAGAACAGGTCGAAGTGGCTTCACGCATGTACTGGTGGCAGTCGACAAGTTCACCAAGTGGATTGAGGCTAAACCAATCAAGAACCTTGACGCCGGTACTGTTGTTAGCTTCATCAGGGAACTGATATTCAGATATGGAGTCCCGCACAGCATCATTACGGATAATGGGTCGAACTTTGACTCGGAGGAATTCAGGGATTTCTGCAACTCTCAAGGCACACGAGTCGACTATGCTTCAGTCGCCCATCCGCAGACGAATGGACAAGCAGAGCGAGCCAATGGCCTGATTCTCAAGGGATTGAAACCCCGACTGATGCGTGATCTCAAGCATGCAGCTGGAGCGTGGGTCGACGAACTTCCCTCGGTGCTTTGGGGACTGCGGACCACACCTAATCGATCGACCGGAAGAACTCCATTCTTCTTGGTCTACGGAGCTGAAGCAGTCTTGCCGAGTGATCTTCTCCACAATGCTCCTCGAGTTGAGATCTACAACGAAGCAGAAGCTGAACAAGCGCGGCAGGACGCAGTCGACCTTTTAGAGGAAGAAAGGGAGATGGCTCTGATCCGATCGACCATCTACCAACAAGATTTGCGTCGTTTCCACGCCAGAAATGTGAGGGGTCGAGCCTTCCAGGAAGGAGATTTAGTTCTCCGAGTGGATCAGAAGAAACATCACAAGCTTGCTCCTTCTTGGGAAGGACCCTTCATCGTCACCAAAGTTCTCCACAACGGGGCGTACCGTCTTTACAACGTCGAACATAATATCGACGAGCCCCGAGCTTGGAACGCGGAACTACTCCGCCCATTTTACACTTAAGTTTATCACTCGGATGAGTTGCAATAAAGTACTCCTGTAGTTCATGGATTTCAAAATAATAGTGTCATAGTTCCTCCATAATTTTTGTCACTTTTTATTTTGTCCAATAAAATTTTCCCCTCAGTGGGTGACTTAGCTGCGAATCCGTTTCGCCTAAGTTTGTAAAAATCCTTACCGAGTGGTGATCCAGACTCCCACTCGGAGGCTTAGCTGCGAATCCGTTTCGCCTAAGATTAAATAAAATCCTACCGAGTGGTAAGCCAGACTTCCACTCGGGGGCTTAGCTGCAGTCCAAGTACTCGCCTAAGTTATAAAAATCCTACCGAGTGGTAAGCCAGACTTCCACTCGGAGGCTTAGCTGCAGTCCAAGTACTCGCCTAAGTTATCAAAATCCTACCGACTGGTAAGCCAGACTTCCACTCGGAGGCTTAGCTGCAGTCCAAGTACCCGCCTAAGTTATAAAATTCCTACCGAGTGGTAAGCCAGACTTCCACTCGGGGGCTTAGCTGCAGCCCAGTGCTCGCCTAAGATATAAAAATCCTACCGAGTGAAGAGCAAACCTCTCACTCAGGGGCTTAGCTGCAGTCCAAGTACTCGCCTAAGTTATCAAAATCCTACCTAGTGGTAAGCCAGACTTCCACTCGGAGGCTTAGCTGCAGTCCAAGTACTCGCCTAAGTTATCAAAATCCTACCGAGTGGTAAGCCAGACTTCCACTCGGAGGCTTAGCTGCAGTCGAAGTACTCGCCTAAGTTATAAAATTCCTACCGAGTGGTAAGCCAGACTTCCACTCGGGGGCTTAGCTGCAGCCCAGTGCTCGCCTAAGATATAAAAATCCTACCGAGTGAAGAGCAAACCTCTCACTCGGGGGCTTAGCTGCAGCCCAGTGCTCGCCTAAGATATAAAAATCCTACCGAGTGAAGAGCAAACCTCTCACTCGGGGGCTTAGCTGCAGCCCAGTGCTCGCCTAAGATATAAAAATCCTACCGAGTGAAGAGCAAACCTCTCACTCGGGGGCTTAGCTGCAGTCCAAGTACTCGCCTAAGTTATCAAAATCCTACCGAGTGGTAAGCCAGACTTCCACTCGGAGGCTTAGCTGCAGTCCAAGTACTCGCCTAAGTTATAAAATTCCTACCGAGTGGTAAGCCAGACTTCCACTCGGGGGCTTAGTTGCAGCCCAGTGCTCGCCTAAGATATAAAAATCCTACCGAGTGAAGAGCAAACCTCTCACTCGGGGGCTTAGCTGCAGCCCAGTGCTCGCCTAAGATATAAAAATCCTACCGAGTGAAGAGCAAACCTCTCACTCAGGGGCTTAGCTGCAGCCCAGTGCTCGCCTAAGATATAAAAATCCTACCGAGTGAAGAGCAAACCTCTCACTCGGGGGCTTAGCTGCAGCCCAGTGCTCGCCTAAGATATAAAAATCCTACCGAGTGAAGAGCAAACTCACTCGGGGGCTTAGCTGCAGCCCAGTGCTCGCCTAAGATATAAAAATCCTACCGAGTGAAGAGCAAACCTCTCACTCGGGGGCTTAGCTGCAGCCCAGTGCTCGCCTAAGATATAAAAATCCTACCGAGTGAAGAGCAAACCTCTCACTCGGGGGCTTAGCTGCAGCCCAGTGCTCGCCTAAGATATAAAAATCCTACCGAGTGAAGAGCAAACCTCTCACTCGGGGGCTTAGCTGCAGCCCAAGTGCTCGCCTAAGATATAAAAATCCTACCGAGTGAAGAGCAAACCCCTCACTCGGGGGCTTAGCTGCAGCCCAGCGCTCACCTAAGTGGATTAAGGAATAAGTCGACTGCAGTGAGCGTCTTGCTTTGAACCTGCAAAAGACATTTCAAGCCAAAAGCAATCATATTCAAACATCAAATTCAAGTTCGGAACGATACCTAAAGGAACCGAAAGTGCTCAGGCGCTAAGCCTGTTAAGGTTTATCGGTTACAACTCCACTCGGCATACCGAGGCAAATTTAAAGCGTCGAGCTTAAAAGAAGTGTTTTACCCCTCCTGTGGAGGGCTGGAAGGTGCAACAAACTCATCAAGATCAATTCCATCTGCGATCCGAGTGGCAGCAGCAATGAAAGTTTCCATAAAGGACCTGAAGTCGTGTTTCTTGGTGTTGGCCACCCGGAGGGCCGCCAGCTTGTCTTCTCGCGCATCTTTGCAGTGGACTCGGGCCAGACACAGAGCAACATCTGCACCGCACCGAGCCGAGGACTTTTTCCACTCCTGCACTCGACCAGGGACCGTGTTCAAGCGAGCCATCAGCGACTCGAGGTCGTTCTGGAGTGTCTCCCTGGCCCAGAGCATTGAGTCGATGCGAGATGTGGCGACCTTCAGCCTTGCAAGATAGTCCACGACAGCTGCAACACGGGACTCCAGTCGGAAAACATTCATGGCAACTTCGTCGTTCACCGGAGAATTGATGGGGTCAAGGTTTGGTTCCAGCCGGCTAGTCTCTTCTTCAAAGTCTTGACAAAATTCTGCAAGGGCGATCACCGAGTCAAGGCAATGGTCGAATGGAAAAATCACAGTTGAAAATGATTGTTGAGCGTAAAGGTTTACCTTCAAGCATAAGGAACAGCTTCTTGGCAAGACAACTCAGGAAGGCCTCCAGATCATTTTTCTTCCCAAGAGCAGCTTTCAGATTGGTATTTTCTTGTTCAAGCTTGGTGACTGAAGCTAACTTCTCGTCAGCAAGCTTGATCTTCTCAGCTAGTTCAAGGTCTTTTTTCTGTTGGGCCTCCTTCACCTTACCTGCAAGTTACAGCAAGATCAGATTTTGAAACAAATAAAGGGAAAAAGCAGTCGTCGAGGTCTCACCAAACATACCTTTGGTCTCCTCCTTTGCCTTCGTCAGATTCTCCTGAACCAGCTTCAAATCCAGCTCGAGCTGAATGTGCTTGTTTTCTAGCTCAGTGTAGCGAGCCGCAAGGTCACAGGATCTCTGCGAAGAATCAGTCGACTAAATGTCAAAGATAATTCACTTCCAAGTGGAAAAGGAAAAATCATGCGTTTCTAAGACTACAGCCGAATACAAGCATTCGACCGTAGTCTCGGGGACTACACCCAGTGGGTGCACTCAGCGTGCCCCCACTAATCCTATTGAAGACAGAGTCGACCAATCGACCTCAAAAAAAACAAGATGTATTCTTTAAGACTGTAATCGACTACAAGCAGTCGACCACAGTCTCGGGGACTACACCCAGTGGGTGCACTCAGCATGCCCCCACCGGTTTGCGAAATCCAGTCGCCATAGTCGAATGACGGAAAGACTGAACTTATAAAGCCTAAGGCCGACTGCCAGTAGTCGACCTTAGCCTTGGGGACTACACCCAGTGGGTGCACTCAGCGTGCCCCCACCGGTTTGCGAAATCCAGTCGCCATAGTCGAATGACGGAAAGACTGAACTTATAAAGCCTAAGGCCGACTGCCAGCAGTCGACCTTAGCCTTGGGGACTACACCCAGTGGGTGCACTCAGCGTGCCCCCACCGGTTTGCGAAATCCATTCGCCATAGTCGAATGACGGAAAGACTGAACTTATAAAGCCTAAGGCCGACTGCCAGCAGTCGACCTTAGCCTTGGGGACTACACCCAGCGGGTGCACTCAGCGTGCCCCCGCTAACACGGAGTTTAAATCGACACACCCAGTGGGTGATTACTATAAATTCTGGAAAGAAAAGTTTTTGATAGCATATCCTAACAGAACAAGCGGTGGTCGACTGATCTGAACATTGCTTTGAAGGGCGGAACTGGCGTCGTAAGCTGCCTGGCTCACATCCCGGATGGTCTTCAACTGCTCCATCATGATCCCTGCCTGGCGTATCGCCTCCTTCGTAGCGCCAGCTTGGTCCTCTGGGACGTGGTGCATCGTGAAGAGGGAGGGCTGCAGAGCACTCGTCAGTGGATCTGCAAAGGACACAGTGTGTCGAGTGGTGTTCTCCTCCTCCGCGACCAGAGTCTCGGGCACCGTCACATCCTGGGGCACCCTGCCGGCAGACGCTTTCCTACTCCTTCTGTGCCTCAGCGGTTCCTCATCTTCATCATCATCAGGGAGAGTGATAACAACATTGGATGGAGCTACAGAAAAGAATCAGAATTAGAGATCATGAGTCAGTCGACTAGAAACGGTGTTAAGAGTATAGTACCAGGTTTTGAGGTTGCTGCGTCCTCCATCTCATGGTCGTCAACCCGGGCTGAGGTCTCGGAAGTAGCAGCACTGCAACTCCAAAGAATCAGTCGACTAACTCCAGCGCCAACCAGAGATAAAGTTCGCACAAAACAAGAAGACTTAAGCAGCATGATTACCCTGATATGGTGGGGATGGACACCTTCATCTTCGGCAGGAGCTTGGTCGGCTTTGACGGGGCCGCCCTGGGCTGCTTCGACGCCTTTTCAGTCGGCGCCGGAGAGGTGGTCCGAGGGTGCTTGGTCGACTGTGTAACAGTCGCAACCCCCTTGCCACGTTCAGTCGCAGGGTCATGGACAAGCTTCGACCACCTTTCCGAGCGCGGTGGTGCGACCTCCTCCTCCTCCTATTCTTCGTCCTCATCATCATCATCATCGTCATCATCATCATCATCATCCTCAGTGGCGTCCGAGTCCCACTCCTCCTCCTGGCTCTCGCCCCCGCTCGCTTCTCCCTCCTCAGTCGGAGCCTGTGCTCCATTGGGCATCGAGTACAACTCAGTGAGGACCTGATAGACATCAAGACAAAGATCAGTCGACCGATCGGCAGAGAAAACAGAAATAAATGTGACAAGAATACAATGGGAAGTGGAGCAGACATACCTTGTTTGGATCACTATGGTGGTCGAGTGGAGGAATCCTTCTGGCTCCGCGAGGGTTATCCTTGTTCCCAGTAATAGCGGCCATCCACCTTTCCAGAGTGGCATCGTCGACTGCTTCTGGATTGACCCGAGTCTCATCCTCAGTCCCGCGGTACAACCACATGCAATGGCTCCGGAACTGAAGAGGCTGGATACGACGCCTAAGAAAAACCTCCAGGAGATCCATACCCGTCACTCCCTCCCGAACAAACTGAACTACACGCTCCATCAGCATCTTCACGTCAGCTTTCTCCTCTGGAATCACCTTTAGAGAGGAGGGCTTGTTCACTCGGCCCATGGTGAACTGAGGGAGTCCACTCGACTGCCCCGGCGTCGGCTGATCCTGGCAGTAGAACCAGGTCGACTGCCAGCCTCTGACTGACTCGGGAAATGTCATGGCTGGGAAGGTGCTCTTGTTCCTCACCTGGATCCCCAGACCCCCACACATTTGGACAACTTGGGTTTTTTCGTCGCCTGGGCTCGCCTTCTTCACGGTCTGAGAGCGACACGTGAATATGTGCTTGAACAAGCCCCAATGCGGTCGACAACCCAGAAAACTCTCACACATGGACACAAACACGGCAAGATAGGCGATAGAATTTGGGGTGAAGTGGTGGAGTTGCACTCCAAAGAATTTCAAGAAACCACGAAAGAAAACGCTCGGCGGCAAAGAAAATCCGCGGTCGACATGGGTAGCCAGAAGCACGCACTCACCCTCTTCCGGCTGGGGCTGCCACTCTTTCCCCGGAAGCCTTGCAGCTCCATGAGGGATCAGGCCCTCATTGGCCATGTCGAGGAGATCCGTCTCCGTGATGGTCGATTGGATCCAATCTCCCTGGACCCAGCCTTTCGGCAGGCGAGATCTAGACGAAGACCCGCCGCTACTGGTGGATCTCCCCTTCGCCTTCTCCGTCGCCGACGCCTTCTTCGCGTGTTCCAGCGCCGCCGTCTTCTCCTTGACCATGGCTGCCGGCGAGACGCGCGAGGAGAAGTTGTGCGGAGGCGAGAGCGAGCGCGTTGGGCGGAGACGAAGGGAGCAGAGAGAGAATGCTGAGGCACTGCTCAAAAAACCCTCGCCGGGCGCGTTTATAAGATCCCTTCCGAGTGGATGACAGGTGGGCCTGGTCGATCTAATCATATCCTGAAACGGTTGTGCGGACGTGATACGTGGCGAAAAAAGCCGCGCGGGGATCGAGGCGTCTATGCCCTGTCCCATCCGAGCGTCGCGGTCCGCCCCGCTTCACGCGCTTCCCCAAATTTCGTATCCCGCGGAATCCGCGAATGGCAGATCGGTCTGCCAGACGCGGGATTTCCTGCGATCCGTCGCTCGGAAATCGGCGAAGTCCAAAAGATCACTCGACGAAGGAAAAGAATGGATCGAGTCGACTGAAGAAAAGTTGTTCACTATCAACAAAGAGATTTTTTTGGTTCAAAACAACGCAGGACCAGTATGCGAAGGCTAATCGGAAACAGCATCAACTCCTTCATCACTCAAGCCTCAATCCATTCGGGGGCTAATGATGGAGTCATGTACCTAGGGTAGGGTCACAGACCTGATCTAAGTACCCTGCCCAAGGACACCCTTAGAAGAGATCACCTTCCAGTCGACCTATGAGGGACTCACTCGACTGACTTGAAGGACTCGACCATGAAGACTCACTCGACCACCAGAAGGTCAAGAGGCACTCTGCACTGCAACGGTCTGTAATTAAGTAGACTTTATGATAGTAAAGACACTTTATGTGGGGCGTTACCAGTAACGCCCCGGACTTAATGTACCTTAAACCCTTCATTACGTGGGTTGGCTGGGGTCCTGGCGCACTCTATATAAGCCACCCCCCTCCACAGGCAGAGGGGTTCGGCACCTGTAATCCATATACACATAATCCACTCGACCGCCTCCGGGCTCCGAGACGTAGGGCTTTTACTTCCTCCGAGAAGGGCCTGAACTCGTACATCTCTTGTGTTTACAACCTCTCCATAGCTAGGACCTTGCCTCTCCATACCTACCCCCCACTCTACTGTCAGATTTAGATCCATGACACCCCCCCCCCCCCCGAGGTGTATGCTCTAACTTGGCAGGGTTATGTTGCTCATATCGTGCGTATGGTGTCTCGCATTGCTATGTCATTTGATTAGTTTAGACATGCTTTGTGTGAATGCCACCTGTTCAGTGTCTAATTACCATATATGTGAATTATGCATTGCCATCTTGTTGCAAGACATTATATATGTGAATTATACAATGCTATCTTGTTGCAAAGGCATTATATATGTGAATTATGCAATGCCATGCTGTTTAGCCAATCATCATGTATGTGAATTATATCATGCTATCATTTTTTTGTATTATGTGTTCCATTTGTCGACAACGTTTGTATATTCAACTACTCTTCCTGTGCATCAGCCATTTGAAGCGATGATGGAAGTATCTGGAGTGAAAACAAGGTATTCAGAGCAGACAATGCTACCTGCTGAAGCAGACATCTTGCTAGTTACAGAGAGCTCCTCAAAGGAGGATTCAGAGACTGATGACCAGTCCTATTTCCCCCCTGAGGTCTATGCTCAAACTTGGCAGGGTTATATTACCCATTTCATGCATGTTGTCTTGCATTGCTTAGTTTTTACATCATATATGGATTGCCATCTGCTTACTTGCTTACTGTATAAATCATATATTTGAATTATATCATGCCATCATGTTTACATAGTACATACACATCATCTATCTGAATTACGGCATGGCAACCCATTTAATAAAGACATCATATATTTATATCATCTCATCCTGTTTAGTGTTTACAGTCATCATATTTTGAATTATGGCATTCTATCCGTGAATGTATGTGAATTATGGCATGCCAGCCTATTTAATAAACACATTATATAGTTATGTCATGTCATCCTATTTACATAGTCTCATATTTTGAACTATGTCTTTCCATCTTTTTTAGTTAGCCATCATAATGTGAAATTGTGTCATGCTATCCTGTTTAGTTAGCCATCATATATGTGAAATTGTGGCATGCTATCCTATTTGGTTAGAAAATCATAAATATGAATTATTTCATGCCCTCTTTTATTCCCCATTACTCATTGCACCTGTCTATCATACAATTTCTATACTTTCAATTACTTTTCTTGTTTATCAGCCATTTGAATTGGAGAGCGTGATGGCAGTATCTAAGGGAGTAACAACACGGTCTCCAGAAAATATAGTGCTACCAGTTGATGCAGATAGAACCACGGTTGTACTTGCCCAAGGACCATATCCACCACACATAACACAGACTCTCGCAGATTGTACCCCTACCCAATTGGACAGAGAACCAGCTACACCCCTTCTAACCCCAACCCCGGCAGATAGTAACACAGTTCCAGTTGACACAGCACCGTCTCCACCATAGAGCACCCAAACACGAGCAGTTAGTAAGGGAACTACAGTGCCCAAAGCACGAGGACCACCACTTCGAATCCCAACTCAACACTTAAAGGAGAAGAAGATTTGTTCTCAGGTCAGGTTCTGTAGCTATGGTTCATACTCCTTTGCTCTTGCGTTACTGTATTTACTCATACCAACTATTTTCAAATTTAAGGATGGAATTGAAACTCCAATGGCACAACAGGTATGTTTTAAACCTGTTTCTTTAACTGGTTTGCTGTTGTAACCTGCTCTATGTTGATTTCAGTTTCAATTGAATAAACGGTTATGTTCTCATGTCATGCACATTACAAGTGTTGTTATTGCTCTATAGTTACCCACACTTATATTCTGTCTATTCTGCTTTGTCTTGAACAAATATTATTTGAACTGTGTCTCTATCTTGATTTGGTAACAAAAACTAGAATGATATAGACCATAAAGTGACCATGGTACGTAGATATATGTTTGTTTCATGCTGTTATCCTGTCCACTTTACTACTGAACTCATTTACCAAAATGAGTTTCATATACAACATGGTAAACATGTGATGTGTCTGCTTGTTTCTCTTTTAGAATGCGGAAAAAATATTGGAGAACAGTACCGCGTTGTCCAATGGTAAAGGAAGTAATGCAGATAAGGTTCAATATAGTGAGACATCCATGTTGGTCTCCAAGAAAGCTGATAAAAACTATATTGATGACAGTGAGTGAACCCAAAAGTCCTGTCTTGATGTAGTGTTCGAGTTACTGGCCACTACTGCTGGCACAAGCTCTTCGAACTTGCTGCCTGAATCAGTTCGTCTTCTTGAGTCTCCACTTCAAGTTGAAAGACATCGATCAGATGCGCTACGACATGAAGCTGAAGGACTGAGGAAGTCCCTGTAGAATTCAGATGCATATTTTCTGGGGCAACATCAAGCGCTGGAGGATTTAAGCGCCAAACAAGGGAAAGTTAATAAGATTGCTAAGCACCTTGCCAGCATTATGGGTACCCAGGATATTGTTTCTTGAGATCTTCTGAATTGGTTTCAGTTCTGGATTTGTTTTGCTACGGTGTTTATTTGCGCTGGTCGCCAACTTTGACAACTAGTGTATATGATATGTTGCTTTGTTCCCTATATTTGCACTGGTGGCGAACTTTGATGCCCAGTGGATGTAATATGTGTAATAGCCGTGATAGCCTAGCGTTAGTTGCTTGCTTGTTTATTTCCTTGTTGTCTTGTTTATTTGTTTGCTTGTAGTCATTGCAGTTCTTTTTCCGCGGTTTGCTAGTGGCTGCAATAACATATTTTTTAAAAGTAGGCCACAATAACCATGGGCTAATATTTATTGTAGTGACACTGGGCCTCCTACTGGTTGTAGAAACAGTGGGCCTTCTACGTGTCGTAGAAACAATGGGCCTTCTGTGAGCCGTGTCATCAATGGGCCTTATACGGGCCGTATGATCGATTGGCCAAACATGGGCCAAACAGACCCATTATGGTTGTAAACGGGCTAGAGTTGGAATCATCCGTTCATGGGCCGACCATAATGGGCCATCTTTAATAGGCCGTATTTGATGACGTTGTGAAAAAGGCCCAACGTATTAACGGACCACAAACGGGCCGACTGTAATCACGGGCTGAATTTGGCCCACAAGCAGAAAATGACAATAACGGACCGTAAGTAACAAATGCTGGAAATGAGCCCAAGAATAAATGGGCTCTAAGAAGTCCGAAAGATAACATGGGCTGGAAACGGCCCAATGGAATAACGGGTTGTTAATGGGTATAAAGTGATACACTGTTCATTACGGGCCAGTTTCACCACGGGCCGTTAATGGGTGTAAAGTGATACACTGTTCATTACGGGCCAGTTTCACCACGGGCCGTTAATAGGCCAAGAGTTACATAGGGCCTCATATGGGCCGAAATACGTATGGGCCATACATGGGGCAGAAGTGAAAACGGGCTGGAATCATATTGGATGGCCCAGATGATGCTACTGGGCCTAATTCGAATAGGGCATAATGGGCCTTGGGTTAGAGGGTTGTAAATGGGCTATATGTGAACAGGCCGTTAACATGCTTTCCATGGGCCGGCCCGCCACCTTTTGACCAAGTCAAACGGGCCGGCCTTTTCACAGGAATGGGCCTCTGTTGGGTCGTGCCACGTGTTGACATATCATAGGCGCCTTCCATCCAATGAGTGGATGACATCTGTCCCAATGATGAGCCGACACGTGTTTCCTCCAGCCAATGATGATTTTACACGTGGAAAATCCCCATTGGTCGGGGCTGTTAACGGGTTATCGGATCCAAAACCTGACCCGATAGCTTAACGGCGTTCTGTTACGGTGGATGCCACGTGTCAGTCACCCTTGACGAAAGCACTTCTGTGACACGCGATTTATCGTCATGGAAGTGGACACTTCCGTGATGATAATTTTGGTAATGTCATGGAACACTTCTACGATAGCACAAGTATGACTATCTTGATTCTGTCATAAATTTGTCATGGATGTACATGCATGACAAAAAACACAATCTACTATGACAAACACGTATCATCACGGAAGTGTATTTTTTTTGTAGTGTTCCCCTTTTTATAACCTAAGTACTAGCACTAGTACTAATACCTGCATAGTGGGAACACGCTCAGGTTTGGTACGTACTAGTAGGTGTGAGCGGGCTTTTGAATGTGATGGGAACAAGGTAAAGATTAATTGATGGTTATGGTTTCAAGGCCCGAGACGGCTCCCGATGAGTTTAGTGGAACATAAATTTCAAGTAGACTACACTGCTCAAATGCTTAAATATTATGTCACTGTCAAAAATTGGCACAAAATACAAAGGAGACCAATGAAGTACTACTAGCAACCCATGATTTAACTACTCTCATGCGCGCAGTGGAGTAGTAATGTCTTTCTTCCGCCCTCACGTCCACTCAATTTGCATGCGCTGTATTAATTGACCATCAATGAAGTGAATGACTTTACACGCGTCAAATTATCACATGGGGTGGATCTTGATACAAAATTGCGTCCGCCCGTGGACATGCGTGTGCGTGCGAGGGAATGAGTGCGTCTGTGGCATGCGTGCACATCTTCGCTTCGTGCATGTACTGGCAGTATGGCTCAGGGAGGACGAGTACGTTCTTCTAGAACCAACAGCACGTCACTATGATCAATCCACACAAGGAGGTCGCGACAATGCCTCCACATGTGCCACGTGGATTCATGAGCTGTAAGAGAGACACTGTGTAGTGTGCCATTGGAATTCTAATTTATGTATTTTGCACATACTCGAAGTACTAGTAAGGTACACGTGCATTGCACACATCAGACTTTGCAACCAAATTATGAATAAATACCACACTATAGCATGTAAGCTCTGAGTCATATGTGCCTGATGTAGACCTTCGCTTAATTCTTATAGTTCATCTCATTCAAAATCAATTAGTTTTTATAAAAAAGCTAGGGCCTCTTGGATTCATAGGATTTCCAAAACGCGGGAATAGGAAAAACATGGGATTATAGTGGAATGTCGTCTTGAATCCTACAGGATTGTATGAGTGTTTGATTGTGCATAGAAAAAACGCATAATTCTTTCAAATAGGTTTGAGTGGATGGGATGTTCCTATGAAATCTTGTGCAAATGAATCATATGGAAAAATTCCTATGGTTTACAATCCTACGAATCAAACAACCAAGATAGGAGAAATTCCTAAGGATTAGAATCCTCCAAAATTCCTTTGAGAATCCTTTGAATCAAAGAAGCCCTTAATCTATTTTATGATTCATGGAATTGTGCATTGTAAAGCATAAAGTAAAAACAAATAATGGCAATTCAACTAGAAAAAAAATTTGGGCAGTTATGATATGGAAGATTCTAGAATAAAGGAGAACCACTGTTGCTTTGAGGTTTGTGCATTATGCTTAAGTTCAACCATGGAGTCTGCTAGATTGTACATGTGGCAAAATCTGGTGGGGGCTAGAAAATGGTGCGAGGGACCGAGTGGAGGGAGACTATGAAGGAGTGCACACGTGCGAGATCGATATTTAGGGAGAGGGGGCGAGAACATGCGTTGTTGCACGCAGTGGCGGAGCCATGAAAAATAAATGAGCTAGGGGGCCAAGCATTGCTAATCCTTTATGAGGAGGGCCAATTCATTAACTTAAACCATTTTTACCAGCAATTGTCTAATGATCACATTCATATTAGCCTCGATATATAGTGATGTGAGGGGGGCAGGGCCCTTGCTACCCCATGTCTTCGCCATTGTGCGCGCGTCTGAGAGATGAAGCGGAAGGCATGGATGATGAGAGGGGGGCATTGGATATATAATTAATGTGGGTGTGTTAGCTATATAATTAATGAGAGGGGTTTTTTCATTCTAGGCCTAGGAGTGCCACACTTTGCCATACAATGTGGCCAAACTTGCCTAAGGTTAGTTCTTCAAAATGAGAGCCACAAGTTGACAAGCCTAAGGGAATCTTGCCACACTTGTTGTGTGTATGTGATGTGGGACCATAATGTGGCTTGCCTAAGATGTGGCTTGAACCAAGCACACACCTAAGTTGGTCAAATTTGCCTAACGTTAGGTGTGGCAAGCTTTGGCAAACTTAGTCTCAACCCAAACAACCCTGTAATCCTATATAGAGAGGTATATATGGATCTGTGGACGTGGGAAAGAGGGTGAGACCTCACTAGATATATAGATTGATCGGTTTGTGTGGAAAACTATGAAATACCTAGCTATACACACACACACACACATAGAGGAACATCGATCGTTGTGCCTGCACACGTGAGAGATAAAGAATGCCCGATATGATGGATAGGGGGATGTGTGTGGGTGTGTGCCTTCATGGGAGACCGACTTGAAGAAAAAGTTTGCATGTGTGCGATGGATAATGCCGACTGGTAGTGTGTGGGCATTCATGGACGAGAGAAAGTTAGTGGTACAATTATAAAGAGAAGATGATTGTGTGGGTGTAAAAGACTAGGTGAGGTCATAATCAATGTAAAGTTCAATTCAGGGCCTCCTTTGGTTTGTAGGAAATTTATAGGAATTCAATAGGATAGGATGTGCAGAGGAAAACTTCCTTTGAAGTCATTTGGTTTGTAGGAATGAATTCCTATTCCTATGTAGGATAGGAATCAATCCTTCACATTTTGGAGAAAAAAACATTAGCTTAGACTCCATGGAAAAATTCTTATCTTGTTCATCAAATGACATCCCTCTCTCTATAGGAAGTGAGATGGCATGCATCTCAATTCCTATGATTTTCCTATTCCTATAACATTCCTTTCCTATGAACCAAAGGAGGCCCAAATATTTGAATAAGAGATCATGATGTTTGAAACCCATGCATGCATGAATATAACGGAGATCTGCACGGTGTGGTTTGGAAACAAACATGTTGTAATGTATACACATTGAACAAGGTCAGACTGATTTGAATTTGAGATACCGATGGCAGACATCGTTTGGCCACATTGCATCCGTGCATGGACACACTATTCTAATTGGAGATGATGAGTGGCTTTCGCATCATATATAGGGTGGGTCTATTCTGCTAACACCCTTAAGAGTCTTATTCTGCTAACAATGGTCTTATTCTCCTAACACTACATTAGATGCCTCACCTCCACCTTCCCCGTGGCCAACTTCCCTCCGCCACCCAAGTCCCTCCCAGCCCTGGCAGGGCCAACTCCAACCCCCCGCCGCTTCAGGTACCTTACAGCCTCGGCCAGGCCAACTCCAACCCCCCGCCGCGCCCAGCTCCCTTGCCGCCTGGCCCCCGATGCGGAGCTCCCCCACCGCTCTGGATCGAGGCAGCCGCATCAACCACCACCACCGCTGCAGCAGCATGCCCCCTCGCCGTTCCCCCTACCCCATCACCGACCCCCTCCCTCCCACCTTCTCTGCCGCCCCATGCTCCCCTGCACAAGTGCGGCCACCTCCGAGCTCCACCAGTCCTCCCTCATGCTAGATCAGGTCGCCGGTGTCCGCAAACCCCCTCCCGCGCGTCGGATCCGGTGAGTTCTAGTACCCTCCTCCTGTTCCCCGATCTGGTCAACGCCCTCTGTCGGTGTCAAAACCGGCGGATCTCGGGTAGGGGGTCCCGAACTGTGCATCTAGGCGGATGGTAACAGGAGACAAGGGACACGATGTTTTACCTAGGTTCGGGCCCTCTTGATGAAGGTAAAACCCTACGTCCTGCTTGATTGATATTGATGATGTGGGTATTACAAGAGTAGATCTACCACGAGATCAAGGAGGCTAAACCCTAGAAGCTAGCCTATGGTATGATTGTTGTTCGTCCTATGAACTAAAGCCATCCGGTTTATATAGACACCGGAGAGGGCTAGGGTTACACAGAGTCGGTTACAATGGTAGGAGATCTACATATCCGTATTGCCAAGCTTGCCTTCCACGCCAAGGAAAGTCCCATCCGGACACGGGACGAAGTCTTCAATCTTGTATCTTCATAGTCTTGGACTCCGGTCGATGATGATAGTTCGGCTATCCGGACACCCCCTAGTCTAGGACTCCCTCAGTAGCCCCTGAACCAGGCTTCAATGACGACGAGTCCGGCGTGCATATTGTTTTCGGCATTGCAAGGCGGGTTCCTTCTCCGAATAATTTATAGAAGATTGTGAACACCAGGATAGTGTCCGGCTCTGCAAAATAAATTCCACATACCACCGTCGAGAGAATAATATTTACACAAGTTCAATCTGCTGACGTATTTTGTGGCATGACGTCACACCACTACCAAGCCTTTACTCGAATTGTTTTTATTGTACCACCTCAGCATGTTTAGCGAAGCAGTTTCCTTGGCACGTCTTGTCGAAGCAGAGATCGTGTTCCCCTTATTCCAGGATTCCCATCAATACGGACGTGGGTAACCCAACCGCGCCATTGATTGCCGCGCTTGGGAGATAAGCGAGTTTTATCAGGCCGGTGGGGACGCATGTTTTCATCCTCCCATATAAGGGGATAAAGATCCAACCCTTTTACCTACGCCTTCTTCCTCCTTTGCTTATCCATCGCCGCAAACTCGAGCTCCAGCGCCCAAGTCCGCACATCTCACCTCAACCTTCTCCAACTATGTCCGGAGCGGGAGGCAAGTGGATGGCCTCCTCCATTACGGAGGGGCACATCCAGAAGCTGCACAGCGCCGGATATCTGTCCAGCGGCATCGTGCACCGGCTCCCCGATGAGGGGGAGCTCATTCCCACCCCCAGGCCCCATGAGAGAGTAGTATTTCTTTCCCATTTCCTCCGCGGACTGGGCTTCCCACTCCATCCCTTTGTCCGAGGGCTCATGTTCTACTACGGCCTGGATTTCCATGATCTGGCCCCGAATTTCATCCTCAATATCTCGGCGTTTATCGTCGTGTGTGAGACCTTCCTCTGCATCCAGCCCCACTTCGGCTTGTGGCTCAAGACCTTCAGTGTCAAGCCGAAGGTTGTGAAGGGCAGCCAAGCGGAGTGCGGAGGCGCCATGGTGGGCAAGATGCCCAACGTTACTTGGCTCGAGGGCACCTTCGTGGAAACCATTAAGGGGTGGCAATCGGGGTGGTTCTACATCACCGAGCCGCGTGACCCTGAATGGGCAGCGGCCCCCGAATTCAGATCTGGCATCCCCATACGGATCACCTCCTGGAAAGAGAGTGGCCGTAAATGGGTGATTCGGAGGAGCTGACCGGACTTCAAGCCTGCATCCAAAAGCTAGTGAACAAGAAGCTCAAGCTTGTCAATGTAGTCCAGGTCATGCTCATTCGCCGGATTCTCCCGTGCCAACAACGGGACTTCAATATGTGGGAGTTTGATCCGGCGCAGCGCCAGACTTTGAGCGGGCTCTTCGACACTACGTACGAAGAGGCCTGGAGGGTGCTGTTTAAGGGCGCCGAGGCTCCCGCATCCGCTACCGAAGATCGCGGATTCAGCTCGCAGTGTCCGGCTAGCGAGGTAAGCGATTTTGCCCTTTACGGGACACTTGTTTTCCATAGTTGGACTCTATGCGGGATCTAAACTCCCCCTCCTTTGACAGGACTGGCTGAAGAAGGCCGAACAGACTATTTGTCCGGCCCCATTGCCAGAAGACCCAGCGGACGCTCGTTTAACGGGGCTGCTGGCTCCGGCACCCCACGTGGTGTCGGAGAAGAAGGCCAAGAAGAAGGCCATGGGCACTCGAAAGAGTTCCCATTTTCAGGTGTCATCGGATGATGACTCCGAGGCAGACTCCTCCCACAAAGGCGAGGAGGAGAAGAAGAAGGCATCTCCCCCAGCGGGGGGAGGGAAGAAAAGGAAGGCCTCCCCAACGAGGGAGGCCGAAGGGTCCAAGAAGGGAAGGACTCTTCCCCCGGACAGCTCCGCCAATGCCGGCGACGATGACGAGGATTGGCCTCCAAGGGCCAAGCCTCTGGCGAGATCGTAAGTATCCGGACTCCCGAATAACTTCATGGTTTTTCTTTTCGCCACATGGTGTCTTTCTAATGCCGCATACTACCCTGCAGTCCGCCCAAGGATGATCTTCCCGCTTCGTCGAGCGGGTCCTTGGGTGCGTCGGATATGGATTCTCTCCCGACCGCCTCCACCCCCCATGATGCGGACGATGCCGAGGTGGGATCCCGGGAAGGGACCCTTCCAGGAGGAGGAGGCCCCGGAGGTGCCGCAGGGCAACCTCTCGGACTTTGCACCGGACTCCACCCCGGAACCTGTAGTGGCTCCGGAGTCTGGCGGGCGGCCCCTTCGTAAGAAGGGAAAGACCGTGACGCCGGCGGCCTCCGTCCAACCGGAGGCGTCGGATAGCTTGCTGGAGGCTCTCAACGGCGCCTCCATCGAAGAGGAACACCGCACTGTCATGAGTGCGGTGATTCAGAAGGTTCAGCTTGCCAAGGGCGGGCTGACCGAAGCCTGCAGCAGCCTTCTAGCAGGCTTTGAGGTAAGAATTTTGATATATGTAAAATAGTACCGCATAGACAGTAGCCCCTGATCCTCGGTTCGGTATTCGGAAAGAAAAGCCGGACTGAGGATCGAAAAAGATATACGCAGGAGTCATAAAAAAGTATGTCAATATGGGATTGCAGGTTGTGCTGCTGACCTCTGCCGCCCTGACTGCGGAGGTCAATACTTTGAAGCAAAGCCTCGAGCGGTCCTAGAACGAGCTCGGCCGTGCCAAGAAGCAGCTCGAGGATAAGGAAGGTGAGTAACACCTTATTAAAATTGTACCTTACAGAAAAGGATTTGGTTGCGAGAAGGATGACAAGGATAACATGGGTATTGCAGGGGCCATGAATGAGGTGGCGACCCTGAAGGAGGCGATGTCCGCGGCCGAACATAATGTGGCCGCGGAGCACACCGAGCGAGAGAAGCAGGAGGCGTGGGTGGCGGAGGTGCAGCAAGAGCTCCAGGCTCTCGTGGAAAAACATGAGAGTTTGGAGCGTGACTCAAAGACTCGAGAGTCCGAGCTTGCATCGGCTCTTGAGAGTGCCAAAGCCGCTAAGGCCGAAGCCTACCAGGCCCTCCAGGAAATCGAGGTGTTGAAGAAAATAGCGGCGGGTAAGGCATTTTTCATGCAAAGTAAGCATGTGAGTGTGAATTAACTATCACTTACCCGAATTCGGAGCTCTCCAGGGGCGTTCGCAGATCTGCCCTGCGGCATGTCCGATGCTGCCGCTTTCTATAGGGCCGAGGAGGGGAGCTCGACGGAGAAGGTCTTCTGGTCTCAGTATGCTGAGGCCGGACATCCGGTGCCCCTTACCGACCAGCTGAAGCAGCTGGTCAAGCTCCACAAGGTGGCCAAACAGGCCATGAAGGGCCTCATAGTTTGACTGTGGCCTAAGGAGGCCATGCCTGGGAGCTACTTCGGCCTGGTGCGGCGGCTGGTGGATGCGTGTCCATGGGTTGAAGTCATCAAGCACTTCGCCTGCATTGAAGGTGCCCATCGGGCCCTTGCCCGCGCAAAGGTGCAATGGGGCAAGATGGATGCTGAGAAGCTTGTGACGGATGCGCCACCGCCGGGCAAGGAGTATCGCACGCCCGAGATGTATTATAAGAGTGTCCTGAAGGGTGCCCGCATTATTGCGGGTGAGTGCTCCAAAGATGTAATATTTGAGTAAACTCACATTTTGTTATCCTGTGCGCTGAAAACTTTGTTCATATGCGCTAAGCAACGCTTGTTAATTTAAAATATTACCTTCTGTGCGGCCGTTTATCAAATCTGAGAGATGGCAAGTCATCGGCTTCAGCCCCCATGCCACGAGTGCTGGGGTGTTCGGGATAAATTTGAGCACTCTTGTTCCCATTTTTGGGTCCATCTAGGGAGGCGCTCAACACCACGAACAAGCCAACCGGACTTATAATGCTTGAACACTCTCACTTAGCCATAGAATTCTATAATTTTAAATTTCAGCGAAGCCCCTAGTGTTCGGAAGGCCGACTTTGGGGCGCTATCCACGCCTGGGCCGGACAAAGCCGATTCCTCGCTCTAGGCGGCATAAGTCTTTAGGGACTCGAAAAAACCTCTCGAACAGCGACCGAGTCTCGCCTCATCATGACGGTTAGTTTTAGCTTTATCCACTGAGGCGCTTGCCCAGCTCAACTGGGGCACAATCGCAGTGGTTCTCCCAGTGCTACCTTAGCCGATACAACGGAACATAAGGTACCAAAACATGGAAGCCGGGCAAACCCAACTATTGACCCAAGACATGATTCGGAGCTGATGCATATAATGCTATAAGTTCGGGGTGCCGCACTTGTGAAAGTGTTCAGACTTATCACACCATGATGCGGGAAGCATAAGCCCCTGGTGTATTTAGCCGTACCAAAGTGTACGGATGCAACATGTCATATATGTATAAGAAAGAAATGCAATTATAAGCAAAAAGGTGCTGCATTGTTTATTCAAGAAATACTGATGTGAATGCAGAACGATACAAATGGTGCAATAAGCAAGGGATTGGACTATTAAACATGTCCCCCTCCAGGGGTAGGCTGCGGAATGGTGTATTAAACAGATTTAATGCTCGTAATGGAGACCACATGGATATTCGTCGTAGCCTTTCTCCTTCCCTGGCTGTTGCATCGTGAGTTCGGCAGGTCTACTACCGGGCAGGGCCTCTGATGAATGGAGTCCTGTGGGTAAAATAAAAGAAAAGGAGAGAAAAAAAGAACGACACACTTGAGAGCCCCTGGTGTGGTTAAGCCGCATTCTGGGCCTATTGTGGTCATGCCCCTTCCCCTATGCCCATGGTATCTCCACAGCGTAATGATGTACGCGAAGGAACTGTCTTGGAATTTTGCAGGGGCTGGGGTTGGGGCCGCATTGCTACGCGTGCTCAGAACGTGCCAGGTGGTCTTGTTGTAGGTTATTCCGGGCGCGTTTAGCCATGTCCGGTCGCTTAACGGCAGGACTCGAGAATTGCCTTAAGAGGCTGCATTGTACTTCTGCCGCGAGAGCCATTGTATGTTCCTCTGTTCGGAGAGAGCGTTTAGTGTTTCCGTTGACCGTGATGACTCCTCGAGGGCCTGGCATCTTGAGCTTGAGGTATGCGTAGTGCGGCACCGCGTTCAACTTTGCAAACGCGGTACGTCCGAGCAGAGCATGATAGCCGCTGCGGAACGGAACTATGTCGAAGATTAACTCCTTGCTTCGGAAGTTATCCTGGGATCCAAAGACCACTTCCAGTGTAACTGAGCCTGTACAATTGGCCTCTACACCTGGTATGACGCCTTTAAAGGTCGTCTTTGTAGGTTTAATCCTTGAGGGGTCTATGCCCATTTTGATAAAGCAGGTTCAGGCTGCTGCCGCCATCCATCAGGACTCTGGTGAGGTGAAATCCATCGACGATTGGGTCTAAAACAAATGCGGCAAATCCGTCGTGGCGGATGCTGGTGGGGTGGTCCCTTCGATCAAGAGTGATCGGGCAGGAGGACCATGGATTGAACTTCGGGGCGACTGGCTCCATCGCGTATACATCCCTGAGTGCACACTTCCGCTCCCTTTTGGGTATGTGGGTTGCGTATATCATGTTCACCGTCCGCACTTGTGGGGGGAAACCCTTATGTCCTCTATTGTTCGGCGGTCGGGTCTCTTCCTCGTCATCGCTATGCAGCCCCTTGTCGTTGTTTTCGGTAATTAACTTGCCTGCCTGCTTGAATACCCAACAGTCCCTATTGGTGTGGTTAGCTGGCTTTTCAGGGGTGACATGTATCTGGCACGAGCGGTCGAGTATTCGGTCCAAATTGGATGGACCCGGAGTAGTTCTTTTGAATGGCTTTTTCCGCTGACCGGGTTTGGAGCCTCTGAATCCGGCATTGACTGTTGTATCCTCACTATTGTCGCCGTTAATGCGGCGTTTGTTTTTGTTGCGACGCGACCTGCCATTGCGGTCCTTGATATCTGGACTGCCAGAATTTTTGCTGAGGTTGTTGCTGCGGGCTAGCCAGCTGTCCTCACCCGCGCAGAAGCGGGTCATGAGTGATGTGAGGGCTGCCATGGATTTCGGCTTTTCCTATCCCAGGTGCCGGGCAAGCCACTCGTCGCGGATGTTATGTTTGAACGCCGCGAGGGCCTCCGCATCCGGACAGTCGATGATTTGATTTTTCTTAGTTAAGAACCGTGTCCAGAATTGTCTAGCCGATTCGTCTGGCTGCTGAATTATATGGCTTAGGTCGTCAGCGTCTGGTGGTCGCAGATATGTGCCTTGGAAGTTATCGAGGAATGCGGCTTCCAGGTCTTCCCAACTCCCAATTGACTCTGCTGGCAAGCTGTTAAGCTAATGCCGGGCTGGTCCTTTAAGCTTGAGTGGGAGGTATTTGATGGCGTGAAGATCATCACCGCGGGCCATGTGGATATGAAGGAGATAGTCTTCGATCCAAACCGTGGGGTCTGTTGTGCCATCATAAGATTCAATATTCACGGGTTTAAACCCTTCGGGGATTTGACGATCCATTACTTCATCTGTGAAGCATAGTGGGTGTGCGGCGCCTCTGTATTGGGCGATATCACGATGAAGTTCAAAAGAGCTTTGTCTATTGTGTTCGGCCCGGCCGGACTTACTGTGTCCGGCGCGACGATTGTCGTCACGTATCATGGGGCGCCCACGCGATCCATAGATCGATCTTGATTGTCTTGCCTTATCCTCCAATATATCTCGCAAGTCTAGAGCGTTCCCCTGTGGCCTTGTGCTTTTCGAGCGCTGCCGGGGTACGGTTCTAGTGGAGGGCCTAGAGGCCTCTCTGTCGCGGCCACGGGGTGGTCGGTCAGCCATATTATCTGCTGGTGATGCAGGTTCATATGCCTCCTCCTCTAATCGGGGGAGCAGCTTGCGTTTAGGGTAGCTTTTGGAGGGGCGTTCGAGCTCATGCTCTTCGGCCGCAAGGACTTCAGTCCATCTTTCGGCTAGAAGGTCTTGATCAGCTCTAAGCTGTTGCTGCTTTTTCTTGAGGCTGTTTGCCATGGCCATAAGCCTGCGTTTAAAATGCTCTTGTTCGACGGGATCCTCAGGTACGACGAATTCGTCGTCGTCGTCGAGGCTTGCCTCATCTCCGGAGGGAGGCATGTAATCCTCTACCTCTTCGTCTGCTGCTCTCTCATGAGGGCTGGCATCTCCGTCCTCCTGTGCTGAATCTTGCTGGAGGGGGTTGTCTTCGGCACTGTCTGGGGTGTTATTATCTCCGGTGCCGGAATCTCCATTCTTGCTGTGGCGGGATTTAGAGCGGCGCCGCTGATGTCGGCGCTTGGGCTGTTTCTTGGAGGGGTCATCCTCCGCTGTTCCTTCACCATTCCCATCCTTTGGGATATCCACCATGTATATGTCATCTAATGAGGTGGCTTTCTAGTGCCCAGCAGGCGCTGGTTCTTGGTCGTCTCCGGCATCGTCGTCCATACCGTCGATGTCTTCGGAGTCGAAGTCTTGCATGTCGGTTAGATCGTCGACAGTGGCTACTAAGTGGGTGGTCGGTGGGCTTTGAATTTCTTCGTCGTCCGCATCCCAACCGTCCTGACCGCAGTCCGGCTAGGGCTCTACTGATAACGAGAGATACTTTAGCGAACTCAAGATGTCGCCGAAAGGTGAGTGTTGAAAGATGTCCGCAGCGGTGAACTCCATGATCGGCACCCAATCAGATTCGATTGGAGGGGGCACGGGAGGTTCGGAGTCCGGCGCCTCGGAGTCACGAGCTTCATGAGGGACAAGGTCAGTGTTCGGCTCCATCGCCGTAGAGGTTGCAGCCCCTAAGGCGGTGTCTAGCCACCCGTCCTCGATCTGCGCAGCCGGCTCCGAATTGAGGATCGGAGCGGACTCGTGTGCAGACTTCAGGGCACTGTCCGGCTGCAGAGCTAAATCATGCCCATCGTGACAGTGCGGCGCGCTCGGCTGTGGCTCGAATCCATCGAAGATCAAATCTCCGCGGATGTCAGCCGTGAAGTTCAAACTTCCAAATCTGACCTGACGGCTAGGGGCGTAGCTTTCGATCTGCTCCAGATGGCCAAGTGAATTGGCCTGCAGTGCAAAGCCGCCGAATACGAAGATCTGTCCGGGGAGAAAGGTCTCACCCTGGACCGCGTCATTGTTGATGATCGAAGAAGCCATCGAGCCTATCAGTGACGACACAGAGGAGCTCTCAATGAAAGCACCAATGTCGGTGTCAAAACCGGCGGATCTCGGGTAGGGGGTCCCGAACTGTGCGTCTAGGCGGATGGTAACAGGAGACAAGGGACACGATGTTTTACCCAGGTTCGGGCCCTCTTGATGGAGGTAAAACCCTACGTCCTACTTGATTGATATTGATGATGTGGGTATTACAAGAGTAGATCTACCACGAGATCAAGCAGGCTAAACCCTAGAAGCTAGCCTATCGTATGATTGTTGTTCGTCCTATGGACTAAAGCCATCCGGTTTATATAGACACCGGAGAGGGATAGGGTTACATAGAGTCGGTTACAATGGTAGGAGATCTACATATCCGTATTGCCAAGCTTGCCTTCCACGCCAAGGAAAGACCCATCCAGACATGGGACGAAGTCTTCAATCTTGTATCTTCATAGTCTTGGAGTCCGGCTGATGATGATAGTTCGGCTATCCGGACACCCCCTCCCCCATTCCTCCCTCGTCGCCTCGGCTCCACCCTGGACTACGGCCGTTCCTGCATCTGAAGCCAGCCGCGACCATCCCACGGAGGGAACCGAATCCACGGCTCTCCTGCTTCCACCGGCGCAACCAGCCGCGACCACCGACGCCATTACAGTGCATCTCGGATCTCTTGAGCAGTGCGCCGCCCGTCCTCATGCGGTTCGCTAGATGCAGCCGACGGGTGAGAAGGGCGATAGCACAAGCTCCTCCTCCGGCGAGGATCTCAGCGACAACCTAGCCTCCCATCGTGCCCCATCCCCCTACATCCTCATCAGCACAGGGACTCCCATAAGGTACTCACTTCCTCGGCGTGCACCATCGCTGCTACTACAATTCGGCAACTCGCCCCCATGCAGTATCAGGCGACGACGGGTTCGTGTGCATGCAGTTTGCCTGGCCCCTCGATTCTTCCCCTGTGTTGACTCTGACGAGCATGGGATCCCAAGCATGCATGGGCTCCTTCTCCGTCCACAATGCGACCAGATGCAGGGGCTGCTGGCGACCAAGTACATGGGAAGGCATGACATGCAAAATGGTGCTCACCGGCGTCACTGTGCCATTTTCTGTTAGACTGATGATGCAATGTGGTAGTTTGGTTTCCATCCGTTTGTAGCTCGACTTTTATCTCAATTTTTCAGGTCTGGTTGTCGCTTTTATCTGCAGTTCGGTGCAATAGAGCTCCTGGCAGATTAGTTCAGTGTTGTTTTGGGGGCTGTTGATGCATCGCTATCCTTTCTCTCTCTACTGCTTATTCCTTATTCCCTCCGCTTTCTCTATTTTGTAGTTCTGGCAGCACTCCCGTCCTGCGATGCCGGCATGCAGTCCACCTGTGTCCCCCGATGCGGTGCGGTGCATCACCAGCGTGTAGTTTGCCTGGCCCCTCGATGCGGTGCATCGCCGGCATTCAGTTCGGGACCTTTTTACCTTCAGTTTTTGCTTGTGTACAACACTGCAGTACGCGTGAGTCATCGGTGCGGTGCGGCTGGGCGTTCCATATTTACAAAGACGTTGTAAGATTATTTTTTTTGAAAAACTTCATTGTAGAAAAACACTGAATGCCACATGCAGTTTGGTTGAGGATGCTATGGTGAAGTCCGTCTCTATATTATCGAGAGGTTTTAGTTCATTTGTTTCATGTGTTTTAAAATTCAGTTGACTATATCAACACCTGCATTACATTTGGTCCTCAGATGCGGTTCACTTTTTAGAGTGATGATGTTCATTTGCGCTTGATCATGAAAAGTGTGAAAAATTTAGCGGAACAACATGATAGAGGATGTCCTCATCACAACAAGATAGTAATGAGGTTCACTTTGATATATGTCGTGGTTCACTTGCCCATCTCTCCGATACACTCTTGTTTATAAAAAATAAATAAATAAAGACAACAAAAACTCATATGAGAAAAATAACATCCGACAAAAGAAATTATGCAGCTCGCTTGCCCGTACAAGCAGTGCAGTTTTCATTCTGAAGCAGTGCGGACGGCCGTGTGATGTTGTTCATCTCGTAAGTGCAAAAAAATTGTTACGGAAGCGAAAAAAAGTAATGCGGTTTACTTCTTGATAGCGTTGTGGTTCATTTACACCCGATGTGAAGTGCACTCTACTTTCTCGTCCTTGAAAAAAATTACGTTTGAATAAAAGAAACCATGCAGTTCTCTTCCCCATCTTATACGGTGCGGTTTTTGGTCCGATGCAGTGCGGTTTTCAGTCGGATGAAGTACCCACGTCGATTTGGGTGTCGTGAAAAACAGAGTGCCCGCATTTCGGTAAATTCAAAATTCCTCTTAAACCGTAAGGAATTAGAGAGATTGTTCTACATGAAAAAGTTGCGCCTCGTCGATATCTTCCCAACGGCATATTGTTTGAATCATTCCGACCAGCAGTTTATAAAGATTTCACGAAAAACGGCCACTGCCACTCATTGTCCGCCACACAATTTTCAAAATTAACTTAAAACTGTAAGGAATCTCAAAAACATTTCAACATACAAAAGTTGCACCTCTTCCATAGCTTTTCAACGGTATATTATATGCCCCGTTTTGATAAACGGTTAATAAACTGGAAAGAAAACAGTACCAAAAATTTGAAAAAATTTGAAAAACAGAATTCTGCGATTTAGTAAATTTGAAACTGCTTTTAAACCGTAACGAATTAGAGAAAATGATACATATGAAAAAGATGCGCCTCGATGATATCTTTCCAACAGTGTATCATTTGCTTCGTTCCGACGAGCGGTTTAGAAGAAATCTCGAAAAAACACTCACTGTCACTTGTCATGGGCCGCACCATTTTCAAAATTGCTCTTAAACCGTGTACAATCTCGAAAAGTGTTCAACATGTCGAAGTTGCGCCTAATCCGTAGCTTTTCAACAGTATATTACAAGCCTTATTCTGATAAACGGTTAAAAAATTAGAGCGGAAACAGTACCAAAAAATAACGCGTGCAGTTTTTTCCGACGAGAAGTTCACTCGTGTGAGTACTGCAGCACACTTGGTTCAAAGAATGACGTGCACTTGCATTCAGCGTGCAGTGCAGAAGTGGTGTGCAGAATAGTTATTCTGCTAATATTAGCAGAATAGACCGTCTGTATATATATATATGTATATATATTATATTTTATATTTTTGATATTGTGTGCGGGTAACTTTAGCTTTGAAAGATGTTCATTGGATGAGGCGAATCCGACGGTGTAGAGATGGAAAATTTGAGCACTACTGGTTGTTGAATATCATCTAGATTCGACCAGATTTTGCCACATGTACAATCTAGAAGACTCCATGGTTGAACTTAAGCATAATGCACAAACCTCAAAACACAAGCACTTCTTCTTTGTTCTAGAATCTTTCGTATCACAATTGCCCAAAAAAATTTCTACATGATTTGCCATTATTTGTTTTTACTTTATGTCTTACAACGCACAATTCCATGAATCTTAAAATAGATTAGGTTTCTTATGAAAACTAGATGATTTTGAATGAAATGAACTATAAGAATTAAATGAACATCTACATCATGCATATATGACTCAAAACTTACATGTTATAATGTGGTATTTATTCATAATTTGGTTGCCAAATCTCATGCGTGCAATGCACGTGTACCTTACTAGTCTAAATGGTGTTTGTGTGTGTATTGTGCGTGTTGAGGTGCAAATTGTCTTTTTTTGGTACACGTTAAGCTTGTTCTTCCGAAATTTCAAGCCGCGCCTTATTATGCCGAAATTTTAAGCTAGCGACACTGTCTATTGTGCTGCGAAACTCCCGCCTCTTCAAACTGCGCCTTGTTACCCCAAAATATTTAAGATATATCTTTGTCTTGTTGTGCTCTGACAACTCCCTCCATCTCAACCTGCGCCTTGCTATTCCAAAATTACAACGCATGCGAAAACTCCCACCTCCTGTGAAATCCCGACACGCGAAATGCCTGTGGTACCCCTGAACCGAAAGAACCGCCTCAAATCGATGAGGGTACTTTCGTAACTTACCCCACATTTCGGACAAGCGCGTCCCTAAGCCATGGTTCCCCACTCACATCCCATTCGCCCACCCATTCGTACACCGAGGCCACGAAAATCCGTGAAGCCCCAGACCCTCCTTCGTCCGCCACCCAGTCGGAGCCTCTTCCCCGACGATGTCGTCCACAGCAACACCTCGACGTCCCTCATCCACCGTACCGGATGAGGATCCATCGTCGATCTCGTCGTCCCGCCGGTTCAGCCACCCCGTCCTCCACCTCCAAGGAGCCGCCCCGACGTTTCCCTCGTCTTTCGCACCACCTCCATTCCCACACCGCCGTCTTCACCTGCACCACCGGAAGAGCATCATCATCACCGTTTCCTCGAATGAAGCTGCGGCCTAATCGGCGCCACCAAAGAGGTTGTACACTAATCGCCGCATTTTCTTCTTGATTCGATCTCATGGTGCTGCCGGCTCTTGGTCCCGGGCCGAGACTGCGCGGCTCCATCCACGGCGGCGTCGCCGGTCACTTCCTCCAAGGCGTCGCTCCCTCAACGGCGATGTCCACATCAGTAGGAGCTGCTGCTGCTTTAGCTCTTGCTCGTGTTGCTGCTCTGCTCTTGCTCTCGGTCCCCTGCCTAGTCTGCTCTTGCTATTGCTCTTGCTTGCGCTGCTGCTCTCGCTCTTGCTCTTGCTTGCGATGCTGCTCCGATTTAGCTACACTTCAGTCGACTGAATCGACTGTTGGGTCAGTCGATTTTCAGGGGGGGGGGCTCACCGGAGTTAAGGAAGAACCAGCCACAGCGGGGAGGAGGGCTCGCCGGAGAGGTGCCCCACTATCTATCTTAGGGTTCAGGGTTGGGGCGGTGGTCGCCGGTGGTGGTGGGGCGGTGGCGTGGGGATCGCCGGAGAAAAAGCTCGGCATGGGGGGGCCTAGAGGGATGGACGGGGCGGTGGCGGACCGGTGATGTGGAGTGTTTTTGGGGCGGGCGGGGCGGCGCACCGAAGGCCGCGGGCGGTAGGGGGCAGTTGTTTGGCCGGTGGTGGCTGGCAGCTTAGGGGGGTGGAGGTTGAAGATGAACTGCACGCCCTTGATTTCGTATCCAACGGCTGCCAAATCGACTGACCAGAAATGAAAAAATCAGTCGACTGACATGTGGCCTCACCTCTAGTGTGTTCAGTTCCGACAGTAAAATTCAGTTTCGACAGCAAAATTCAGTTTTGACAGTTAAGTTCAGTTTCGACGGTTAAATTTAGTTTCGCAGTTAAGTTCAGAGATGAGCGCCTGACGTCATCTATTGGAGATGCTATTAGAATTCCACTCAGGTTAACATTGTCGCTCTTGCCCTGCTTTAGCCTCGGCATCGTACAACTCACCGGAGCTGCTCCAACGACGAAACCCTCCATCATAGCGGAGTAGTACCTCGGGCTCCATCTCCAGACGCCTAAGATCTTCTTCCCCTCCTCCGGCAGCCAAGTCAGTCGGTGCATCCTCACCGGCCAACCCAATCATGCTGAGATCGATATGGCTTCGCCAAAGAGGTTGTACACTTGTTGCATCTCTTTTTTACTCTACATGTTATATATATTGTCCACTGAGCACACGTAGTATCGTGAAATACGATTATTTTATCCTACTATATGACAAGCAATGAGGTACCAGGCAACTTAGCTATCGATGATGGACTCTCTTGAATGCCATAATTATTTATATTTGCATGTTTGAGCTGTGCATTTGTCGATGGGCCTGGGAGTTGAGCTAGTAGGGCAGTGGCCTGGGTCCAAAGTAATATAAGTAGCACAAAAACATTTTTTTAGTGTAGGATTTTCCTTGCTCAAGCCTGCCTACTAGAATCGCTAGTGCTTGAAAGGAAAGGTGAATGAAAAACATAGGAATTGGAAAGTTTCCTATGGTACTACTTTTCATGAATTTGGTGCAAAGGAATGGAGCAAAGGAAAACTGTAGGATTTGTTCCTTTAGTGTCTCCTTGAAAGAAAAACCGTAGGAATTCTAATTTCCACTTGTCCTCCTTTTCATATTCCTATTCATGAAGCACAAGACTAAGAGATAGTAGCATAATAGCATTATAACCGTACATTTTCTTGTGGTTTGACTTAATCTCACCATGCTTCTTTGCATCCTGTGATCTTCCAATTCTTGCGAATCAAACACCCAGATTGGCAGAAATCCTGTGTTTTTAAATTCTCTGTTTTGCACGTGCATTCTTATCCTATTCCTGTCTATTTCCTATCCCTGCATTGTTAGAATCTTCAAATTCAAACAAGCCCTTACACAATTACTTCTGTTATAGATATGTGTCAAAGAAAACCTTGTGTGGTTTGTGCTGCTCCTGCGGTGCTGTGTTCCACCCCAGCTCAGCTACTGCAACGACGAAAGGGTTCACCATAGCAGGCATCCGCTCTCCAGACTGTCTTTCGCCACCTCAGATCTTCTTCCCCGCCGCCGGCATCCACGACAACTGCATTACCATCATCAACTGAGCAGATGACCTTGAGGACTACACAGGTCCGCAAGAGAGGTCGCACTCTTTCGTGTATGCTTACATTATGCATCGCTTAATATGATGACATGCTACATTATCGTCGTGTTCACCTATTAGACTCCGAGTCGGGTCCAAACTAATGTTGAAACTTGAGTTTTTAAATGGTTGTGGAGTACATATTGGGGCAGCAATCAGTACTATCTGTCTACTATCTGGTTAATCTCGGGTGTCTACTATGATTTTCATGTTGGGTGCAAACAAACATTAAAGGAGCCATTATTTGTATTCTTTTAACTAAAGCTATTATCTACCTGCTATCATTGGTTTTGGCTCTATCCACAGTTTGCTACCATCACTCTGGATTTGTGCATGCACTCCTTACATAGTCTCACTATGTTTTATTCCTATGCATGCCAGTTATTGTACACAATGGAACTAATCATGTAGAGCAAAAGAGACGAGCCTTGCGTGGCAATAAAATTTCATGCAGACGTTGCTCCATGGTGGACGCAAAGGCAGCCCCCCTCCACCCATTTTGGATCATAATCAAGAGGAAGATAACTATTCTGAGGGGGATTCAGAAGGAGAAGACCACTCCTATTTACCCCATGAGGTCTTCGCTCTAACTTGGCATGCTTATGTTGGTGATATCATGCATACGGTGCCTTCCATTGCTTACTGTATACATCAAAGATGTCATCTGTTTAGTTTAGACATGCTTTGTGTCAATGCCATCTGTTTAGTTTCTTTATCATATATGTGAATCATGCAATGCCATCTTGTTTAGCAAGGCATCATATATGTGAATTTTGCAATGCCACCCTGGTTAGCCAGTCATCTTATATGTGAATTATATCATGCCATCATTTTTTCATTGCGTGTTAAATTTGTCAACAATTTTAGTACATTCAATTACTCTTCCAGTGCATCAGCCATTCGGCACGGTCATGGAAAAATCTGGAGTGGAAACAAGGTATTTAGAGCAGACAATGCTATCTGACGAAGTGCATGTCTTGCTGGTTACAGATAGCTCCTCAGAGGAGGATTCAGAGACAGATGACCAGTCCTATTTCCCCCCCAAGGTGCATGCTCTAACTTGGCAGGGTTACTTTGCTCATATTGTGTGTATGGTATCTTGCATTGCTATGTCATTTGCTTAGTTTAGACATTCTTTGTGTGAATGCCACCTGTTTAGTGTCTAATTACCATATATGTGAATTATGCAATGCCATCTTGTTGCAAGACATTATATATGTGAATTATGCAATGTTATCTTGTTGCAAGGCATTATATATGTGAATTATGCAATGCCATGTTGTTTAGCCAAGCGTCATATATGTGAATTATATCATGCCATCCTTTTTTTTATATCTCATTGCTTTTGTCGACAATGTTTGTATATTCAACTGCTCTTCCTGTGCATCAGCCATTTGAACTGGTGATGGAGAAATCTGGAGTGAAAACAAGGTCTTCAGAGCAGACAATGCTACCTACTGAAGCAGATATCTTGCTGGTTATAGATAGCTCTTCAAAGGAGGATTCAGATGCAGATGACCAGTCCTATTATCCCCCTGAGGTGTATGCTCAAACTTGGCAGGGTTATATTACTCATATCATGCATATGTTGTATTGCAATGCTTAGTTTTTACATCATATACACAATATTGAATGCCATCTCCTTAGTTGACCCATCATATATGCGATTGCCCTCTGCTCACTTCCTTAGTATATAAATCATATATTTGAATTATATCATGCCATGATGTTTACATAGACATCATGTATCTGAATTATGGCATGCAAACCCATTTTTCTAAAGACATAATATAGTTATATCATCTCATCCTGTTTACATAGTCGCCATATTTTAAATTATGTCATTCTATCCATGAATTATATCATGCCATCATGTTTCCATCGACGGCATGTTTGTGATTTATGGCATGCCAACCACTTTAATAGACACATCATATAGTTATATCATGTCATCCTGTTTACATAGTCATCATATTTTTGAAGTATGTCATTCTATCTTGTTTAGTTAGCCATCATACATGTGAAATTGTGTCATGCTATCCTGTTTAATTAGCCATCATATATGTGAAATTATGTCCTGCTATTCTGTTTGGTTAGACAACATAAACGTGAATTATTTCATGCCCTGTTTTCTTCCCTACTATCCATTGCACCTGTCTATCTTACAACGTGTGTACATTCAATTACTTTTCTTGTTTATCAGCCATTTCAATTGGAGGGGTGATGGCAGTATCTGTGGGAGTAAAAACACGGTCATCAGAAAAGATCGTGCTACTTGTCGATGTAGATAGAACCACGGTTGTACTTGCCCAAGAACCAGCCCCACCACACATAACCCAGACTCACGTAGATTGTACCCCTACCTAGTTGGACAGAGAACCAGCTACACCCCTTCTAACCCCAACTCCAGTAGATAGTAACCCATTTCCCATTGACACAACACCGTCTCCACCATAGAGCACCCAAACACGAGCAGTTAGTAAGGCAACTGCAGTGCCCAAAGCACGAGGACCACCAATCCGAGCCCCAAGTCAACGCTTAAAGCAGAAGAAGAATTGTTCTCAGGTCAGGTTCCATAGCTATGGTTCATACTACTTTGCTCTTGCATCACTGCATTTACTCATGCCAACTAATTTCAAATTTGAAGGATGCAACTGAAACTCCAATGGCGCAACAGGTGGCGTGGGAACGATTCCGACAATAATAAGGTATAGGGTAACGGAGCATGATCTATCGAGATGCATATGGGTGACACGGTGGTTTCCGCGAGTTCGGGCCTCTCGCGATGGAGATAACAACCCTACGTCTCGTGCTCTGGAGAGGCTTTGTTTTATCTGAGTATATATCCGGAGATTACAATGTGTGTGTGTGAGAGAGAGAGGAACTGATCCCCATGCCTGAGCTAAGTCCTGAGACTAATGGTGAAGAAAGAGAGAGAGATGGAAGAAAAGAGCCCCAAGTCTAGTGGTGGGGGGTGGCTTATATAGAGTGCGCCACACCCTCGCCTCCTATGTTACAAAGTGGGGCATGAATGCCATAATACCTGGCCACTACAAAACCGTCATGCTGACTATTGGTCTTCGCATATCCGAGTGAGTTATACGGCCAAGTGGAATGAGCTCGTCGAGTGGAGTGTCGTGCTACGAGTGGTCGTTGCCGTCCGAGTGACTTTCAAGTTGCGGTACATCTGAACGGCAATCTAGCCTAGGGGCCCAGTACAAAGTGTACGGTGTCCATGGGTAGGGTCTTTAGGTCAGGCATGTTACCCTACCCCTAATACATGTCCTCGTCATTAGCCCCCGAATCGGTCGAGGTTGAGCGGGTCGAGTCGAGGTGAATTCCCAGATGAGTCGAGTGTTATAGAGGCACTTATGAACTTCCTCTGGTCACCCGGCGATCTTATCTCCGTGTGTTGCCTTGACGGTTTCCAGACTACACGGTGTCCGAGTGAAATGAGCTCAAACGGGTCCGCGGAGGAGCGTTGAACTCACCTTATAGCAATTTTTTTGGAGTGATTTGGAGCTGGTCCTGCATCAAGTAACTGATTACTCGGAATTTCTTCACGCCTGGAACATGTCTTTTTTTGTTGTTTGGCCGTCACTCGGACCGGGCGGACCGTTCCGAGTGGATACCATTCCAGTGGGGGCACGCTGAGTGCACCCACTGGGTGTAGTCCCCGAGACTGCAGTCGACTGCGGGCAGTCGGCGGGAGTTTTAGAGCCTATCTTTTTGTTGTCTGTCCGTCACTCGGACCGGGTGGACCGTTCCGAGTGGATACCATTCCAGTGGGGGCACGCTGAGTGCACCCACTGGGTGTAGTCCCCGAGACTGCAGTCGACTACGGGCAGTCGGCGGGAGTCTTAGAGCCTATCTTTTTGTTGTTTGGCCGTCACTCGGACCGGGCGGACCATTCCGAGTGGATACCATTCCAGTGGGGGCACGCTGAGTGCACCCACTGGGTGTAGTCCCCGAGACTGCAGTCGACTGCGGGCAGTCGGCGGGAGTCTTAGAGCCTATCTTTTTGTTGTTGTTTATCACTCGGACTGGTCAGGCCATATCGAGTGGAGATTACTCGAGTGGGGGCACGCTTAGTGCACCCAGTGGGCGTAGTCCCCGAGACCGCCGTCGACTGCGGGCAGTCGGTGGTGGTCTGAGAGGACTAAAACTCTTTTTAGCTGGTACTGATTGAACTTGTTCTTCTCTCGGACTGGTTTCTGTTTGCTTGATACAGCTTCTGAAGCGGAATCAGCAGTCGACCAGTTGGATGATCCTTGAGCAGCATTGATAAGCTCATCAGCAAGGCCCTCAGCAATGGTCTTGATGATCCTGTCTCAGTTCACCAGCAAGGCACTCAACAATGGTCTTGACGTTCCTGTCAACCGTCTGCTTTGGCGCCAACCTTTGGATGGGACTTTGATAGTGCGCACAATCTCGTCCTTCTTCTTGACGGTGTAGCCCTGAAGTGGTGGTCGTGGCCGACCCGCACTTTGCTAAGCCCCCGAGTGGGAGGATTGCTCACCACTCGGTAAGATTTTTCAAACTTAGGCGGGTATTGGACTGCAGCTAAGCCTCCGAGTGGGAGGATCGCTCACCACTCGGTAGGATTTTTAAAACTTAGGCGAGTACTGGACTGTAGCTAAGCCCCCGAGTGGGAGGATTCCTCGCCACTCGGTAGGATTTTTCAAACTTAGGCGAGTACTGGACTGCAGCTACGCCTCCGAGTGGGAGGATCGCTCACCACTCGGTAGGATTTTTCAAACTTAGGCGAGTACTAGACTGCAGCTGAGCCTCCGAGTGGGAGGATCGCTGACCACTCGGTAGGATTTTTAAAACTTAGGCGAGTATTGGACTGCAGCTAAGCCCCCGAGTGGGAGGATCGCTCACCACTCGGTAGGATTTTTAAAACTTAGGCGAGTACTGGACTGCAGGTAAGCCCCCGAGTGGGAGGATTGCTCACCACTCGGTAGGATTTTTCAAACTTAGGTGAGTACTGGACTGCAGCTAAGCCTCCGAGTGGGAGGATCGCTCACCACTCGGTATGATTTTTCAAACTTAGGCAAGCACTGGACTGCAGCTAAGCCTCCGAGTGGGAGGACTGCTCACCACTCGGTAGGATTTTTGTCACTTAGGCGAGTACTGGACTGCATCTAAGCCCCCGAGTGAGAGGCGGACTCACCACTCGGTAGGATTTTTGTCACTTAGGCGAGTACTGGACTGCAACTAAGCCTCCGAGTGAGAGGCGGACTCACCACTCGGTAGGATTTTTGTCACTTAGGCGAGTACTGGACTGCAGCTAAGCCCCCGAGTGAGAGGTGGACTCACCACTCGGTAGGATTTTTGTCACTTAGGCGAGTACTAGACTGCAGCTAAGCCCCTGAGTGAGAGGCAGACTCACCACGCGGTAGGATTTTTGTCACTTAGGCGAGTACTGGACTGCAGCTAAGCCCCCGAGTGAGAGGCAGGCTCACCACTCGATAGGATTTTTTCTTTGACTTAGGCGAAACGGATTCGCAACTAAGGCATCCACTGGGGGATTTTAGAACATGTAAAAAATGAACAACAATCATTCGGAAGATTGTAAAATATCTTTATCTAGAATTGAATCAATCGGATGGATGCATAGCGAGGTGGTTGTATGAACGACGTTTGACGAGTAAGGCCGCCTGTATGATTCAGCGATGGCGCTTTACCCTTTTGCATGAAAGGGGTATTTATCCAAGTTGTGCTTCCCGACTGATCGGGGTATGTTGACTGCAAGGGAAAACTTGGTGGCACTTGTATGTCTCCCGAAGGAGGTAGACTAGTGGTCTGACATGGACGTGCCATGAAACCCAAGTGACGAGGCTAGTGTGTGGACTGACTCTCCAGAGAGAGGCCACTCATTATCCCGGGGGAAAACCAGCACATGCCATCTCTGAGTCCAAGTTTGTGAAACCGACGTCTTGGAGCCTAGGATAGGGCCAAGTGTATCCATAGAGGAGCGTTGTTTTCACCCTTTTGCAGTCCTGAAGATGTCTTTAGGTAATGATTTGGGCGATCGTCCAAGTGGACAGTACTACCCTTATAGATTTTTAGTGGACCGAGCATGTATGGTCAGAAAGATATTCCTGATGTGATCAATGAGTTGATTGAATGGGCGTAACCCCTGAGGGAGGCATGGCCAATGGCTGTGCGTAGCCCCTGAGTGATGCTCGAAAGAGGTAAGCTTGCTATAGAGTGTGATATGAGGTTTGATCATACGAGTAACTTAGTCGTTCCCGTGTTCGGGGTGTAGAGGTAAGGACATGTCCAACTGATGGTGACGCGCGAGGCGGCCGAGGGGTGATGATGTGTACAACCGAGTGACGACACGCGGGGCGGCCAAATGGGGAAGACGTGCACAACCGAGTGGCGACGCACAGAGCGGCCGAGTGGTGAAGACGTGCACAACCGAGTGGTGTGGTGCAGGACGACCGAGTGAGGATGTGTGAGGTGGTCGAGTGACATATTGCGTGTCCAGCCAAGTGGCTGAAATCGTCTTCGAAGGAGTTAGCCAGATGCTCTCAAAGCTAATGTAACGATGAGGTCGGTGTAGTTTGGTTGCGACACAACAAGACCGGCGTGACAACTGAGTCTGAATAAGAGAAGATGGCGTGCAGAGCATCTGGGTGATTATAAAACTTGTCAAAGTGGCGGATCGAATGCACTTGTTGAAGTGAAGGATCTGACTGGTGATGAAGTACTTGACTACTCAGGAGAGTGTCATTCCAAATGAGATGCAGCCCCCAAGTGCGGCGTAGCCCCCGAGCATACTACAGGCTTCGACAACGGACATGTAGGAATACGAGAAATATAGTTTTGAATGGATGATTTGCAATTCATCGAGTCAGACTCGGGTAATGATGAGGACAAGCTTTCGAGTGATGCTTGAAAGAGGCAAACTCGCAAAAAGAGTGAAGTGTGAAGTTTAATTATAAAAGGGACTTATATGTCTCATGCCTGACAAGGTCTATATCATTGATACGATGAAAAGGATTCCCCAGAGGGGTTGGCCGGATGTGTTTGAAGTGAACAAAGCGACGAGGTCGGTGTTGTGGTGCGTTGGGACCAGTATGGTGACCAAGTCCGAGCAGCGATGAAGTTGGCGCATAGGGTCGTCGAGTGATCACGTAACTTGTGTAAAAAATGGCACAAGCCAACGAAATAGTTTCTCGAGGAAATTTGATGTGTGCTGAAATGATTTGTGTGAATAACACCCATAGACACCCGCTGGGAGTGCAAAGGGCTTGCTGGTTAACCAGTAAGAGTCTGAAAGAGTGAAAGGATCCGTTCGAACTTGTCAAAGCAACGGATCCGACTGAACTCATTGGAATACTGGCTCGAATAAAAATGGAAGTGCAGTGTTTCGACTGAGTTGCAGCCCTAGAGGACCGATGCAAACTCGAAATTAAGAACGATGCATGGTGTTCGTGAATGATGTATGCGAAAAAAATGGAAATTGGACTCGTGAGTCACATAATCAGTACTAAGCAAGTATGTGAAAATAAGCAGCCGAGCGTAGAGGTACGCTCGGTGGCGTGGCCTCCGAGTGAACGTGATGTGTGAATTACAGCGTACTCCGGAAGACGGAAATAAAAGAATGTAAAATGACTTAGCTGTCTGAAGGCGCACAAGTGGCCGAGTGGTGATGAGGCGACCAACCGAGTGGCCACCCGCAGAGCGGCCGAGTGGTGAAGAGGTGACCAACCGATGGCGACGCGTGGGGCGGCCAAGTGGTTATGAGGTGACCAACCGATGGCGACGCGCGGGGCGGACGAGTGGTGATGAGGTGACCAACTGATGGTGACGCGCGGGGCGGCCGAGTGGTTATGAGGTGACCAACCGATGGAGACGCGCGCGGTGGCCGAGTGAAGTAGACGTGTCCCGCGGAGTAGCAACGCATGGGGCATCCGAGTGAAGTAGACTCGTCCAGCGGAGTGGCGACGCGCGAGGCGTCCAAGTGAAGTAGATCCGTCCTGCAGAGTGGCGATGCACAAGGCATCCGAGTGAAGTAGATGTGTCCCGCGGAGTAGCGACGCATGGGGCGTCGGAGTGAAGTAGACTCGTCCCGTGGAGTAGCGATGCGCGGGGTGGCCGAGTGAAGTAGACCCGTCCCGCGGAGTGGCGATGCGCGGGGCGTCTGAGTGAAGTAGACCCGTCCCGCGGAGTGGCGACACGTGGGGCATACGAGTGAAGTAGATCCATCCCGCGGAGTGGCGACGCGCGAGGCGTCCGAGTGAAGTAGACCCGTCCCGCGGAGTGGGGACGCGCGAGGCGTCCGAGTGAAGTAGATGCGTCCCGCGAATTGGCGATGCATGGGGCGTCCGAGTGAAGTTGACTCGTCCCGCAGAATTGCGACGCGTGCGGCGTCCGAGTGAAGTAGACGCGTCCCTCAGAGTGGCGACGCCCGGGGCGCCTGGCTGATGTAGACGCGTGCCGCGAAGTGACAATGCACGGGGCATCCGGTTGATGTAGACGCGTGCCGCGGAGTGATGATGCGCAGGGCATCCAAGTGAAGTAGACAGATCCCGCAGAGCGGTGACGCGCGGGGCAGCCAAGTGATGGAGATGCGTGCCGCAAAGTGACGATGCACGAGGCGTCCGAGTGGCACGTATCCAGCTAAATGACGATGAAGCACAGGGCGACCGAGTGATTGCTGGACCAAAACGTCCCTGTCCGACTGTCGCAGTGGTTTGTTAACCATCCAAGTTAATACGTTCGAGCATGCGTGCGAATTGTTCGAGTGGATGGTCATTCAAGTAAGCTTTAGTCCTGTCCAAGTGAACCTGGGTTCAAACAGAAAGGACTGTTAAGCAGTTGTACAGTAATTTGAGAACTAAACTGTAAATGATCGGAGAGGAGAAGGTCCTTAATCCTCTGTCGAGTGGCTGGGGACTACGACAAGCCGGGTGGCTGTGCGTGGAGGTTCGACGATGGCCTCGCAGACGAAGTCGGACACGACGACGAGGCGGATGGCGCCGGTGGCTGTTCGTTAGCCGGCCGAGTGAAACGGTGAATCGGTCGAGTGAACCTCAGCCGAGCTGCGATCCGGTCGCTAGGCCATCAGCCGAGTGGAATAAATGATGAGTCGGTCGGGCCGCATTGTTCGTCTCAGCAAGCCTGCAAGTTAGCAAGTACTCGTACATCCACGAATATTTTTTGCTTTACCAGCACTTCCCTGCAAGTTAGCAAGTATAGCCAGCATAGCCACCGAGTTAACGGCATGCATGCATGCACTAATTAACCAGCGCTAAAGCAACGCACTTATGGCCGCAATATTAGGTAGTAACTGATGTTGTAAATCCTCACCAATTGACCGCTTAATGAGGTGATTACCTTGACAAAAGCGGAGTCAACGGGGTTGCCTATTGGTGGGAGTCGTCCTTACGTTTCCTTTTTATTCTGCATGCAGTTAATGGATCATGGAAGTGGTCATGTTATGCATGCACTTACATGGGGGTTTACGAGGCCTTGACTCTTTTGATCCCAAACGACCATCGGTTGCAGGTTGTGGGTCATGGTTGTCTAGGTGCCACTGCAGCGCGCCTCCGCCGCGGAGACCATCGGTGGCGATTGGCGCCGGAGGAAAGAGCGATGCGGGCTTGCGCCACGTCGGGCCTACGTCTCCACCGCGGAGGGCGAGGACATGAGGCGGAGTCGGCAGCCGTGTGTGGGAGCTCAACGACAAGGTTGAAGACGACGATGAAGAGGACGACGCCAGCGCCCGTGCATGACGACGATGAGGCGGATGGAGCCGGCGGCCACGCGTGGAGGCTCAGCGACAACATCGCAGATGAGGTGCAATCGGTTGTGCGGAGGTCGGAGACGACGACGACGCGGACGGCACCCATGGCCACGCACGCACTCACTTTACCAAGGTTGGAGACGACGACGGGGTGGGCGAAGCCGGTGGCCGCCCACGCACTCGGATGTACCGAGGTTGGAGACGACGATGGGGCGGGCGACGCCGGTGGCCGTGCACGCACTCGGCTGTACTGAGGTTGGAGACGACGACTGGGCAGATGGCACCGGTGGCCGCGCACACACTCGGCTGTACCGAGGATGGAGAAGACGATGGGGCGGACGGCGCCGGTGGCCGTGCGCACAGGTGCAGCCGATTTCTTGTAAGTGTTTGGATTGATGCATGTTTCCTTCAGCGGGAATCGATCTGCTGCCGGTGGTTGTAAAATAACCATCTGCATCATGGCTCAATAGACGCCATGCCCCATGGTGGGCGCCAACTGTCGTGGGAACGATTCCGACAATAATAAGGTATAGGGTAACGGAGCATGATCTATCGAGATGCATATCAGTGACACAGTGGTTTTAGCGAGTTCGGGCCTCTCATGATGGAGATAACAACCCTACGTCTCGTGCTCCGGAGAGGCTTTGTTTTATCTGAGTATATATCTGGAGATTACAATGTGTGTGAGAGAGAGAGGAACTCATCCCCATGCCTGAGCTAAGTCATGAGACTAATGGTGAAGAAAGAGAGAGAGATGGAAGAAAAGAGCCCCAAGTCTAGTGATGGGGGATGGCTTATATAGAGTGCGCCACCCCCTCACCTCCTATGTTACAAAGTGGGGCATGAATGCCATAATACCTGGCCACTACAAAACCGTCATGCTGACTATTGGTCTTTGCATATCCGAGTGAGTTATATGGTCGAGTGGAATGAGCTCGTCGAGTGGAGTGTCATGCTCCGAGTGGTCGTTGCCGTCCGAGTGACTTTCAAGTTGCGGTACATCTGAACGGCGATCTGGCCTAGGGGCCCAGTACAAAGTGTATGGTGTCCATGGGTAGGGTCTTTAGGTCAGGCCTGTTACCCTACCCCTAATACATGTCCTCGTCAACAGGTATGTTTTAAACCTATTTCTTTAACGTGTTTGCTGTTGTAACTTGCTCCATGTTGATTTCAGTTTCAATTGAATAAACAGTTATGTTCTCATGCCATGCACATTACAAGTGTTGTTATTGCTGCATAGTTTCCCACACTTATATTTTGTCTATGCTGCTTTGTCTTAAATAGATATGATTCAAACTGTATCTATCTTGATTTGGCAACATAAACTAGAATGATATAGACCATACAGTGACCATACTACATAGATATATGTTTGTTTCATGTTGTTATCTTGTCCACCTTACTACTGAACTGGATTACCAAAATGAATTTCATATACTACATTGTAAACCTGTGATGTGTTTGTTTGTTTCTCTTTTAGAACGCGGATAAAATATTGGAGACGAGTATCCCGTTATGCAATGGTAAAGGAAGTAATGCAGATAAGGTTCAAGATAGTGAGACATCCCTGTTGGTCTCCAAGAAAGCTGATAAAAACTATATTGAAGACACTAAGACAACCCCAAAGTCATGTCTTGATGTAGTGTTCGAGTTGCTGACTACTACTGCTGGCACCAGCTCTTTGAACTCGTTGCCTGAATCAGTTCGGCTTCTTGAGTCTCATATTCAAGTGGAAAGACATCGATAAGATGTGATACGACAGGAAGCCGAAGGACTAAGGAAGTCGCTGCAGAATTCAGATGCATACTTTCTGGTGCAACAACAAGTGCTGGAGGATTTAAGCGCCAAACAAGAGAAAGTTAATAAGCTTGCTAAGCATCTTGCCAGCATTATGGGTACCCAGGATATTGTTTCTTGAGCTCTTCTGAAGTGCTTTCAGTTCTGGACTTGTTTTCCTGCAGCATTTATATGCTGTTGTGTTCCCTATATTTGCACTGGTGGCGAACTTTGATGCCCAGTTGATGTAATATGTGTAATAGCTGTGATAGCCTAGCGTAAGTTGCTTGCTTATTTATTTCCTTATTGTCTTGTTTATTTCTTTGCTTGTAGTCAGTGTAGTTCTTTTTACGCGGTTTGCTAGTGGCCGCAATAACCTATTTTTCAAAACTAGGCCACAATAACCATGGGCTACATATTTACTGTAGTTACCATTTCCCTCCTACGGGCCGTAGAAATAGTGGGCCTTCTACGGGTCGTAGAAACAATGGGCCTTATACGGGCCGTAGACACAATGGGCCTTCTACGGGCTGTATCATCAATGGGCCATCTACGAGTCGTATGATTGGTTGGCCAAACATGGGCCAATAACAGACCGCATTATGGTCGTAAACGGGTTAGAGCTGGAATCGTCCGTTCATGGGCCGACCATAATGGGCCGTCGTTAATCGACCGTATTTGATCACGCTATGAAAACGGCCCAATGTATTAATGGGCCACAAACGGGCCGACTGTAACCTCGGGCTGAATTTGGCCCACAAGCAGAAAATGACAGTAACGGGTCGTAAGTAAACGAATGCTAGAAATGAGCCCAACAATAAATGGGCCTGAGAAGGCCGAAAGATAACATGGGCTAGAAACGGCCCAACGGAATAACGGGCCGTCAATGGGTTTAAAGTGATAAACTGTTCATTACGGGCCAGTTTCCCCACGGGCCGTTAATGGGTATGAAGCGATACACTGTTCATTACAGGCCAGTTTCACCATGGGTCGTTAATGGGCCAAGAGTTACAAAGGGCCTCATATGGGCCGAAAGACGTCATGGGCCATACATGGGCCAGAAGTTAAAATGGGCTGGAATCATATTGGATGGCCCAGCTGGCACTACTGGGCCTAATTCGGATAGGTCGTAATGGGCCCTGGGTTAGCGGGCTGTAAATGGGCTATATGCGAACATGCCGTTAACAGGCTTTCCATGGGCTGGCCCGCCACCTTTTGACCAAGTCATACGGGTCGGCCTTTTCACAAGAATGGGCCTCTGTTGGGATGTGCCATGTGTCGACGTATCATAGGCGCCTTCTGTCCAATGAGTGGATGACATTTGTCCCAACGGTGAGCTGACACGTGTTTCCTCCAGCCAATGATGATTTTACACGTGGAAAATCCCCATTGGTCGGGGCTGTTAACGATTTATCGGATCCAAAGCCGGACCCGATAGCTTAACAACATTCCATTACGGTGGATGCCACGTGTCGGTCACCCTTGACGAAAGCACTTCTGTGACGCGCGATTTATCGTCTTGGAAGTGGACACTTCCGTGATGATAATTTTGGTAATGTCATGGAACACTTCTACGATAGCACAGGTATGACTATCTTGATTCTATCATAAAATTGTCGTGGATGTACATGCATGACAAAAAACATGACCTACTGTGACAAACACGTATCATCAAGGAAGTGTATTTTTTTGTAGTGTCCATGGGTGATGTGGTTGATTAAGCTTCATTCGACTATTGACTATTGTCCCTCAGCACACAATCACATTGTCTTCTTACCTGAGGTTGATATGTCTGTTGAAGCCATCTACCCTGAGCCTGCCAAGAAGCCCCTCCATCTTCAGCATGCTGAGTTCCAGAGCTTCGCACAACCCATTGAAGGTGTTCATGTGCCAAATGCTACAACGCATACCTATCCCTTGGCTGGAAACCTGCGCCTACTGCATCGTGCAAACACTGAAGCTACTGCAAGCACCATTGCCCAAAGGCCTCAGAAGTGTCCACATGTTCTCAATGACTGTGAGCTTCTTGTGGCCCTACATCAAAAGCAGGACAAGCATCATGATTGGCTAAAGCGTCAGATGAAGAGTCTCTTGGCGGATGTAAATCACATTCGCAACTTAGCCACCAAGAACTCGTTTGTTGCACATGAAGCTTGTCGCTGTTCCTGGAAGAGTCTCACTTTGCTCCGCACTGAATATGGTCTTCGCACAGATGGCTTCACTGAACATTTCAAGTTTGATTCTAGGCCACCTCAAAATGCAAGTTGGCGTCGCACACCCTCCATTGAAGATTCTGAGTACTCATCCTCGGTTGCAACTGTTGTTGTGATAGTCGTCGATGAAGAAGATGACGCCACCTCGCCTGCTCTCACTGCTCAGCATAATGACGCTACACTAGGCTCGTCTGCACCACCAAACTCCAACATCGACCCTGCTGCTCCAACTTCGTCTCCACCTGGGAACGAGTAGATACTCTATGTCTTCAAACCTTTTTGGTTATTACTAACAAAAGGGGGAGAAGCATATGAGTTGATAGTCTTCAAGAAGGTCCATATGGGTGGTTGCTTAATTTTTGCTAAAGTACTTACAACTCTCGTTCTGAAACTTTTGGCTTTTGAGTTGTAACACTTAAACTTGATGGTCGTCTGCTACTTTTGCTGCAACTTTGTGATGCGATGATAAATTCTGCATTAAGTCATTCCGTAGACGCCCATTTTTCATTATGCATGTCATTATCTTCATTATCTTCTTATATGCATGATGCATTGTCTTCACACCTGGAAGATGGCCTCCACAAAGCAAAACCTGCCATGTGCATTTGCATTCAAAAGCAAATCATTTATATGCACATATTCAGGGGGAGCCTCGTCATATGTATGAAGACAATACTCACAACATTGAACTTTCACATACTTTTATCCCCGTTGAAAACTTCAACCAGTTTGTCATCAATCACCAAAAAGGGGGAGATTGTAAGTGCATCTAGTGCCACCCCTAGTTGGTTTTGGAGTATTGACGACAAACATGGTTGAGGGACTAATGTGTTTGTGAGAATTGCACGATAACACAGGTAGTGTCCCTCACTGATTCGTTTTACCTACAAGAGATGACCCTAAAAATGTGTGAAGACATTGAAGACAATGGTGGTTCATGGAGACATTCACGACGAAGATTATGACGCATGAAACTATTCAATTGAAGACTATGGAATGCGAAGACGTAGTTGTTTTGTAGTTTCCTTTTCTTCTTTTTGAGTCATAGGAACCACCGTACTGTTAAGTGGGGTCCAAGTGAACAAAGTCAGAGTGACTGAAGTGATGCTCAACCAAATCCTATGTCTTCGAGCGAAGACAATGAGAGAAAATCTTATCTAGAGCTGGATGAGTCAGCTTTGCTTGTAGCCCAAGCTAAGCTGCCGCGTGCGTTTGAAATCTGACCGTTGGACACGTGTGTCAGTTCCTTAGTGACCCGGGGTCATTTTGGACAAATCAGGTCGGGTTGCCTCTTGGCTATAAATATCCCACCCCCTACACCATAAATTGGTGGCTGCTCAGAGTTAGTGCACGGCTTCTATCGTTCGAGAGCAACCCACCTCCGAGGCATTTGAGAGAGAAATCCTTGCGAGGACAAAGCCCAAAACACCCAGAGCCAAAGAGTGTTAGGCATCACTGAAGTCTTTCTGTCCGAGTGATCTGAAGACTTGTTGCACTTGAGGGCTGTGAATCCTCCAGTCAGTTAGGCGTTGCGTTCTGAGCATCCAAGAGTCATTATGGATCGCCAGTGAACAAAGTCTGTGAAGGTTTGGAAGTCTACCTTGAAGACTTACTAGAGTGATTGGGCGAGTACTGGGTGTCCTTAGCTCAAGGGAAATAAGGTGAAGACACAGTCTTTTGAGTTCAATCTCAGCCTCCCTAACCAGATGTACAGTTGTCACATCAACTAGAAATAGTATACCAAATCCTTGCCTTCACCAAGAAACTAGTTCTATCCCTTTCTCTCCTTACTTTACAGTTTGTCTTCATGAAGTCATTGCTTGCCTGCCTGATTCGTTTGACTTCATTGTGTGAAGACTTTTAGCTGTTTAGCTTCGTACTATAGTCCATACTGATCTTGTCTACCTATTTGCAGTTAGTCTTCGTGCTTTCCCTGTATTATATGCATGACTAGTGCTTGCCTAGTGTAGTCTTCATTCCGCTGCTTACTATATAGGCTCAGTTTACCTGTTTGACTTCAAAGCCACCGTGTTTTGAAGACTTTCATAAAAATCGCCTATTCACCCCCCTCTAGTCGATAACTAGCACTTTCAACCTTCAAGCACTAACCTCCCTAGCAACAGCGCCAGAAAAGAGCTTGATGTCTACTACACAACCTTCTTCTTGTAGACATTGTTGGGCCTCCAAGTGCAGAAGTTTGTAGGATAGTAGAAAATGTCCCTCAAGTGGATGACCTAAGGTTTATCAATCCGTGGGAGGCATAGGATGAAGATGGTCTCCCTCAAACAACCCTTCAACCAAATAACAAAGAGTCTCTTGTGTCCCCAGCACACCCAATACAATGGTAAATTGTATAGGTGCACTAGTCCGGCGAAGAGATGGTGATACAAGTGCAATATGGATGGTAGATATAGGTTTTTGTAATCTGAAAATATAAAAACAGCAAGGTAGCAAGTGGTAAAAGTGAGTGAAAATGGTATTGCAATGCTTAGAAACAAGGTCTAGGGTTCATACTTTCACTAGTGCAAGTTCTCTCAACAAGGATAACATATTTGTATCATATAACAATCCCTCAACATGTAACAAAGAGTCACTTCAAAGTCACTAATAGCGGAGAACAAATGAAGAGATTATTGTAGGGTACGAAACCACCTCAAAGTTATTCTTTTCGATCAATCTATTAGGCTATTCATATAAGTGTCACAAACAACCCTAGAGTTCATAGTAAAATAACACCTTAAGACACAAATCAACCAAAACCCTAATGTCACCTAGATACTCCAATGTCACCACAAGTATCCGCGGGTTTGTTTATACGCTATGCATCACACAATCTCAGATTCATCTATTCAACCAACACAAAGAACTTCAAAGAGTTCCCCAAAGTTTCTACCGAAGAGTCAAGACAAAAATGTGTGCCAACCCCTATGCATAGATTCCCAAGGTAACGGAACCTGCAAGTTGATCACCAAAACATACATCAAGTGAATCAATAGAATACCCCATTGTCACCACGGGTATCCCACGCAAGACATACATCAAGTGTTCTCAAATACTTAAAGACTCAATCCGATAAGATAACTTCACAGGGAAAACTCAATCCATGACAAGAAGGTAGAGGGGGAGAAACATCATAAGATCCAACTATAATAGCAAAGCTCATGATACATCAGGATCGTGTCATATCAAGAACACGAGAGAGAGAGGGGGGAGGGAGAGAGAGATCAAATGCATAGCTACTGGTACATACCCTTAGCCCCGAGGGTGAACTACTCCCTCATCGTCATGGAGAGCGCCGGGATGATGAAGATAGCCACCTGTGATGGATCCCCCCTCCGCCAGGGTATCAAAACAGGGTCCCGATTGGTTTTTCGTGGCTACACAGGCTTGCAGTGGCGAAACTCCTGATCTAGGTTTCTTTTCGGGGGTTTCTATATTTATAGGAACTTTTTACGCCGGTCTCGCATCAGGGGCGTCTCCGAGTCATCCACGAGGCAGGGGGCACGCCCAGGGGGATAGGGCGCACCGTCCACCCTCGTGGATGGCTTGGGACTCTTCTAGCCCAACTCTTTTGCTTCAGGGGCTTCTTCTGGTCCATAAAAAATCCACAAAAATTGGCATGTCAATTGGACTCCATTTGGTATTCCTTTTCTGTAAAACTCAAAAACAAGGAAAAAACAGAAACTAGCATTAGGCTTTAGGTTAATAGGTCAGTCCCAAAAATCATATAAAATAGCATATAAATGCATATAAAACATCCAAGATGGTTAATATTATAGCATGGAACAATCAAAATTATAGATATGTTGGAGACGTATTAGCCCCTTGTTGACCCCTTGCATCCTACCCGTGATGAGTCTCTTGATATGATTCGCAATCTTAGAACTATCAATCTTATCACTAGAGGATTACCTAGAAATTTGATTGCTTGCTTGCCTACTCTTGAATGTGCTTACACTATGTGGAGATTTCTTGAGGAATGATTTCCAAACTATTGCCTGAAAAACTTAGATGAGATTATTCACAAGTCTATTGCTTTGAATAAGGTGAGTCCCAATGGTCCTAAGTTTGGTGATTGTATATTTGATCTTCGTGACCTTATGCGTGCCAAAGTAGATGTTGGAATCATTAGCAACATCATTTCTGAAGTCATTAGAATTCATAGAGATGCACATTTTTCATGATCACAAAACTAATGAATCTCTCTCTCTAGGAAATGATCAATCACAAGATGATGTTGTACATGGATACAATGATGAGGATGATGATAGCGACTATGATCTCGATGATTCTATGAGACACTTTGGTCTTATGGCTAACCTTCGCGGCTACATGGCTAGAGGAAAGGAATGGGTTCTTGATAGTGGATGTACTGATCACATGACCGGAGACAATGATATGTTTCGTGAGCTTGCTGAAAATGACGACCCTTGAAAGTATGTCACTTTTGGTGATAACTCAAAGGGTAAGGTGGTTGGCCTCGGTAAGGTGGCCATCTCACATGGAAGCTCCATACAAAATTTTATGCTTGTTGAATCTCTTGGCTATAATTTACTTTCTGTATCTAGACTAGCCGATTTCAGTTTCAATGTCCTATTTACTGAAGAAGATTGCCAAGTGTTTCGAAGAGATAATCATAATATCTTTGCCGACATACATAGAGGTGATCTATATATTGTTGATTTCACTAAGAAGGCTCAACCTAGAACTTGCTTAATTGCTAAATCTTCTAAAAGGAGGGTTGTGGCATAGATGGTTAGGTCATGTGGGCATGCGAAATCTTGACAAGCTTATTAAAGGTGATCATATCTTTGGTGTTAAAGATGTTATATTTGACAAGGATAGACTTTGTAGTACTTGCCAAGCAGGAAAACAAGTTGGATGAAGTCATCCCGTGAAGAACATCAGACCACGAGAAGACCACTCGAGCTACTTCACATGGATCTTTTCGGTCCCAACGCCTACAAGAGTCTCGGTGGTAACTCATTTGGATTGGTCATTGTTGATGACTTTTCAAGATTTACATGGTTGTTCTTTTGATGATAAATCACAGGTCTAAAAGATCTTCAAGAATTTCGCTAGGAAGGCCCAAAATCAATTTGAAGTGAAGATCAAGAAGGTTAGCAGTGACAACAGAACGGAGTTCAAGAACACCAATGTGGACACCTTTCTTGACGAAGAAGGGATTTCACATGAGTTCTCGGCTACGTACACGCCTCAACAAAATGGAGTTGTTGAGAGGAAGAACCGTACGCTCATCGAAATGGGGAAAACGATTCTTGATGAATACAAGACACCAAAACACTTTTGGGCAGAAGCAGTTTAGACAGCTTGACATGCAACGAGTCGTCTATATCTTCACAATCTACTCGTCAAGATGGCATATGAGCCTCTCACCGGTAACAAACCCCAAGTTGGATACTTTCGGGTATTCGGCTCAAAGTGCTACATTCTTGATAAGCATCGTCGTTCAAAATTTGCTCCTAAATCTCATGAAGGTTTCCTACTAGGTTATGGCTCAAACTCTCACACATACCATGTCTACAAAAGTTTCACCCGAAAGGTTGATGAGATGGTAGATGTGAAGTTTGATGAATCTAACGGCTCGCAAGTGGAGCAATTGCGAATTTATGTAGGTGACAAAGATCCTTCAGAAGCAATACAAGACTTGTCTGTTGGCAAGATTTGCCCAACGGAGGTAAAGGAGAGTACCTCGTCTATCCAAGTGGAAGCCTCAACTTCACGCCAAGGTGAAACAAAAGTTGACTTAAGAGGCATCCACAAGTGGGACGCATCAAGACGATGGAAACGAGGATGTACAACAAGACGAACCCCGTCGACCTCCCTCTCCACCTCCACGAGAGAACAACAACGCCCCAACGAAGAAAGACAAGAAGAAGAACAAGACAATGAAGAGGATGTTCCACCCCAACCCAAACAAAAGCTCTCACGAGTTCGAGCAAGGGTCTCAAGAGATCATCCCGTCAAACAAGTCTATGATGATATTCAAACCGGGAGAATTACTCGCTCTAAAACTTCTTTGGCTAATTTTTGTGAACATTACTCATTCATTTCTAGTATTGAACCTATTAAGGTTGAAGATGCTCTTGATGATCTAGATTGGGTGAACGCCATGCATGAAGAGCTACACAATTTCGAGAGGAACCAAGTGTGGACGTTGGTTGAAAAGCCCGATGAGAAGCTGATACGTATCCAACGTATCAATAATTTTTTATTGTTCCATGCTATTATATTATCTATTTTGGATGTTTAATAGGAATTTATATGCTATTTTATACTATTTTTGGGAGTAACCTATTAACCGAGAGCCCAGTGCCAGTATCTTTTTTTGGCCTATTTAAGAGTTTCGCAGAAAAGGAATACCAAAAAGAGTCCAAACAGAATGAAACTTTCGCGATGATCTTTCTTGGACCAAAAGGAAACCAGAAGACTTGGAGATGAAGTCAGAGACGCAACAAGGTGGCCACAAGGCAGGAGGGCACGCCCCAGGGTGTAGGGCGCGCCCCCTACCTCATGGGCCCCTCGAGGGTCTCCTGACCTAGCTCCTTCGCCTATATATATACTCTTATACCCTGAAAACATCCACGGAAGCCATGAAATCACTTTTCCACCGTCGCAACCTTCTGTACCCATGAGATCCCATCTAGGGGCCTTTTCCAGCGTCCTGACGGAGGGTGATTCGATTACGGAGGGCTTCATCATCAACACCATTGCCTCTCCGATGATGTGTGAGTAGTTTACCACAGACCTTTGGGTCCATAGCTAGTAGCTAGATAGCTTCTTCTCTCTCTTTGATTCTCAATACCATGTTCTCCTTGATGTTCTTGGAGGTCTATTCGATATAATATTCTTTTGCGGTGTGTTTGCCGAGATCCGATGGATTGTGGATTTATGATCAGATTATCTATGAATAATATTTGGTTCTTCTCTGAATTCTTATATGCATGATTTCATATCCTTGCAAGTCTCTTCGAATTATAGGTTTAGTTTGGCCTACTAGATTGATCTGTCTTGCAATGGGAGAAGTGCTTAGCTTTGAGTTCAATCTTACGGTGTCCTTTCCCAGTGACAGAAGGGGTAGCAAGGCATGTATTGTATTGTTGCCATCGAGGATAAAAAGATGAGGTTTTCATCATATTGCTTGAGTTAATTCCTCTACATCATGGCATCTTACTTATTGCGTTACTCTGTTCTTTATGGACTTAATACTCTAGATGCAGGCAGGAGTCGGTCGATGTCTCGAGTAATAGTAGTAGATGCAGAATCATTTCAGTCTACTTGACACGGACGTGATGACTATGTTCATGATCATTGCCTTAGATATCGGCATAACTATGCACTTTTCTATAATTTGCTCGGCAGTAATTTGTTCACTCACCGTAATATTTGCTATCTTGAGAGAAGCCACTAGTGAAACATATGGCCCCCGGGTCTCTTTTCCATTATATTTAATCTCTTTTACATCTTACTAGTTTCCGATCTACTATTTTGCAATTTTTACTTTCCAATCTATAAACCAAAAATACCAAAAATATTTACTTTACCGTTTATCTATCTCTATCAGATCTCACTTTTGCAAGTGACTGTGAAGGGATTGATGTCGGTGTCAAAACCGGCGGATCTCGGGTAGGGGGTCCCGAACTGTGCGTCTAGGCGGATGGTAATAGGAGACAAGGGACACGATGTTTTTACCCAGGTTCGGGCCCTCTCGATGGAGGTAAAACCCTACTCCTGCTTGATTAATATTGATGATATGGGTAGTACAAGAGTAGATCTACCACGAGATCAGAGAGGCTAAACTCTAGAAGCTAGCCTATGGTATGATTATTGTTCGTCCTACGGACTAAAACTCTCCGGTTTATATAGACATCAGAGAGGGCTAGGGTTACACAGAGTCGGTTACAATGGGAGGAGATCTACATATCCGTATCGCCAAGCTTGCCTTCCATGCCAAGGAATGTCCCATCCGGACACGGGACAAAGTCTTCAATCTTGTATCTTCATAGTCCGGGAGTCCGGCCAAAGGTCATAGTCCGGTCATGCGGACACCCCCTAATCCAGGACTCCCTCAGTAGCCCCTGAACCAGGCTTCAATGACGACGAGTCCGGAGCGCAAATTGTCTTCGGTATTGCAAGGCGGGTTCCTCCTTCGAATACTTCATAGAAGATGCTGAACACAAGGATAGTGTCCGGCTCTGCAAAATAAGTTCCACATACCACCGTAGAGAGAATAATATTTGTACAAATCTAATATGCTGACGTATTCTGCAGCGTGACATCATGCCATGGCCAAGCCTTTATTCGAGTTGTTTTACGTCCCACCTCAGCGCGTTTAGTGAGGCGGTTTCCTTGGCACATCTTGTCAAAGCAGAGATCATGTCCCCTTATTCTGGGATTCTCATCAATACGGGCGTGGGTAACCCAACCGCGCCATTAATCACGGTGCTTGGGAGATAAGCGAGTTTTACTAGGCTGGTGGGGGTACATAGTTTCGTCCGCCCATATAAGGGGATAAGGATCCACCCTTTCCATCTACGCATTCTTCCTCCTTTGCTTATCCATCTCCGTGCACTTGAGCTCCAGCGCCCAAGTCCGCACTTCCCACCTCAACCTTCTCCAACCATGTCCGGAGCGGGAGGCAGGTGGATGGCCTCCTCCGTCATGGAGGGGCACATCAAAAAGTTGAGGAAGGCCGGATATTTGTCCAATGATATCGCGCACCGGCTCCCAGATGAGGGACAGCTCATCCCCACTCCTAGGCCCCATGAGAGGGTGGTGTTCCTCACCCATTTCCTCCGCGGACTAGGCTTCCCACTCCATCCATTTGTCCGGGGGCTCATGTTCTACTATGGCCTGGATTTCCACGATCTGGCCCCAAACTTCATCCTCAACATCTCGGCGTTTATCGTCGTGTGTGAGGTCTTCCTCCGCATTAAGCCCCACTTCGGCTTATGGCTAAAGACCTTCAATGTCAAGCCGAAGGTAGTGGGCGGCCGGCAAGCGGAGTGCGGAGGCACCATGGTGGGCAAGATGGCCAACGTCACATGGCTCGAGGGCTCCTTTGTGGAAACCATCAAAGGGTGGCAATCGGGGTGGTTCTACATCACCAAGCCGCGTGACCCTGAATGGGCAGCGGCCCCCGAATTCCGATCTGGCATCCCCACATGGCTCACCTCCTGGAAAGAGACGGGCCTGTCATGGGGTAATTCGGAAGAGGTGACTGGACTCCAAACCTGCGTCCAAAACCTGATGGACAAGAAGGTTAAACTTGTCACTGTAATCCAGGTCATGCTCTTCCGCCGCATCCTCCCGTGTCAATGACGGGCTTTTAACTTGTGGGAATTCGACCCGGCCCAGCACCAAACTTTGTCCAGGCTTTTTGACACAACGCACGAAGATGCCTGGAAGGTGCTATTCAAGGGCTCCGAGGTTCACCCTCCCACCACCGAGGATCGCGGATTCTGCGTGAAGTGCCAAGCCAGTGCGGTAAGTTTATTCTATCCATCATAGGATATTTGTTTTTCATAGTTTGACTCTATGCGGGATCTAAGCTCCCATTCCTTTAACAGGACTGGCAGAAGAAGTCCGGACAGATCGATTGTCCGGCTCCTTTGCTCGAAGACCCAGCAGATGCCCGCTTGGCGAAGCTGCTGGTCCCGGCACCTCACGTGGTGCCGGAGAAGAAGGCCACGGGAACTCGAAAGAGTTCCCGGCGCCTGGTAGTGTCGGATTCGTCCGATGACTCCGAAGCGCACTCCTCCCATGAAGGCGAGGAGGAGGAAGAAGAGGCATCTCCCCCTCCAACGGGGGGAGGAAAGAAAAGGAAGGCTACCCCAACTAGGGGGGCGGAGGGTCCAAGAAGGGGAAGACCCTTCTTCCGGACTACGCCACCGACGCCGAAGACGGCGGAGAGGAGTGGCCATCCAGGGCCAAGCCCTTGGCAACATCGTAAGTATTCGGATACTAGAATAACTCATGGCGTTCCTTTAGTGCACAGTATCTTCTAACGCCGAACATAATCATGCAGTCCGCCCAAGGCCTAGCTCGACGCTTCGTCGAGTGGATCCCTGGATTCGTCGGATGTGAATAGTCTTTCACTTCTAACTGCTACCACCCCTCGCCCCACGGACGATGCCGAGGTGGAGTCCTAGAAGGGGCCAGGCCAGAAGGAGGTAGCCCCGAAGGCGCCGCAAGGCGACCTTCCAGGCTCCAAGCGCAAAGGGGATAAAACCCCAGAGGGATCTAAGTCCGGTCCTGAGCCGGACGCCGCACCAGAACCTTCAGCGGTTCCGGAGTCCGGCAGGCGGCCCCTTCGTAAGAAGGGCAAGCCTACGACGCCGGAGACCTCCGTCCAACCAGAGGCACCAGATAATTTGCTGGAGGTGCTTAACGGCGCCTCCATCGACGAGGAGCACCACACTATTATGAGTGCGATGATCCAGAAGGTTCAGTCCGCCAAGAGTGGGCTGACAGAAGCCTGTGCCAGCCTTCTAACAGGCTTTGAGGTATGTGTTTAAGACATGTAAAAATATTACCGCATAGACAGTAGCCCCTGATGCTCAGTTCGGTGTTCGGAAAGAAAAGCCGGACTGAGGATCTGAAAAGATATACGCAGGAGTCTAACAGAAATATGTCAATATGGGAATGCAGGCTGCGCTGCTGACCTCTGCCGCACTGACTGCGGAGGTCGATGCATTGAAGTAGAGCCTTGAGCGGTCCGAGAACGAGCTCGGCCTTGCCAAGAAGCAGCTCGAGGACAAGGAAGGTAAGTAGTACCTTATTTAAGTATATAAAAATACCTGGTTGCAAATAATGACAGGACCAACGTGAATGTTACAGGGGCCACAACCAAGGTGGCAACCCTGAAGGAAGTGATGTCCAAGGCCGAAGACAATGCGGCCGTGGAGCGCACCGAGCGAGAAAAGCAGGAGGTGCGGGTGGAGGAAGTGCGGCAAGAGCTCCATGCTCTTGTGAAGAAACACGAGAGATTGGAGCTTGACTCAAAGACTCGAGAGTCCGAGCTTGCCTCGGCCCTTGAAAGCGCCAAATCCGCCAAGGCCGAAGCCCAAAAAGCCCTCCAGGAAATTGAGGCGATGAAGAAGATAGCGGCGGGTAAGGCATTCTTTATGCAAAGCAAGCATGTGAAAGGGAATTACTTGTTACTTACCCGAGTCCGGAGCTCTCCGGGAGCATTCGCAGATCTGCCCCACAGTGTCTCCGACGCCGCCGCATTCTACTGAGCCAAAGAAGGGAGCTCGACGGAGAAAGTCTTCTGGTCCCAGTATGTTGAGGCCGGACACCCGGTGCCCTTGAGCGACCAGCTGAAGCAGGTGGTCGAGCTCCATAAGGTAGCCGAACAGGCCATGAAGGGCCTTATAGGCTGGCTGTGGCCTGGGGAGGTCCTGTCTGCGAGCTACTTTGGACTGGTGAGGCGGCTGGTGGATGCCTGTCCATGGCTTGAAGTCGTCAAGTGCTCCATATGCATCGAAGGCGCCCGTAGGGCCCTTGCCCGCCCTAAAGTGCACTGGGGCAAGCTGGATGCTGAGAAGCTGGTGACAGATGGGCCACCGGAGGGGAAGGAGCATCGCAGGCCCGAAATGTATTATGAGGGCGTCCTGAAGGGTGCCCGCCTTGTGGTGAATGAATGTATCAGGGATGTAATTTTTGAGTAAACTCGCTCGTGTTTATCTTGTGCGCTGAAAACTTGTTCATATGCACTAAGCAATGCTGTTTGAATTTAAAATATTACCTTCTGTGTGGTCGTTTATTAAATTTGAGAGATGCAAGTCGTCGGCTTCTACCCCCATGCCACGAGTGCTGGGGTGTTCCGGATGAACCTGAGCACTCTTGTTCCCATTCTTGGGTCCTTCGAGGGAGGCGCTCAGCACAACGAACAAGGCAATTGGACTATAATGCTTTATCACTCTCACTTAGCCATAGAATTCTATAATTTTAAATTTCGGCGAAGCCCCTAGTATTCAGAAGACCGAGTTCGAGGCGCTATCCACGCCTAGGCCGGACAAAGCCAGCTCCTCGCTCTAAGCGGCATAAGTCTTTAGGGACTCGAAAAACCTCTCGAACAGCGACCGACTCTCGCCTTATCATGACGGTCAGTTTTAGCTTTCTCTACTGAGGTGCTTAGCCCAGCTCAACTGGGGCACAATCGCAGTAGTCCTCCCAGCGCTACCTTAGCCGGTATAACGGAACGTAAGGTACCAAAACATGGGAGCCGGGCAAACCCAACTATTGACCCAAGACATGATTCGGAGCCGATGCATATAATGCTATAAGTTCGGGGTGCCGCACTCGTGAGAGTGTTCGGACTTCTCACACCATATTCTGGGGTACTCAAGCCCCTGGTGTATTGGCCGTACCAAAGTGTACGGTTGCATGATGTCATAACTGAACATACTTACATAAAATATGAATGCAATAATAGACAAGAGTTGTGTATTATTTATTAAAAGGCTGTTGTGAAAGCAGAACGATACAAATAGTGCGATAAGCAAGAGATGGGATTATTTGGTATGTCCCCCTCCAGGGGCAAGCTGCGGGACTTTATGTAAGACAGGTATTTAGCTCGTTAAAGAGACCACCTGGACATTCGACGTAGCTTGCTGCCTCCCTGGATGTTGCATCGTGTGTTCGGCGATTGTACTGCCGGACAGGCCTTCCAGAGAATGGAGTCCTGAAAGTAAGAAAAAAGAAATGGCAAAATTTGGAGCCCCTAGTGCGGTTGAGCCGCTTGTTGGGCGTGCCGTGGTTGTGCCCCTTCCCTTATGCCCATGGTACTTCCAGAGCGTAATTATGTACGCGTAACACTGGTTGCACAATTTCCCGAGGGCTGGGGTTGGGGCCGCACTGCTACGCTTGCTCAGAACGTGCCAGGCGGTCTTGTTGTAGGTTACTCCGGGCGCGCTTGACGATGTCCGGACCTTTAATAGCCGGACTTGAGAATTGCCTTGAGAGGCTACTTTGTACTTCGCCGCTAGGGCCGCCGTATGCTCCTCTCTTCGGAGAGAGCGTTCGGTGTTTCCGTTGACCGTAATTACTCCTCGAGGGCCTGCCATCTTGAGCTTGAGGTATGCGTAGTGCGGCACCGCATTGAACTTTGCAAATGCGGTTCGTCTGAGTAGGGCGTGATAGCCACTGCGGAACGGGACTATGTCGAATATTAACTCCTCACTTCGGAAATTATCCGGGGATCCGAAGACCACTTCTAGTGTAACTGAGCCTGTACAGTTGGCCTCTACACCTGGTATGACGCCTTTAAAGATCGTCTTTGTGGGTTTAATCCTTGAGGGATCTATGCCCATTTTTCGCATTGTATCCTGATAAAGCGGGTTTAGGCTACTGCCGCCGTCCATAAGGACTCTGGTGAGGTGAAATCTGTCAATGATTGGGTCTAGAACCAATGCGGCGAATCCGCCATGGCAGATGCTAGTGGGGTGGTCCCTTCGATCGAAGGTGATCGGGCAGGAGCACCATGGGTTGAACTTTGGGGCGACTGGCTCCAACGCATATACGTCCCTGAGTGGAGGCTTCCGTTCCCTTTTAGGGATGTGGGTTGCGTATATCATGTTCACCGTCCGCACTTGTGGGGGAAAGCCCTTCTGTCCTCTATTGTTCGGCGGCTGGGGCTCCCCCTCGTCATCGCTATGCAGCCCCTTGTCTCTGTTTTCGGTGCTTAACTTGCCTGCCTGCTTGAGCACCCAACAGTCCCTGTTGGTGTGATTGGCTGGTTTTTCGGGGGTGTCGTGTATCTGGCACAAGCGATCGAGTATTCGGTCCAAATTGGACGGGCCCGGAGTACTTCTTTTGAATAGCTTTTCCCGCTGACTGGGTTTAGAGCCTCGGAATCCGGCGTTAACTGTCGTATCCTCCGCATTGTCACCGTTAATGCGGCGCTTGTGTTTGTTGCGATGCGACCTGCCATTGTTGTCCTTGGTATCCGAATTACCAGGGCTCTTGGTCATGTTATTACTACGAGCTAGCCAGATGTCTTCTCCCGCGCAAAAGCGGGTCATGAGTGTTTTGAGGGCTGCCATGGATTTCGGCTTTTCCTGTCCTAGGTGCCGGGCAAGCCATTCGTCACGGATGTTATGTTTGAAGTCTGCGAGGGCCTCTGCGTCCGGACAGTCGACTATTTGATTTTTCTTGGTTAAGAACCGTGTCCAGAATTGTCTGGCCGATTCCTCTGGCTGCTGAATGATGTGGCTTAGGTCATCGGTGTCTGGTGGTCGCACATAGGTGCCCTAGAAGTTGTCAAGGAATGCGGCTTCTAGGTCCTCCCAGCAACCAATTGACTCTGCTGGCAAGCTGTTAAGCCAATGCCGAGCTGGTCCTTTAAGCTTGAGTGGGAGGTACTTGATAGCGTGTAGATCATCGTCGCGGGCCATGTGGATATGAAGGAGATAATCCTCGATCCATACCGCAGGATCTGTTGTGCCATCGTATGATTCGATGTTTACGGGTTTAAAACCCTCGGGGATTTGATGATCCATTACTTCATCTTTGAAGCATAGTGGGTGTGCGGCGCCTCTGTACTGGGCTATATCACGACGTAGCTCAAATGAGCTTTGTCTGCTGTGTTCGGCCTGGCCGTATTTTCCATGTCCGGCATGACGGTTATCGCCACGTGCCGTGGGGCGCCCATGCGATCCGTAGATCGATCTTGTTTGCTTGCCTTGTCCTCCAATATGTCTTGCAGGTCTGGCGCGTTTCCCCGTGCCTTGGCATAGTGACGCCGGGGTGCGGCTTGAGTCGATGGCCGAGAGGCCTCTCTGTCGCGGCCACGAGGTGGCTGGTCGGCCGCGTCGTATGCTAGTGATGTAGGTTTAGGTGCTTCCTCCTCTAATCGGGGTAGCAGCCTGCGCTTTGGGTAGCTCTTGGAGGGGCGTTCGAGTTCATACTCTTCGGCTGCAAGGACTTCAGTCCATCGGTCGGCTAGCAAGTCTTGGTCAGCTCTAAGCTGCTGCTGTTTTTTCTTGAGGCTGCTTGCCGTGTCCATAAGCCTGCGTTTGAAACGCTCTTGTTCAACGGGATCCTCAGGCACGACAAATTCGTCGTCTTCGAGGCTTGCCTCGTCTTCGGAGGGAGGCATGTAATTATCATCCTCGACCTCCCTGTCTGCCGCTCTCTCATGAGGGCTGGCTTCTCCATCCTCCTGTGTTGAATCCTGCTGGAGGAGGTTGTCTTCGGCACTGTCCGGGGTGTTATTATCTCCCGTGTCGGAATCACCATTTTTGCTTTGGCGGGATTTAGAGCGGCGCCGCTGACGCCGGCGCTTAGGCTGCTTCTTGGAGGGGTCGTCCTCCATTGTTCCATCACCATCCCCTTCTTTTGGGGTGTCCACCATGTATATGTCGTATGACGAGGTGGCCTTCCAGTGCCCTAGAGGCGCTGGGTCTTGGTCGTCTCCTGCATCGTCGTCCATACCGTCGATGTCTTCGGAGTCGAAATCGAGCATGTTGGTTAAATCATCGACAGTGGCTATTAAGTGGGCGGTGGGTGGGCTTTGAATTTCTTTGTCGTCCGCATCCCATCCTTGCTGACCATAGTCCGGCCAGGGCTCTCATGATAAGGATAGAGACTTTAGTGAATTCAGAATGTCGCCGAAGAGCGAATGCTGAAAGATGTCCGTGGCGGCGAAATCCATGATCGGTGCCCAATCAGATTCGATCGGCAGGGGCGCGGAAGGTTCGGAGTCCAGAGAGGAGTCCGGCACCTTGGAGTCGCGAGCTTCGCAGAGGACAAGACTGGTGTTCGGCTCGATCGCCGTAGAGGTCGCAGCCCCGCGAGGCGGTGTCTAGCCATCTGTCCTCGATTGGTGCAGTCGGCTCCGAACTAAGGGTCGGAGCGGGCACCGGGGCGGCCTCCTGGGCACTGTTCTGCGGCAGAGCTAGATCATGCCCATCGCGACAGTGCGGCGCGCCCGGCCGTGGCTCGAATCCGTCGAAGATCAAGTCTCCGCGAATGTCGGCCGTGTAGTTCAAGCTTCCAAATCTGACCTGATGGCCAGGGGCGTAGCTTTCGATCTGCTCCTGATGGCCAAGCGAATTGGCCCGCGGTGCAAAGCCGCCGAATACGAAGATCTGTCCGGGGAGAAAAGTCTCACCCTGGATTTCATCGTTGTTGATGATCAGAGGAGCCATTGGGCCTAAAGATGACGACATAGAGGAACTCTCAATGTAAGCACCAATGTCGGTGTCAAAACCGGCAGATCTCGGGTAGGGGGTCCCGAACTGTGCGTCTAGGCGGATGGTAACATGAGACAAGGGACACGATGTTTTTACCCAGGTTCGGGATCTCTCGATGGAGGTAAAACCCTACTCCTGCTTGATTAATATTGATGATATGGGTAGTACAAGAGTAGATCTACCACAAGAGCAGAGAGGCTAAACCCTAGAAGCTAGCCTATGGTATGATTGTTGTTCGTCCTATGGACTAAAACTCTCCGGTTTATATAGACACCGGAGAGGGCTAGGGTTACACAGAGTCAGTTACAATGGGAGGAGATCTACATATCCGTATCGCCAAGCTTGCCTTCCACGCCAAGGAATGTCCCATCCAGACACGGGACGAAGTCTTCAATCTTGTATCTTCATAGTCCGGGAGTCCAGACAAAGGTCATAGTCCGGTCATCCGGACACCCCCTAATCCAGTACTCCCTCAATTGACAACCCCTTTATCACGTTGGGTGCAAGTTGTTGATTATTTGTGTAGGTATTCAGTGACTTGTGCGTTGTCTCCTACTGGATTGATACCTTGGTTCTCAAACTGAGGGAAATACTTACGCTACTTTGTTGCATCACCCTTTCCTCTTCAAGGGAAAAACCAACGCAAGCTCAAGAGGTAGCAAGAAAATCTTTTGCGCTTAGTAAATTAGTGTTTGTGCCAAGTGTAACCTTTAGGATAGCTTACAGTGATAGTTGTGTTGATCCTGCTGAAAATCAGAAACTTTTGCGCTTACTAAATTAGTTTTGAAATTTCACAAAAACGTGGTTTTGGTATGATTCTTTTTGCTATAGATTGGTACAGAAATTTCTCAGGTTTTCCTAATTCGGATGGATTTTTGGATTTACATAAGTATTCAAGAGTTACAGATTACTACAGACTGTTTGTTTTTGACAGATTCTGTTTTTTGCGTGTTGTTTGCTTATTTTGATGAATCTATGGGTAGTATCGGAGGGGGGGGGGTATGAACCATGTAAAAGTTGGAATACAGTAGATATTACACCAATATAAATAAATAATGAGTTTTCAATAGTACCTTAAAGTGGTGATTTATTTTCTTATACTAATGGAGCTCATGAGTTTTTCTGTTGAGTTTTGTGTTGTGAAGTTTTCAAGTTTTGGGTAAGGATTTGATGGACTATGGAATAAGGAGTGGCAAGAGCCTAAGCTTGGGGATGCCCAAGGCACCCCAAGGTAATATTCAAGTACAACCAAAACCCTAAGCTTGGGGATGCCCCGGAAGGCATCCCCTCTTTCGTCTTCGTCTATCAGTAACTTTACTTGAGGCTATATTTTTATTCACAACATGATATGTGTTTTGCTTGGAGCGTCTTATATGATTTGAGTCTTTGCTTTTTATTTTACCACAATCATCCTTGTTGTACACACCTTTTGGTAGAGACACGCATGAATCGTGATTTATTAGAATACTCTATGTGCTTCACTTATATTTTTCGAGCTAGGCAATATTGCTCTACTACTTCACTTATATCTTTTTAGAGCACGGCGGTGGCTTTATTTTATAGAAATTGTTGAACTCTCATGCTTCACTTATATTATTTTGAGAGTCTTTTTCAATAGCATGGTAATTTTCTTGGGTTATAAAACTAGTCCTAATATGATGGGCATCCAAGAGGGATATAATAAAAACTTTCTTATAAAGTGCATTGAATACTATGAGAAGTTTGATTCTTTATGATTGTTTTGAGATATGAAGATGGTGATATTAGAGTCATGCTAGTGGAGTAATTGTGAATTTGAGAAATACTTGCGTTGAGGTTTGTGAGTCCCGTAGCATGCACATATGGTGACCGTTGTGTAATAAATTTGAAGCATGAGGTATCTCTTTGATTGTCATCCTTTGTGTGGAGGTCGGGATCGCGCGATGGTTAAATCCTACCAACCCTTCCCCTTGGAGCATGTGCGTAGTGCTTGGTTTTGATGAATTGCAGATTTTTGCAATAAGTATGTGAGTTCTTTATGACTAATGTTGAGTCCATGGATTATATGCACTCTCACCCTTCCACCATTAGTAGCCTCTCTTGTGTCGTGCAACTTTCGCCAGTACCATACACCCACCATTTACCTTCCTCAAAACAGCCACCATACCTACCTATTACGGCATTTCCATAGCCATTCCAAGATAATATTGCCATGCAACTTTCCACCGTTCCGTTTATTATGACACGCTTCATCATTGTCATGTTACTTTGCATGATCATGTAGTTGACATTTTATTTGTGGCAAGGCCACCTTTCATAATTCTTTCATACATGTCACTCTTGATTCATTGCACATCCTGGTACACCGCGGAGGCATTCACATAGAGTCATATTTTGTTCTAAGCATTGAGTTGTAAATTTTCGAGTTGTAAGTAAATAGAAGTATGATGATCATCATTATTAGAGCATTGTCCCATGTGAGGAAATAAAAAAATAGGCCAAAGAAGCCAGTAAAAAAAGGCCAAAGAAGCCAATCAAAAAAATGAAACAAAAAGAGAGAAGGGGCAATGTTACTGTCCTTTTTCCACACTTGTGCTTCGAAGTAGCACGATGATCTTCATGTTATAGAGTCTCTTACTTTGTCACTTTCATATACTAGTGGGAATTTTTCATTATAGAACTTGGCTTGTATATTCGAACGATGGGCTTCCTCAAATGCCCTAGGTCTTCATGAGCAAGCAAGTTGGATGCACACCCACTTAGTTTCTTTTTGAGCTTTCGTACACTTATAACTCTAGTGCATCCGTTGCATGGCAATCCCTACTCACTCACATTGATATCTATTAATGGGCATCTCCATAGCCCATTGATATGCCTAGTTTATGTGAGACTATATCCTTCTTTTTGTATTCTCCACAACCACCATTCTATTCCACCTATAGTGCTATATCCATGGCTCACGCTCATGCATTGCGTGAAAGTTGAAAAAGTTTGAGAATACTAAAGTATGAAACAATTGCTTGGCTGAAACCTGGGTTGTGCATGATTTGAATATTTTGTGTAACGAAGATGGAGCATAGCCAAACTATATGATTTTTTAGGGATAAGCTTTCTTTGTCCATGTTATTTTGAGAAGAGATATCTGCCTTGTTAGTATGCTTTAAGTATTTTTTTTATGTCAATGTCGGTGTCAAAACCGGCGGATCTCGGGTAGGGGGTCCCGAATTGTGTGTCTAAGGCTAATGGTAACAGGAGGTGGGGGACACAATGTTTACCCAGGTTCGGGCCCTCTCTATGGAGGTAATACCCTACTTCCTGCTTGATTGATCTTGATGAATATGAGTATTACAAGAGTTGATCTACCACGAGATCGTAATGGCTAAACCCTAGAAGTCTAGCCTATGAGATTATGATTGTTGTCCTACGGACTAAACCCTCCGGTTTATATAGACACCGGAGGGGGTAGGGTTACACAGAGTCGGTTACAGAGAAAGGAATCCACATATACGAATCGCCAAGCTTGCCTTCATGCAAAGGAGAGTCCCATCCGGACAACGGGAGAAATCTTCTGTCTTGTATCTTCATAGCCCAACAGTCCGCCAAAGTATATAGTCCGGCTGTCCGAGGACCCCTTAGTCTAGGACTCCCTCAGTAGCCCCCGAACCAGGCTTCAATGACGATGAGTCCGGCGCGCAGATTGTCTTTGGCATTGCAAGGCGGGTTCCTTTTTCGAATACTTCAAAGTACCTGACTTAAAGAGCGATATTCGGCTTTCCATTTAAAGTCGCGTTCCTCGGCTTCTGCACCTTCATGATTTCGTCTTCCACGTGTCGAGCGAATGCGAGAGGTCGGGGCATTTTTGCATTTACCACCTTGACCCCATGAGAAAATTGCCTATTTAAGGAGACGGGGATTTTCAGATCTAATCCACACCATCCCCCCCCCCCCACCGAGGAATCCTTTGAGCTTACCCGCAAAAGCCACCCCAACATGGCTAACGCTCCCAGCTATTCCTCCCGCTCTCACGGCCCCAAACAGGGTGATTGGGTAAAGTGCTCCGTATCCCACGGCTAACTGGTGAAGCTGCAGACCCAGGGATTTCTTCCCCCCGCAGATCTAGTCCCCGTTCTAGCCGGATTGGCTTCCATTAACGGTGGGGAGTAGGCGGAGGAGTTCCCCAACCCATCCAGGGGGAACGGGTATGTTTTGTTCCCTATTTGTTGGGAGGCGTCGGATTTCCAATCCATCCATTCCTTTGAGGGCTTGTGGAGCACTATGGCCTCCAACTGCACAACTTTACACCTGCCTCCGTCCTGCATATTGCGGGTTATGTTTCTCTTTCCGATCTATTTATGGGTTGTGAGGCTCATTTCGAGTTATGAAAGAAGTTGTTTTGCCTAGTCCCTCGCAATCAGGAGGGATCAATATTCCAAGTGGGCGGAGCCGAGATATGGCGCATTGCCGGCACCGGATACCTATCCGGCACGCCGAAGAAGGCATCTGAAGAATGGTCTTCTGAATGGTTTTATGTCGAAGACGTCTCCCTTCCTGACCCAATTAGGAGGGGTCTTCCTGAATATTCAAGTACTCCATTGAAGAAGCGACTTAGCTGGCGTCCTCGGAGCCTCAAGGAGGAAGATAATATGGAAGTCTACTAGCTGATGAGCAACATAAAGATGCTCGCTCAATCCGGATTGTCAATAGTCGAGGTTATGGCAATATCCATAATGCAAGGGATTCAGCCACTCCAATACCGAGGGCGCCCTATGTGGCACTTCAATGGAGAAGATGATGCCACCCGCTATGGTCGGAAGGGTCCGGATACTTCCGCTGCTTTGGCGAAAATACTATCCGGATTATACAAAGGGGAGGAGGAGGAGTTCATCCACATTAAGCCCAGGGATGGATTTTCCATGTACAACCCTCCCAGCTGGGTGAGTTTCCGTCCCACTATTCTACTCCATCAACTCCTTGAATCCTTTTCCATAAATATTAATCCGTCATTTATAACAGGAATGGCGGAAAGTCGCTAGGGAGATCCACAGCCCCGCACCACAACCAGAGGACCACAACTAGGCCCTTGATCCCGGATTCGAAGAGGATCCGGATATATTCGTGGAGCTCGGGGAAGGGGTGTTTTACCAGGCAAGCTGTGATGGCACCGAAGTGGCCATCATTGCTGCCTACCCTGGTCTCCTCCCTACATTGCATGTAAGTAAATAGGAGACTTGTCCTTTGGGAGAATTTCCCCCTTCCGCCTTACCCACCGCATTATATCATGCTCTAAAGGGGAGGCGGTCGGCATGCCACGCTGCACCTAAGGTGTCGCATAAGAGAGTGGCACCTATAATGAGCAAGCCTTCAAAGAGGAAGGCAAGTAGAGATGTGGTTGGGCCTTCATTGAAGAGGTATAGTTTTAAAAATGCCCCATGGTCGTCATCTTAAATTATGACACTATATGTTGTGTCTTATCAGGAAAAACATCCGTCGGACTGTGTCCGGGGATCCTGCTGGTCATGCCTCTACTAGCCGGATTCCAGATCCTGTCACGAGGGCTGAGGCTAACGTGGAAGCGACACCGGATTGTCCTTCTGTGGAGGATTCGAATAAAGTATCGGCTACAAACTGCAAAGTGGAAAGCGCCATGAATCATCGGCGTCAGCGGGCCGCTCTCCGCGACCCTGGTTTTTCAGAAGAGGATTTCAATGCCTTCAACTCGGGTGATGCATACATCCGAGCTGCTCGAGATGGTCTTTCCAGAGCCACAGATCAGTATTTGAAGGACATGCGGGTAAGTTCGTACTTGCACAATTCTGATAAGTATATACCAGTAGCCCCCGAGACTTGAAGCAGTTTAAGAAACTGATTTAAGAATCGTTGTATACCCAGGTGCTCAAAGAGAAGAACGAACTATTGTCTCAAGATTTGAAGAGGTGTCAAGCCTAGCTAACTGTTTCTACCACCGAACTGGAGAAATCCAAGAAGGCAGCATCTGGTAATGTTCCCCTCTATCGAGAAAACATGATCATATACCAGAATTATTAATACAGGTGTGAATCTTATGACAGAGGCACCGGAGGTCACACAAGCGGAAAATCGAGGAGCTCAAAGGCAACTGGCTGCGAGCGAACGTATATTGACACAAGTCAGGACGGAGAAAAACAAACTCCAAGATGCCAACACCAAGCTCGGTGAAGAGCTAAAAGATGTGTGAGCCCAGCTAGCTGACTCCGTGAAGGAGAATAAGAAGCTGCGAGGCGGCATATTTAGTATGTGTTTAGACTTACCTTTACATAGCTCGGCAAGAAAATAAACTGACTATAATTATGTCTATAGGTATATTGATGGAGCCGTCCTGAAGAGGACGTGTCCGGATTGTCGAGCGATCTGCTACAAGAGTTGTCGCAAATGCACGAGCGAGCTTGGCAGGCGATGCAAAGTATTGCCAAGGCCTTGTGGCCATCCGACTCCCCTCTAGGAAATGTGGAGGGGCTTGTACAGCTGTTTAGGGGAGCGTGGTGGCGCTTCCGACTATGGAAGATATCAGACTACCGTGAAGGGGCGCAAGAGGCCTGGGCCATGGTAAAGACACGGTATACCAAGCTCGACCCGAATCACATGGCCCGGGTCAGACCTCTAGGGTCAGATGGAGAAGAAATTCCTGTTAGTTTGGTATATGACCAGGTACAGGTAGCCGCCAAGTATTCCCAATAGGATTGTAGGTTAGATAGCCTTTTGGATGGCATAGAAGAAGACGTTTTTTGAGTCTAAGCGACTATGTACTTCAAATGACAAATTATGTCTCTAGATGAATTATAAATATCACGGCGGGCCTTTTCGCTTCAACCTCTGGACCCGAGGGTGAGGAGTGCTTCCGAATACCCGCTCAGTAATATATACCAGGGTATGCGTGGAAACCTGGCGTAGGGGTCATAGTTGCTTGAACAGACAAGTATCTTGCTAGTTATGCTATATTATATTTCGATCGTAATTAACATCTTCCAGAGAGAATAGTTTCGTTAATGGTTCCTTTCGCTCGGTCGACATGTGTTAACATGCATGTCTGTACTGTGATTGAAAAAATCGCAGCATGCCTAACATCTGGGGGTTCATAGTGTAATGAGTAAATAACATCTTTAGTTCGCCGACCAAATATTCCCTTAAGAATGCTAGCTTTCGGCTTCACCTAGTCTGAGGTACATGTCCGGATAACCCGGCAGTAACAATCGCAGAGGTGCTCCCTTTATGCCCTAGCCGAACTAATGGGAACGTAGGGCATAAGCACCGGAGCTAGGCAACCCATCTTGGACAAAACTTAAGTCATATCAATGCATATAATGGCAAAGAAAAGGTACATATGCGGAAAAGACACATATGTGGCAAGCTTGATGCTCTAAAAGTAATAATAATAATAATAATAATAAGCTTCTGTACAAGAAGCCCCTAGGTATACTTCGACATACAAATTTTAGAATGTGTGCACCGAAGGTTCACGGTTTACCCGCACAAAAGCTTTAATGCTTAAGAAATTAAATGAAAAGAGAGGAAAAATAAGTACGAAAAACAAAAAAGGAGGGGAAAGGAGACGAACGAAGAGTCCGGCGCTAGGCATAGAACCTTTGGAGTCTGGCCGCGTTCCATGGGTTCGGCTCTAGGCGATTGTCTAACGCATCCCGCAGGCGGTACGCACCTCTGGTGAGGACTTCATCGATGATGAAGGGACCCTCCCACTTGGGCTTGAGTTTGTCCTTTTTGTTCTCCGGTAAGCATAGAACAAGTTCACCAACATTATAAGTCTTGGCACGTACTTCTCTGCTTTGATATCTGCGAGCCTGTTGTTGATAAAATGTGGAACAGGCCTTTGCGACGTCGCCCTCCTCCTCCAGGGCATCTAAGTTGTCCTACCGATCCAACTTGGCTTCTCTCTCTTTGTACATGCGCACTCGAGGTGAGTCATGGATAATGTCGCAGGGTAACACAACCTCTGCACCGTACACCATAAAGAAAGGTGTGTATCCAATAGAATGATTGGGTGTGGTCCGTAGCCCCCAGAGTACGGAGTCGAGCTCCTCCACCCAGTGCTTGTCTGATTCTTTCAAAGACCGCACTAGTCGGGGTTTAATGCCGCTCATAATAAGACCATTGGCTCGTTCGACTTGACCGTTAGTTTGTGGGTGATAGACGGAAGCATAGTCGAGCTTGATGCCCATATTAGCGCACCAGGCCTTCACCTCATCGGCTGTGAAACTGGAGCCGTTTGTCGGTGATGATACTGTGTGGAACACCATAATGGTGCACAACACCGGATATAAAATCTATCACAAGCCCGACTTCGGCCGTTTTAACTGGTTTGGCTTCTATCCACTTGGTGAATTTATCCACCATAACCAACGGGTATTTTTTCTTATGGCTTCCTCCTTTAAGGGGTCCAACCATATCAAGCCCCCAGACTGCAAAAGGCCAAGTAATGGGGATTGTTTGTAGAGCGGTGGGTGGCATATGGCTTTGGTTGGCGACAAGCTGGCATCCAACGCAATGTTGGACAAGGTCCTGTACGTCTGCTCGGGCTGTCGGCCAGTAGAAACCTGTATGGAAGGCCTTGCTTACAAGGGCCCGAGCCGCGGCGTGGTGACCGCTGAGGCCGGCATGAATTTCAGCCAAGAGCTGTCATCCCTCTTCCTTGGAGATACATCTTTGAAGTACTCCGGTAGCGCTTTTCTTGTAAAGTTCTCCCTCGTGGACTTTGTAGGCTTTAGAGCGCCGCATGATGGAACATGCTTCATTCTGGTCCTCGGGAAGTTCTCGCCTATTAAGGTAGGCCAGGAAGGGTTCGGTCCATGGGGCGATGATCGCCATGATGAGATGGGCCGATGGTGTAATTTCGGTGGCTGAGCCGCCGATGATATCGGTGTGTTCGGAATCTTGGGTTGTATTCGGATCCGGATTGGTATTGCTGCTTTCCCCTTGCCACACCACGGATGGCTTGAAGATCCTTTCCAGAAAGATGTTAGGTGGGACAGGGTCGCGCTTAGCGCCGATGCGAGCGAGGACATCCGCCGCTTGATTACTTTCACGAGCCACACGGTGGAACTCGAGCCCCTCGAAGCGAGCCAACATTTTGAGAATGGCGTTGCAATAAGCCGCCATATTTGGATCTTTGGCATCAAAGTCTCCATTTATTTGAGATACTGCGAGGTTTGAGTCCACGCGCGCTTCCAGGCGTTGTATGCCCATGGAGACGGCCATCCGAATACCATGCAATAAGGCCTTGTATTCGGCTGCATTGTTGGAGTCCGTGAATAATATTTGTAGGACGTACTGAACAGTATTCCCGATAGGGGATGTTAGGACAATGCCTGCCCCTAGGCCTGCCAGCATTTTTGAGCCATCGAAGTGCATGACCCAGTTGGAATATGTGCCATACTCTTTAGGGAGTTCGGCCTCTGTCCATTCAGCGATGAAATCGGACAATACCTAGGATTTAATGGCCCAACGCGGTTTGTATGATATGTCGAATGGGAGGAGCTCGATGGCCCACTTGGAAATCCGACCCGTAGCATCGCTGTTGTTTATTATGTTGTTAAGAGGTACTTCTGAGGCCACCAGTATCGAGCACTCTTCAAAGTAGTGTCATAGCTTCCGGGATGCCATGAAAACCGCGTATGCTATTTTTTGGTAATGAGGGTAACGGGATTTGCATGGTGTGAGGATAGTGGATACATAGTATACCGGCTTTTGGAGCGGTAATTTGTGTCTGTCCTCCTCTCGTTCGACAACGAGTACCGCACTCACAACTTGGTGTGTGGACGATATGTCTACTAACATAGGTTCGCCGACGTTTGGAGTGGCCAGGATTGGGTTGCTTGCTAGAAGAGCCTTTATTTCTTCCAATCCGGCCATTGCCGCGTCCGTCCACTCAAAGTGATCGGTGCGCTAGAAAAGGCGATAGAGTGGCAATGCCTTTTCTCCTAGCCTGGAGATAAAGCGGATCAAAGTTGCCACACATCCGAATAGTTTTTGGACTTGTTTAAGGTCCATTGGTGTAGCCAACTGTGACAAAGCTTGGATTTTAGCTGGGTTTGCCTCAATTCCTCTATTGAAAACGATGAAGCCCAGAAGCTTTCCGGTGGGAACGTCGAAGACACATTTTTTCGGATTGGGCTTAATGTCATAAGTTTGGAGGTTGTCGAATGTAAGACACAGATCATCTACTAATGACTCGACGTGTCTGGTTTTGATGACTACGTCATCCATGTATGCTTCAACTGTCTTTCCGATTTGTTTCTCCGCGCATTTTTGAATCATGCGTTGATAGGTGGCACCGGCATTTTTAAGCCCGAAAGGCATAGTGTTGAAGCAGAAAGGCCCGTATGGGGTGATAAAGGTCGTTGCGTCTTGATCGGACTCCTTCATCTTGATTTGATGGTATCCAGAATATGCATCGAGGAAGCACAGTGAGTCGTGTCATGCGGTAGCATTGATGATCTGATCAATGCGGGGGAGGGGGAAAGGATCCTTAGGGCAAGCCTTGTTGAGGTCTTTGAAATCGACGCATAGGTGCCAGGATTTATCCTTCTTTGGTACCATCACCAGGTTTGCTAGCCAGTATGGGTGTTTTATCTCTCTGATGAATCCGACCTCGAGTAGCATGGCTAGATCCTCTCCCATGGCTTCTCGTTTGGGTTCGCAAAAGCGCCGTAATGTTTGTTTGATCGGCTTATGTCCCTTCAATATGTTTAGGCTATGTTCGTCCAGTCTGCGTGGGATTCCTGGCATATCCGAAGGGTGCCACGTGAATATATCCCAGTTTTCACGTAGGAACGCACGCAGTGCGGCATCGACCGTGGGGTCCAGCTATGCCCCGATGGATGTTGTCTTCATGGAGTCCGTTGGGTGGACTTGGAATTTGACTATTTCGTCTGCTGGTTTAAAGGAGGTGGATTTGGATCGCTTATCAAGTATCACATCGTCCCTATCCACCGTGGAGCGCAATGCGGTTAATTCTTCAGCCGTGAGGGCTTCGGACAATGCCTCAAGGGCCAAGGCGGCGGTTTTGTTTTAGGCGTGGAGTGCTATGTCCGGATCACTGGCAAGATTGATAATTCCATTCGGCCCGGGCATCTTGAGCTTCATGTACCCGTAATGGGGTACAGGTTGGAAGCTAACAGGGTGTGATATCCATTGTTGAAAGGGCCACTTGAAAGGTTATTTCTTCAGACCGATAATTCTCCGGCGTGCCGAATACCACATCGAGTGTGATTTTTCCCGCACATCGCGCCTCCTGACTGGGAATAATTCCTCGGAAGGTCATATTACTTTGCTCAATGCGGCTCTTGTCTATTTCCATTTTGTTGAGAGTTTCCTCGTAAATGAGGTTTAGTCTGCTGCCTCCATCCATGAGCACTTTGGTAAGTCAAAAGCCGTCCACAATTGGACTAAGGACCAATGCGGCAGGTGCCTGGACTATTCTGAATTTTGGTTTGTCACTGGCTTTGAAAGTTATGGCCGTGTCGTTCCAGGGGTTTATTGCTGCAACTTGGCAGACTTCAGCGAGGCCGCGGAGTGCCCTTTTGCGCCTATTGTTTGAGGCAAAATTCTTGAAGACTATCAATACTGTAGGGTTGTTGTCTTCCATAGGATGTTGCTCTGCGGTGTTTTTGGGGAGGAGATCCTCGCCGCTCTTTGCCACCTGCCGGAGTATCCAGCATGCTCGAAGGCTATGGGTTGGTACAGTATCCGGTGTTGTGTGTATTTTGCATGGCCTATCGAGCCATCCCTCCAGGACGGTTCTGCGCCCCGTAATGGGCTTCGATTTTTTATTTATTGGATCAGGCGACCTACGAGGGTGCATCCTTTCTGTCTGGACGAGGTAGCAGAAACCGGCAGCTCCCAAGGGGCTGCCTGAGTTTTCCAGGCGCTTTCCATTGTGCAGTACTTCTGTACTATTGCTGCCAAGTCAGCGAAGTGTGATACGCGACGGCGATTGATTGCATTGAGGATTCCCTCGTCCATGCAGTTTTTGCAGAATAATGAGATTGCGTCCTCATCGCGGTAGTCCTTGATCCTGTCCTTGACAAGGCGGAATCTGGCACAGAAGTAATGGACCATTTCCTGGGACTACTGCCTGATGTGGATAAGATCGCTTGTCTCTGGGTGGGTGGGTGGCTTTAAATCCGAACCCTGGCCCAATCTGAGATCCGGAGTTTGAGAAATTTCCGAGCTTAGCAGCTCAGGCTCCGAAGTATAGGCCAATTTGTCTGGCCCACAGTCCGACTCTAGGTTCAGGATAGGAGGCGTATCTGCCTGTGGGTGGGTATGCGGCTTTGTGAGCTTGGAAATCCAAACATAATTCGTCCTCGATACAGAGGGAGAGTTATCGCGTTGTTCCTCCACTACCGCTATCTGATGGGTGATCGGCGGAGATTCAATCTCCCTTTGATCGGGTTTAAGCCCAATCCGATCGTAGTACGTAGCGACTCCCAAGGCGGCGATGCGATCCAGGAGTTCGTTTAAAGACGACAACTCCGTCGGATCCATATGCTCGGAGTATTCCGAGCTGATGCGGAGGCAATTTTTGATGACACAAGAAGTCATCGTTGGCCCAAGAGCTAAAGGGGCGGTCATAGTGAAGCCGCCCAGCCGGAGGGCTTAGCCTGAGGCCAGGGCTCCTCCGGAGGTGATGTTGTCCTTGATAACAAGGCGAGCCATCAATCATATCTTCGATGTCACAGTGGAACTCTCAATGAAAGCACCAATGTCGGTGTCAAAACCGGCAGATCTCGGGTAGGGGGTCCCGAACTATGCGTCTAAGGCTAATGGTAACAGGAGGCGGGGGACATAATGTTTACCCAGGTTCAGGCCCTCTCTATGGAGGTAATACCCTACTTCATGCTTGATTGATCTTGATGAATATGAGTATGATCTACCACAAGATCGTAATGGCTAAACCCTAGAAGTCTAGACTATGAGATTATGATTGTTGTCCTACGGACTAAACCCTCCGGTTTATATAGACACCGGAGGGGGCTAGGGTTACACAGAGTCGGTTATAGATTAAGGAATCCACATATCCGAATCGCCACGCTTGCCTTCCACGCAAAGGAGAGTCCCATCCGGACACGGGGAGAAATCTTCTGTCTTGTATCTTCATAGCCCAACAGTCCGGCCAAAGTATATAGTCCGACTATCCGAGGACCCCTTAGTCCAGGACTCCCTCAGTCAATATTAAACTTTTGTTTTGAATCTTTCAGATCTGAACATTCATGCCACAATAAATAAAATTACATGGATAAATATGTTAGGTAGCATTCCACATCAAAAATTTTGTTTTTATTATTTACCTACTCGAGGACGAGCAGGAATTAAGCTTGGGGATGCTTGAACGTATCTATAATTTTTTATCGTTCCATGCTATTATATTATCTGTTTTGGATGTTTAATAGGCATTTATATGCTATTTTATATTATTTTTGGGACTAACCTATTAACCAAGAGCCCAGTGCCAGTTTCCATTTTTTGCCTAGTTTAGAGTTTCGCAGAAAAGGAATACCGTACGGAGTCCAAACGGAATGAAACTTTCACGATGATCTTTCTTGGACCAGAAGGAAACCAGGAGACTTGGAGATGAAGTCGGAGATGCAAAGAGGCGGCCGCGAGGCAAGAGGGCTCGCCCTAGGGGGTAGGGCGCGCCCCCTACCTCGTGGGCCCCTCGAGGGTCTCCTGACCGAGCTCCTTTGCCTATGTATACTCTTATACCCTAAAAACATCCAGGGGAGCCACGAAACCACTTTTCCACCGCTGCAACCTTCTGTACATGTGACATCCCATCCAGGGGCCTTTTCCGGCGTCCTTCCGGAGGGGGATTCGATCACGGAGGGATTCTTCATCAACACCATTGCCTCTCCGATGATGCGTGAGTAGTTTACCACAAACCTTTGGGTCCATAGCTAGTAGCTAGATGGCTTCTTCTCTCTCTTTGATTCTCAATACCATGTTCTCCTCAATGTTCTTGGAGATCTATTCGGTGTAATATTCTTTTGCGGTGTGTTTGCCGAGATCCGATGAATTGTGGATTTATGATTAGATTATCTATGAATATTACTTGGTTCTTCTCTGAATTCTTATATGCATGATTTGATATCTTTGCAAGTCTCTTCAAATTATCAGTTTAGTTTGGCCTACTAGATTGATCTTTCTTGCAATGGGAGAAGTGCTTAGTTTCGGGTTCAATCTTGCGGTGTCCTTTCCCAATGACAAAAGGGGCAGCAAGGCGCGCATTGTATTGTTGCCATCAAGGATAAAAAGATGGGGTTTTCATCATATTGCTTGAGTTAATTCCTCTACATCATGTCATCTTACTTATTGTGTTACTCTGTTCTTTATGCACTTAATACTCTAGATGCAGGCAGGACTCGGTCGATGTGTGGAGTAATAATAGTAGATGCAGAATCATTTCGGTCTACTTGACACGGACGTGATGCCTATGTTCATGATCATTGCCTTAGATATCGTCATAACTATGCGCTTTTCTATCAATTGCTCGGCAGTAATTTGTTCACCCACCGTAATATTTGCTATCTTGAGAGAAGCCACTAGTGAAATCCTATGGCCCCCGGGTCTATTTTCCATTATATTGAATCTCTTTTACATCTTACTAGTTTCTGATCTACTATTTTGCAATCTTTTACTTTTCGATCTATAAACCAAAAATATTTACTTTACCATTTATCTATCTCTATCAGATCTCACTTTTACAAGTGACCGTGAAGGGATTGACAACCCCTTTATCGCGTTGGGTGCAAGTTGTTGATTTTTTATGCAGCGACTTGTGCGTTGTCTCCTACTGGATTGATACCTTGGTTCTCAAACTAAGGGAAATACTTATGCTACTTTGCTGCATCACCCTTTCCTCTTCAAGGGAAAAACCAACGCAAGCTCAAGAGGTAGCAGAAGCACAATGTCCTTGGAACCAAATGGGTGTTTCAGAACAAGCAAGATGAAGATGGACAAGTTGTACGCAACAAGGCTCGTCTCGTTGCTCAAGGCTACACTCAAGTCGAAGGTATGGACTATGGTGAGACATATACCTCTGTTGCTAGACTTGAATCCATTCGCATCATACTTGCTTATGTCAATCATCATGATATCACTTTTTATCAAATGGACATTAAAAGTGCTTTTCTTAATGGTGAAATTGAGGAGGAAGTTTATGTCAAACAAACTCCCGGCTTTGTTAATCCCAAGAAACCCGATCATGTTTACAAACTTCACAAAGCTCTTTATGGTCTTAAACAAGCTCCTAGAGCATGGTATAAATGCTTGACTAAGTTCCTTATTGAAAAAGGTTTTGATATTGGAAAGATTGACTCTACACTTTTTACTAAAAGGGTTAATGGTGAATTATTAGTGTGCCAAATTTATGTGGATGATATCATATTTGGTTCGACTAACCCTCATTTTAGTGAAATGTTTGGAAGGCTAATGTCGGAGAAGTTTGAGATGTCTATGATGAGTGAACTCAAGTTCTTTCTTGGTTTGCAAATCAAGCAAACAAAGGAGGGTACCTTTGTTTCTCAAACAAAGTACACCAAGGAATTATTCAAGAAGTTCAACATGCAAGAATGCAAAGGTATGAGTACCCCCATGCCTACTAGTGGACATCTTGACTTGACAAAGGATGGCGAACCGGTTGACCAAAAGGTTTACTGTTCTATGATTGGTTCATTGTTATATCTATGTGCCTCCTGTCCCGATGTTATGCTAAGTGTGTGCATCTATGCACGATATCAAATGGCCCCCAAAGAATGTCATCTTAAGGCTGTGAAAAGGATAGTGAGATACTTAATTCACACACCAAACTTTGGCATTTGGTTTCCTAAGAGGTCTTCCTTTGACCTTGTTGGCTACTCCGATTTGGACTATGCCGGTGAAAAGGTTGATAGAAAGTCCACTTCAGGTACTTGTCAATTTCTTGGTAGATCTCTTGTGTCTTGGTCCTCCAAGAAACAAAACTCGGTATCCTTATCCACCGCCGAAGCGGAATACATTGCCGCCGGTTCATGTTGTGCTCAATTACTTTGGATGACCCAAACTCTTAAAGATTATGGGATAATTGCTTTGTGATAATGAAAGTGCTATTAAGATTGCTCATAATCCCATACAACATTCTCGAACTAAGCATATTGAAGTTCGTCATCATTTCATTCGAGATCATGTTGCCAAGGGAGATATCAATCTTAAACATGTTCGAACTGATAAGAAATTGGCGGATATAATCACCAAACCGCTTGATGAGAAAGTACTTTGCCGTTTAAGAGGTGAATTGAACATCATTGATGCCTCAAACTTGGAGTAGAAACTCCATTTGGATGCATGCAAGGCATGAGCCTTCACATGACTAATCCTTGATATTTTCTCTTATGATGATGATCGTATGTCTTGGATATACTTGTACCCTTGCATGCTATCTAATTCTTGTAGGTACTTGGATAAGCTCAATTCTATGAGATTGCAACTCACTCACATCCAAAGCGATCTCTACATCGCCAAGTCTCTACAATATGGTGGTTGAAGACAAGGAAGCATGAATCCTTTCTAGACAATTTCTATATATCAAATTTCATTTGGTATCAAACATCATGATTGCCATTTCTGATACACAAGTTCTCTTCCTTGCAAAACTAACCCATGTAGGAAGATGAACTTCAACTACAAGCGATGCTCCCAACTCTTGATGAACTATATCAACATTGAGCATCCTACACAAGTTCACCTACATGATCAAGATCAACACCACCACCAAGGTATGTCATTCCATCTTAGAGAAGCTTTACCCCAATACATAGGTTAAAGCAACTCAACAAGATATGAATACATCAAAAATGCTTAAACAAAAAATGGCAACCCCATTTTGAGCTTAAACGATGAGTATGACCTATGATCAAGTGTCTTCACTTGACTCCTAAGTTAATATACTCTAACATAGGTGACTTTGTCGTTGACCAATTCTACATGAAGTTCTCTAGTGTTTCTCTGTTCTTGCATTTGTCTCCTGCATGTTTGTTTCCCCTTTCAAAAAAAACTTCATCTAGATTTCATTTCTTTTCTCTGTTATTTTCTGCATTCCCTGCATTTAATTCATTGCAAATCCTTTAGTTAATTCCTTGCAAATCTTTGTGAGATCCTATTTGCCTAGTGAGCTGAGATGACAAAATCTTTCTCTGTGTTGAACTCGGCCTCACCGATCTTTTCTTTTCGGCCAGACCAAAACAACTCGGTGTCACCGAAGAAAAGGACTCGGTGTTACCGATTTTCACTACTGTGGAAACATTTTTGCCATTTGCATCCTGCATTTTTAATCCAGCTCTACTCGATGATTCTTATCCTCTACTTGCATCACAACCTACATGCTGCTTTGTCATGTGACTCCAGGACCAAACCTATTTGACTTATACTCCAGAAGATCCCTTCTTGGAAATTGATGTCAAAGGGGGATAGAGAGATCACATCAAAGCTTAATCACATCAAAGGGAGAGAGAGACCCTATGGGAGAAAAAAGAATTCTTAATCTTCCTAGATGCTTGGAATATTCCCAGATGCTTGGTATACAAAGAGGAGAGAAGTTGCATGTCTTTAAGACGGGAAAGACATGTCAGTAGAAGATGTTTCTTTATGTTCCTTTTTTTCTTTGATTTTCTATTACCCTATCTTCTCCCATTATCCAATATCAGATTCAGGGGGAGAAAGACATCTAAGGGAAGAAAAACTTTGGAATTCATTGCATATCTTTACCCCTGGGGACATGTGAATATCCAACTAGAGTACTAAGTACTCACTCTCTACATGTCATCCCAGTCTTGGTACTCTTGTGGTTTCTCGTTCTTGCTCTGATTAGTAGATGTTCCTGTGTTATCTAACCCTGTTTTCTCAGGTTCATCCGTTCCAAAGTCAGCTCAAGACCACAAGGTAAGTATATGCATCACAATCATGTGCATGAGGATCTCTTGCCGATGTACATATTGTTTGCAAGAAGGACTCATGAACATGTAGGTATATTTTCTGCATTTCACATCATTTGCTCTGATGCATATAGCCAAGATACATGTAACTCATTGCCTGCTCTTACATGTTTATGCATTCACATACTTTCATAATCTATCTTCACATGATTGCATACATGTAGGGGGAGCCAATGCCTGTTGCATGTTCTTCCAAAGCTTTACTTGTTATACTTCATATCTTTATCTAAAGCTTTGATGTATGTTGTCATCAATTACCAAAAAGGGGGAGATTGAAAGCACAAATGCTCCCTGGCTGATTATGGTAATTAATGTCAACATATCTCTTGTTCGACTAATACTTCTACCTAGTATATTTCAGATGAGTTCAACATTGGAGTGGCAGGACAAGAGGATGTGGAACCCCTTCAAGATGCTAAGGACAAACATTGGCAAAAGCTCAATACTCTACATTTTCACTTTACTGATCCAAGATCACATTGAGTCCATAGGAAAGCCCATACTATTAAAAGGGGATGAGGTGTTGCTTAATGACTTGCTTGCTCAAAGTGCTTAGTGATATGCTCCCAAACCCTCAACCACTTTCTCATTTCCACATATGTCCTAAACCTAAAGTCAAACTCGGCCCCACTGATTTGATCTATCCGGCGCCACCGAGTTCACTTGACATAGCCATATCCAGAAACCCTAATCAGTTCGGTCTCACTGATAGGGATCTCAGTCTCACCGAGATGGGATTGCAAACTCTATGTTTCCCTTTGTAATGTTTCGGTCTAACCGAAATGAGAAATCGGTCCCACTGAGTTTGCCTGACCAAGTCTCTATTTGCTTATTACTGAAATTGGTCTTACCGAGTTCATGTGATCAGTATCACCGAGATGAGGTTTTGCCCTAACCCTAGCACATCAGTCTCACCGAGTTGATATTGTCGGTCCCACCGAAAAGCCTAACATTCACATTTTGAACCAAGTCGGTCTCACCGAGTTACACTATTCGGTCCCACCAAGTTTGGTAAATTGTGTGTAACGATTAGATTTTGTGTGGAGGCTATATATACCCCTCCACCCCCTTCTCCATTTCGGAGAGAGCCATCAGAACGTGCATACACTTCCACTACTCATTTTCTGAGAGAGAACCACCTACTCATGTGTTGAGACCAAGACATTCCAATCCAACCACAAGAATCTTGATCTCTAGCCTTCCCCAAGTTGCTTTCCACTCAAATCATCTTTCCACCATATCCAAATCTGTGAGAGAGAGTTGAGTGTTGGGGAGACTATGATTTGAAGCACAAGAGCAAGGAGTTCATCATCAACACACCATCTATTACCTTTTGGAGAGTGGTGTCTCCTAGATTGGTTAGGTGTCACTTGGGAGCCTCCATCAAGATTGTGGAGTTGAACCAAGGAGTTTGTAAGGGCAAGGAGATCGCCTACTTCGTGAAGATCTACCCAAGTGAGGCAAGTCCTTCGTGGGCGATGGCCATGGTGGGATAGACAAGGTTGCTTCTTTGTGGACCCTTCGTGGGTGGAACCCTCCGTGGACTCGCGCAACCGTTACCCTTCGTGGGTTGAAGTCTCCATCAATGTGGATGTACGATAGCACCACCTATTAGAACCACGCCAAAAATCTCCGTGTCTCCAATTGCGTTTGCACACTCCAATTCCATCCCTTTACTTTCTCGCAAGTTGCATGCTTTACTTTCCGCTGCTCATATACTCTTGCCATGATGGCTTGAAATGTATTGTGAATGTTTGAAATTATGCTAATTTCCAACCTCAACTTGAAAAACTTAAAAACTGCTACCTTTACTTGTTGAGGGTCTAATCACCCCCCCCCCTCTAGACACCTCTTCTCGATCCTTTCAAAATCCTAACAAAATAAAATGACGCTCCAAGTAAAACTCATATCATGTGAAGAATGAAAACATAGCTCCAAGTGAGGTTACCGATAATTCACCCCGGGCATAAAAACCGAAGACTGAAAACCAAACCTGAAAAGACCGAGACCGAACCCGAAAAGACCGAACTAAAAAAGACCAAATAAACTTCGGTCTGCAAAACTACATGACCGAATTTAATACGGTCAAATCGGTCCTCTACCCTACAGGACCGAAAAGACCATATAGACCGATCTAAACTCCTAATGTCTCAGTTGGTAGGTCGCGTTCCGGGTTTTATTTTCATCCCATCATTTTCGTCCCACCATTTTCGTCCGGTTTTTTTTCGCTGGTTTTTTTCGTCGTCCTTCCCTAACCCACGCACTAAAAAAACCTACGCTCCTCTGGATCCCCTCGACGCACTCTCCTCTCGCCACCGCGGACCTGACAGCGGAGGGGCGGTCTCGCCGCCGCAGACCTCACAAGGAATTCCCCTTATCAGATCTGGCGGAGGGAGACCCTATGTCGAACCCTCCCTACCTCTCGTTCCTCCATCCCCGTCGAGCGTCGCCGCCCTCTCCCCGATCCAGATCCGCGCCCCATCTTCTGGCCTACCTCTTGCTGAAGTCGTGGTGTTGGTGGTCAGGGCCCGATCTCTCTGGCGGGTCTGGATGGAGGGCGGGGGAGGGCGGGAGCGAGCTCGTCGTCTCCCTCGCGCTCGACGCCAGTGGGGACGCGGGCTTCGACGCGACCGCCTACATGGGCGCGCTCCGGGCGCGGCGCTTCGGGAGGTGGATGTGTTGGTCATCGCGGATGGCATCCATGCACGACCTCGTGACACAGTGAGTGCAAGATTCTGTTCTTTTGAGTCTCGCTCCATCAGAAAAAGAAAGAGACGATGAATTTCCTCTTGAAATCGCTCAAATTGGGCTTACTCTTTGCTTCCCCTCTGCCTATAGGAACTTCGCCAAACTTTCGATGGGCGTCGTGTGCGTCACAGACATGCAATTCAAAAGGCAGAGGTGCATCAAATATGTATGCCAATTGGTGCTTGTATTTGTTGTCCCTTTTAGTGTGTATCTCTGATGATTTTTTGATGACCGGCTTCAGTTTTTGAGAGCATACACAGTAGGTACTTATGTGCTAAGAATTTTGATGGGTAATCAATCTTAAGAGAGTAAAAGGATTGTTATGATTTTTCTCACGACTAAATGACACAACGGCAGATTTTTTATCTACACGAGAACATACAGATTCGGTAGCACACCTAGAACCAGAAAGTGCCAAGAACATAACAGGCAGTAGTGAGTTGACAATACAATAAGCTAAATTGTTGTTATGATTTCTGTTGTAACAAGTTGAAGTTATTAAAAATAATAATTGAAGTTTCTTCTAACAGCACCAACTTCAGTTCAGTTGTTAGAAAATATCTTCAGTTCAAGATTTAGGAACAATCAGTTGGCTTAACTGTCAGTCTGAAACCAACCATTCTTTTGTTGCAGTTCAGTTAACTCAAGCTATTACAATTCACTGAGCCGCGGCATCTCTAGGGGCAGCGGAAGAACCGTGGGTGTGATCCGTGAGCACAGTCACGCAGATCTGTGGGGAAGCAACATGCAGACATGGATGGAAGATGGGAGACCTAGCTCTAGCTGCCTGAGTTGTCCACCGGCAAGATGAACCCACAAGCGTCGTGGTGGACAAAGAGGTGTGTTCCCAAAAACTTTTTGTCTTGTGTCTGGCATGCTTGAAATTGCTGAATTGAAAAGTAATGTAGGGTGGGTGGATGTGTGAAATTAATATATTGGATTTGCCAGCCGTGAGTACTGCTAGATCACTGATGGTGCTTTGTTCCTTATGTTGTTTGTCTCTGCATCTATAGAGCTTTAGCAAATGGTGCTCTGTTCCTTATGTTGTTTATCTCTGCACCTATAGAGCTTTAGCAAATGTACATACTGATTCATGCATGCACTAACTCTGATTGATACTACAAATGCACACATGGTTGTGTAATTTTTTTCCTCAAATACACATGAGTGTGTGTACAATATTAAAGGAGGGGATGGGGGTAAAGAGATACAATCCCAACTGCCCACATTATCTAAGCTCTAAATCTCGCGTCTGCCCACGTTGCCAAAGCCCCAAGGAAGGCTTCGACTCTCCCTTCAGGATGCCCGCTCTCTTGGGGACTTTGTGTAAATTGGTAACTATCTTAGTCAGTTATAGAAGTAGTATTAGCGGTGTGAAATTACATCTTTTGTGGAGACGCTAGCACTGAGAAATTGTTGGCATATTTGGTTAAGGATAAGGTCTGGAAATGGAGGTTTGTTTTTATAAGTAAGCTATATTTCATTCTACTCCTGCCATTCTCAGCAATAGATAAATTATAAAATGTATGTACGGGTAGCCATGTTATGATTGATGCTACAACACACATAATTATATACTAAGTACTTATCTTCAGAATTTTGTGCATTGTCTAATGTGTGCATATGTACTTGTTGCTGTTGTTGTGTGTGGAAAATAAAAGGGAGCAGGGCATATGAGTTTGTACTGATAATGACACATCTAAAATATTTTATTTGGTTTAGTTATCTGGCCATACATTTTTTTTGTAACAACGCGCTGTCGGTGGCGGCAGAAGTCCAGTGCGGCGAGACGGCCGGTGTGTGCACTGGGGCACTGGCGAGACTCCCTGACAGGCATATTCTGGTGACTACTTGTGTTCTCGTGAAATCCATCCTCTGATTACATTGTTTCGGCATGTTTAGCTCGAAGGAACCACTACCATGTCCACCCAAAAAAGGGAAGCCAACATCAGGGAGTTCTATGGCAACTAAACAAACGTCCTGCACAATGTAGAAAAACAGGACAAAAAAGCATTTGTGATTTGGATATGTGATACTGAAAAATTCACACTATTTATCTACTACAGCTGTGATATTTCCTTCCCTCGTGTAACTGGAACAGGGGACCAGCAACTCCGACGACCGGAGGTAGAGGGTTATTTGCTCGAAGAAGTATGTGCTGCCCAACTGCAGCCATGACATGTGCATCAAGTGCTACAGTCAATGGTCAGTAGGAATACAACGCATGATCCCAATTATTATTTTTCCTACCATGTTCATTCAACTAGAGCAAATATGTTTGGTGTTTGGTTTAATGCGAGCTTTGGAGATATCACTCAACACTTCATTCTGGTGTTATTAAGTGCTTCAGCAGACACAAATGTAGCATATTTTTACTGATAGCAATGCACTATGAGTAATTAAGCTGGTGTGACCATCATTTATTGAAAATATGCTGCAACCTATGCATCTGCTTACTAGTATTGTCCTTGGCAACTTCAAACCAACTTTTATTTTAGTTGATTCCACCTTCTATGGTTTTAGAAATTCATTGTTTTTGTATGCTTAATTGAGCAGAGCTCGTTCATAGTGATCTTCTGCCAATGACACAAATGTAGGAATGAGATACACATGCAATGTAAGAAACAGAGAAAGGAAGCTGAAAGTTGAAAGCATTATATGTTTTTGTGACTATACACATTAGTATTGCCTTAAAAATTGAATAAGGAATATTTTTATTTGGTATGTACCACAAAATGTGTTCATCCAGTAGGTGATGGTTTGGTCATTCTTCTCCAAGGTGTGGATCTATTTGGACTTTTGCAACTATGCTTGTGCCTGGTTTTACTGATTACGAGACATCTCCAGATGATTGGTTATCTGGCCATATTGTCCAACTGTATAAGCTTTGTGAGTTCTTGAGATCTTCCTCGTTTTAGCTAATTCAGTGTTCTGTGTAACAGTGATTTTGCAGAGATATTGGATGTTAACTTATTCATATCCTCATCCTAAAGATCATATGACAAGTACTTGATATAATTTTTCTTTCAAAAATTAAAACACCTAGGTGATTATCCTGGCTATCATATTTGTACAAGGAAGATTATCATAATAACTAAGCAAATTTTTCTTCATGTTATTATGCAGTTTAGGTAGTGAGCTTTCTTTTTGCAGATTTATACAATGCCTAATTTGATTCAACAAGGATAATGATACTGCAAGGCTTGAAAATTTTAGACTATGATCACTTTTTATGCCAAGCTGGAAATTTGGCGTGCCTTAAAGCACCTATAGCTGGACTAGCAAATCCTTGTGACTCAAACGCCCTACGGATGTGTCTGCGAGCACTGTCCAGCCACTCCTCAAAAATCGCTGCCCACATCCGTGTATCTCATATCCAGTCCACATCTGTGTATCTCATATCCACTGACCTGTCATATCTCATGTCTTATATATGCAACCAGTAAATTATTTGGGATGCCTGGCTGTATGGGTGGCACCAACCGTCCCTGTTATTGCCTCCAGGGTTGGTCTGCCCCTCTTCCCATATGTCGATGCCGGTCAGTGTGCTCCTGGTTTCTACAGAAGTAGAGGCGACCAGGAGGGCACGTATGGGTGTGTACATGGAAAGGACCACTATGATCATGCTCGATTTGCTCCGAGCAGGAGGACTATGCATCAATCCCATCGCCATCTGTGAGATCTCCCTCTTCAAGGATGCGCAACATCCAAACATATGGTCAGTACCACCACCCTCTTGTCTTCCTCTCCCTCCAGGCATGGTGCTCGCCGTTAGGGTTAGGGTTTAGGGTGCCTTTTGGTCCCTCTTGTATGGGTGGATAGGCTTGATGTGTTTTGTTCTTTCTTTCTTTGTTGCCACGTAGGTTGCAGGACGAGGTGCACACCTGCACCATGAGAAGTGCATATGCCGACTCATCCCAGAGACCCGAACTTCAAGAACTTTCTCGTCAGGCGCCTCATGTGGAGAGGCTTTGAGAAGTTAGGTTTTCCTCAAGGAGGATCTTCTAACCAGAATAAACATTCTAGCCCAAAGCTCCAACTCATATGGGGACCAAAAATGTACCATTTTGATGATCTCCATTCCTTGTGAGCAACTTGACAGAGGTATACACATTGTTTAGAAAGTTAGGAGCTCCATTCATTTTGATTGGTCGGTAAATTGTAATGTTGGTGGCTATTGTTCATGAAGTGTTTCCGCCACGCAGTCGAGTCCAATTCCTCTGTTTGGAGCTGAAGCAAGTTGTCTCCTTCGGTCAGGTCGCCCCCTATTTTTCATGGTGGATGAGATTGGAGGGTGGGGGACAATACCTACTCTGGAGTCACTAGGTCTAAGTGTGGCAAAGTTAGGTCCAGGTAATTGTATTTTACTAATAATCAGTATTCCATTTTACGTTAGTAGATATGTTACGTTGGTAGATATTTTTTTTGCAATTATATGTTATAGTTGGTATTGTTTGCGTATGTGCGTAGTTAGAGAAGGAAATATATTTCATGGAGGAGAGAGTGCAGCTTTGGGAAGAGGTCTTAAATACTTATGAAAGAATGATCAGTTCAAGGTCTACAAAAACATTAGAAATGGCATGCTTGGTCCAGACTACACCAGTTCGTTGGGATTACTTGTATCATTTTGCAATTTTGTCTTTCATGTATATTATTGAAATAATGCACACATGTTTTTTTTGAAAAAGAGTCATGTCGAGCATAATCCTCATGTAAATATTGAGGTTCGAACCAATTCCCCCCTTTCCTCTCTCGTGACCGCGCCGCCTCCTCGCGGGCGGCCGGCCGCGCTTCCGTCCCCCTTCTCCAGAGGCCTTCCCCCGCCACCTTCCCCCCCGCCGCCGCCGGAATGCGGTGCGGGCTTGCCCCGGGCGGCGCCGGTGGTGGCGGCCCCTGCTTTTCCCCTCCCGGAGGCGACCTGCGCGGGGTGGCGCGTTTCCTGGTGGTGTGCTCAGGCGGCGGCGGTCCGGCGCGGCGGCGGGGCAACCTGGCGCAGGCGTGGGAGGCTGGCTGCACGGTGGCGCTGCCGTTGGCGGCGGAGCTCGCAGTGGTGGGGGTGGCGGCGCCTGCTCGGCCCAGATCTGGGCCCCTTCGGGCCCATCTGGGCCGCGGCGGGCCGGCGGCTTCTCATCGACGGCGGAGCCCCCTGGAGGTGCAGTTCGGGCGTAGGAAGGCTGGGTGGGGGCGGCACCGTCGCCGGCTTGCTGCAGCGGGGCGGCAGCGGCTTTGCGGGCCCGAGATGGGCCTGGCCGGGCCTGGGGTGGCCTGGTGTGCCACTGCGGCCACGTCCGGTCGGCACCCGCGACGGTGCTGGAGGCACAGGCCTCCCGCACAATGGTGGTGGAGGTGGTTCCCTCCGGCGCGGCTCCGGTGCTCCCCCTCCCGATTTCTGGCGCTCCTCTCTCCATCCTCTAGGCCTCGTGATGGCGGTCTCAATGAGGCGGCATGGATGACTTCAAGACCGTGGTGGCGTATGCTGGTTGGCGGTTGGCTGGCTGGTTGGCTCCGGATCGGACGGATAGTGGTGGTTGGGATGCGGGAGAAATCCCTGCCGGTTCTTCCGGCGCCGACGCGGTGTCGCCTGCGGGCGTCGCCTTTCCTTCCTGAGGGGCGTAGGTGTTACCCATCCTCCACTCCTCTCCGCGTGCCGGGGAAAACTGTAGGACATGTCCGGGCAGCAGCGTCGTCGACGTCGCACCCCTTCTTGGAGGTGCTGCTTGGTTACGCGGCGATTCGGAGCCTTGGTGTGTGGTGGGACGAATCCGGAGGGCGCAGCGGAGGCGGATCATCTTAGCTTTGCCGAGTTGCCGTTGTTGGCATTTTGTTCTTCTTTTTTCTCTTTTGGGCTTGATGTGCTGTGCGCCCCAGCAGTTACCGTGTGATTGGTGGAAGTTGCTTTATTTATAAAGCAGGGGGAAACCCTTTTTCGGTAATATTGAGGTTCATATTTCTAAATTTATTTTCTCAATACAAACTTAGAGCCTGGCATACAAACAAAAAGCATGTTTATATCAAGATGTAGTGCATTCCCAGCCTGAAGTGATGTTTTTCTGTTTGATTGATTTTATTTCTAGCCAAATTACAAATGGACTAGATCTCTCTCAAAGCTGCAATCACGAGTTCTTGCCAATGGTTAGATTGACTTTTATTTCTTTTTGTAGGCTATGAGGTCTGGTTGAGCTTGCAAATTGGAATTGTTGAAAACCTTAGCCTTCCTGATCTAGCTAACAAAGATGTATGTTTCAGACAATTAACATTCAAGTGTTAGCATACTTATACCCCAGGTGCAACACACGGGCTGATTAGTTCAAATTTATTTGTTTTAAGCGTTTTGGTAGGGATGGTGTATGTGGCACTTAAAAATGCTCTAAAAAATAATATCTTGTCTTCACGTCTTGCTTGTGCACTGCATAATTATATTGTCCACAAATAACATACAACAGTAATACGTTTCTATCTACCAATGCATACTTGCACTGCAAGTCTATAAAAATTAGGTGTTGAGATACGGATGATACTTATTCAACATGCTTTAGTTATGCTTCTTTGAAAATCCAGTTGTAGATTGCAGTGAAGCCCCATTTAGATCTTGGCTCTAATATTATTATTGTCTTATGACTCATGACAGATTGATATGCGATCCCATGACATAGCATATGTGGTACCGTGGTAGTCACATTTGACGGTACTTCTGATTGTTTGCTAGATTACAAGATAAAACCAAGTGCTTCTGTAACTTGGTTGCAGTTTTGATAGGAACATGAATACTTGTGCCATGCCATGGAGCATGTTTGATTAAAAGGAGTAAGTCAACATACAGCTTGTTTCTTATGTTTTATTTATAGAAAATGATTGTTCCTTGTGAGTCATCTTCTTCTACAAATGCGCAGCATAGTTGCTCCAATATATTGAGCAGGGAAGAAGTTTGTTACAAGCATTTTATAGAGTTGACGCAAGAGACATCCGACGGGATACATGGGTAGGGACTTCGTGAAAGGCGGACTCCATTTAATCCTTTCGAGCTGCTTACTGAACACCAAGCCCTATTTGATATGCTTAATGATTGTCATATAGGTGAAGGAGTCAACGAAGAAGCTTCCATTCAGCATGGTATGTTAAGGGAAGAATATCCGAAGCAAACCTCTGCTACTTCTCTGTTCCCTTTCATTTGTCATGGGCAGGCAAATTGGTTAAAATAGTTATCGGCAGGGAATACCTTAGGAAGGTAGGAAGACCTTAGGAAGAGCGGGTGGGAGGAAGGGAGGCTTGTGCTATAGATGTAGGCGAACAATGGTCCTTGGAAATTATTAGTACTCTACAAAATGTCTGTCCCCTGTGATGCCTACAATGAGCGAGAGAGGGTGGAAGGAAGGGAGAGCGGAGGAAGGAAGATGGGGATATATGTAGAGAGAGGGAGATCAAAAGAAGGGAGATGGGCATATATGTAGAGAGAGGAAGATCAGAGAGGGAGGGGAGATTTACAGGACAATTGTTGTTGAGCCACTCAAATGTGTATGTCTCTGTTGCAACGCACAGGCAATTAACTATAGAAAAAATCAAGGCTATTTGTTTAAAGTGACATTTATTCAGCGTGTTCCAACCTTTACATGCCTTAATTATAGAATAATCTAATATTATGATTTCTCCAGTAAGCAGTATACTAGGAATTTGAATTTGTGCTCTAGGAAAATTTGAACAGACATCGTCCACGCCGATAATTTCCTGCTACATCAGGTTGAACAATTTTGTTTATGTTGTGAGTGTGGTAAATATTCTTTACCACTGGCCACATATCTCACTTGTGTTGGTCCCCTAGAATATGTTAATGTTTAGTTTCCAATTTTTCATCTATCAAATATCAATGGACTTTACATGGTTTCTTGCAAAAATAAAATTAAAATTGACTCACATGGCTCGAGTTTGTTTGCTCAGGAGGTTTCTCTCATAGATTATAATAGTCTGTGGCTTAAAAGTATTGTCGGTGCTACAAACGTAAAACTGATGAAAGAAGAACATATTTGTACCTTATTGCTGGCTGACTATACACACAAGAACCTCGAAACTCTCATTAATGCGTTATATATTTAGTTGCAATAGTATTTGATTTTTCATGAAGCAATATGCTTACTTTTTCTTCATTCAGTTTCATGTGGTAATGACGCGTGGAGGACGACGGTCACGAGCGCATTGTCGCAAGCTCACCGGAGGGAGGCACACATCTCATCCAATGGAAAAGCACGCTCCAAAAAATCCCTAACCCTCCATGGAGCCATTGCTAGGGGGCGACGAGATCAACGCCACCCACCACGACCACCGAGTTGTACAAGGTATGTCCTGGTGCTTCCCCAGAATCTTTCCCGCCTCTTGAGAGACCACATGACGTTCTGGTGGCAGTTTTTGGCCAAGGCTGGAAGCCAAGAACACTTCTTAATTTTGATCATGGACTTGACATTGTGGTCGGCGGTGCATGGTGCAGTGCGGAGATTTCTTGCCTGGCGTATAACAATGCGTGTTCATTGGGGTAGCCTCTTCTCACGCACAAGTCTCAGAGAGGCAGATAGCGACAACTATTCAGAATAACCACAACAAAATTGTGACACAGGTGGTTAGTGGGAGAAGGAACCTGAGACCGCAGCCGATTCTGCTGCAAGGGTGGTGTGTAGAAGATAGTTAGCAAGCATATAAGTCACTCTGGAAAAAGTGTGTAGTTATTGTTGTACTAGAGATCCATTCCGATATTTTCACTGATATGCATGGTTGAATAGTACTATGTGTCATATGTGAGAGTAATGTAATACAAAATGAAACATGGGGGACAGGGCTTCGTGACTGAGCTGGCGAAGATGTCAGTGGTGGAAGCGGACATGTTATAGAAGATGTTGAGGGTGGCACCGGAGGTAATGACCAAATGGGGTTCCTCGGCACCGAAGAGAAGGATGCTGCAGCGACACCGACACATACTGGGCTCCATTTCCAACCAGAGAGAACTTATGAACGGTATGTGCGCGATCCATTCATTCTTCCGTTTGATCCTTCCTTATTCCTCTCAACTCGGATTAATTTTATTTTGTAATTATGCATGATTTTGATGGATCAATAAATTTAGTGGCATTAATTGCAATGAGAAATATCGTATATCCATAAACTTCACTTTGTTGTTTTTCAGCTGAACATGATAGTTTGTGTCTTTTTGTTATGGACTTCAATATGGTCGATGGTAGCTTGCTAAATAAAGCAAGACCCAACACATAATTTCATGCCGAGAGTTTGACCTGTTTAATTTTGTACGGAAAATATTTGCTGCTAATAATGAGAAAGTTCTGATTTGTAAATGCAATATTCTTCCATGTATACGGAATTATAGATTGAACAAAATATAAGCCAAAGTTGAATCTCAAGCCTTAATTAATACTAAAAATAATATAGGTTTGGTATATGTGTAGAACAGGATATTTTTCCTTGAGAATCTACTAGATGAGGCGGTCGTTGTCGACATCCTTGTGAAAGTTCGCATGATCTTAGCACGAACCAACTCACAATGTTATCTCGAGCAATGCTTTATTCACTTAAGTATCTTTTTTTAGGAAAACACTAGGTTAAAAGCCTACTGTAAAAAAATTTATGCAAAGTTATTATATTTGCCATTTATGATCACGAATGATCTTACTAAATGACGTTCTCATGGCCTTCAAAGAAGAGATATACTAGAAGTTGAGTGCAGTTGGAGGGGCCTTAGTCCTTCTGAGCCAAGAAAAGTAGATGGGGCCTGTCCAAGCTTTAAATAGTAGATGGGGGAATGTTAAAATATTTTGTGATGCCATGGTTCTAAATGGTTAGGTATGTGTCGGAACCTGTATTCTTTCATGGGATGATTGGTCTTAAGCATAAAAAGCCATCCATGTGCCACCTATCATTTGTAATGCACAATACCGAGTTTTATGTTTTTGTATCACTTTCTTTATTTTCTGCATTAGATCTGACAGTATATGTTAATGAATTACGTTTTTATTGAAATAGATTACAAGTGAAGAGGATTCCAATTGTTTTTTGTATGTTACTGGCTATCTTTTTTATACATGCGAAATTTGATATGCAATCAGTAACAACCAACCCACAACGAATAGGAAGACATACTAATGCTATGAATAACTCAATATCAATAAAAGAATATTTTTAATTTTTTAAGGCCTGTGGCAACGCACATGCACTTTACTAGTCTATTTTAAAAGCACACACGCACAACAATGTTTACCTAAGGCCCAACTGGCTAGCCCAATCCTCACGAGCGAGACACTACCTCACCTCCTCACGACGAGCGACACAGAGGCACGAACCGCAGCCTCACTCTCGTTCCTCCCCCTTCTCTGCCAAGGACCAACCCTAGCCGTCGATAAAGCCAAGGCCCCGTGACGACCACCTCCCCAAGGAGCGCTCCGATCCGCGGCCATGAGCGGTGAGGTCCGCGGTCCGTGTTGATCCGCTGCCGTGACCGGTGACGACCGCCCAGCAACCCAAACTCCCATACATCGATCCACAGCCTGCGAATCGCCATCCGCCAGCGGTGCTTCAGATCCCGTCCCCTTCCACGCTGCTGCACTGGCGTCAATCCGTCGCCACAGTCTCTTCCAAGCTGGCCGCCGCCTACTCTCCTTTTCCGGTGCTTCACCTCATAACTAAAGCTTGAAGATGAGCAAGTGACTCTTATGTATGTGCATGAGTGCATCAGATCGGCCAATAATGCCTAAGTGCAGAGCCTTGTGTCATGTCCAGATTATTGAATGTGTATGCATACCTATGTTAACGCATACTTATGTATGTGCAAAGCTATATTGTTCAGAATTTGTGATGTTAGCCCGTTATACATACTTTTGTTGTCTAACACTTGTCTAATTTTTCTTACACACACACACGCACCTCTGTACATACATTTGTTGTCTCAAATTTGCATAAATAAATATGTACAGATACTGGAAGTAATGTATATGAATCTGAGTTGTGTCACTAAATTTGGTTTGTTTGGTCGGGACCGAACATTGGTATGTAAAGACTGAAGACCGAATAGTGGAAAACTGAAAAGACCGAAATTATTCCGGTCTTCAATTATGGAGGACCAAATTCTTGAAAGAACGAAAAGACCGAACCGAACAAACCAAAAAGACCGAACGCCCAGGCTGACCGATAATGTTGAAGACGAAAGAGGGGATGCCTTCCGGGGCATCCCCAAGCTTAGTTGCTTGGATATTATCTTGGGGTGCCTTGGGCATCCCCAAGCTTAGGGTCTTCTCGCTCCTTATTCTCCTCATATCGATATCTCACCCAAAACTTGAAACTTCAGTCACACAAAACTTAACGGAACTTCGTGAGATATGTTAGTATGATAAAGAGCAAACCATTTCACTTTGGTACTGCCAAAGACAAGATTCATAATTGTTTTCACACAACTCCCACTATAGCCTATCATTTCCACAATTTATATTGAGCAATATAAGCCATAGAAACTAGAAAACAAGCAAACTATGCATGGAAAACAGAATCTATCAAAAACAGAACAGTCTGTAGTAATATGTACTCCAACCATACTTCTGCTACTCCAAAAATTCTGAAAATTAGGACAACACGGAGAATTTGTATATCTACCACATGTAAATACTTCAGATCAAATGCACGTTCCAATGAATTTTCAAATTTCCTGGACTGAGCGCAAAAGTTTCTGTTTTTGCACAGAATCAAGTCAACTATCATCCACACTATCCCAAAGGCTTTACTTGGTACTTTATTGAAACAAAAGCAATAAAACATGATTACTACAGTAGCATAATCATGTGGATACACAAAAACAGTAGGTAAAAGTGTTGGGTTGTCTCCCAACAAGTGCTTTTCTTTAATGCCTTTTGAGCTAGGCATGATGAGTTCAATGATGCTCACATAGGAAATAAGAATCGAAACACAAAGAGAGCATCATGAAGCATATGACTAGCACATTTAAGTCTAACCCACTTCCTATGCATAGGGATTTTTTGAGCAAACAACTTATGGAAACAAGAATCAACTTGCATAGGAAGGCAAAACAAGTGCAACTTCAAAACTTTCAACATAAAGAGAGGAAACTTGATATTAGTGAGAAGCCTACAAGCATATGTTCCTCCCTCATAATAATTTTCAGTAGCATCATGAATGAATTCAATAATATAACTATCACATAAAGGATTCTTTTCATGATCCACACAAGCATAGAAGTTTTCTTACTCTCCACATAAGAAAATTTATTCTCATCAAATTGTAGTGGGAGCAAACTCAACAAAATAACTATCATGAGATTGAAAATTAAAATCATGATGACAAATTTCATGATTATCATTATTCTTTATAGCAAACATGTCATCGTCATAATCATCATAGATAGCGACTTTGTTCTAATAATCAATTGAAACCTCTTCCAAAATAGTGGATTCATCACTAAATAAAGTCATGACCTCTCCAAATCCATTTTTTTCAATATTGTAACAAGATTCAACACCCTCCAAAATAGTGGGATCACTACCTAGAGTTGACACTCTTCCAAACCCACTTTCATCAATATAATCATCATAAATAGGAGGCATGCAATCATTATGACAAATTTGCACATCAAAACTTGGGGGACTAAAAATATCATCTTCATCAAACATAACATCCCCAAGCTTATGGCTTTGCATATCGTTAGCATCATGGATATTCGAAGAGTTCATACCAAAAATATTGCAATCATGCTCATCATTCAAAGATTTTTTGTCAAACATTTTATAGAACTCTTCCTCTATCAATTGAGCACAATTTTCCTTTCCATCATTTTTGAGAAAGACATGATAAAGACGAATAATGTGATGCCACCTCAATTCCATTTTTTTGTAGTTTTCTTTTATAAACCAAACTAGTGGTAAACAAGAAACTAAAAGATTTGATTGCAAGATCTAAAGATATACCTTCAAGCACTCACCTCCCCGGCAACAGCGCCAGAAAAGAGCTTGATATCTACTACGCAACTTTATTCTTGTAGACTCGTGTTGGGCCTCCAAGCGTAGAGTTTTGTAGGACAGTAGCAATTTTCCCTCAAGTGGATGACCTAAGGTTTATCAGTCCATGGGAGGTGTAGGATGAAGATAGTCTCTCTCAAGCAACCCTGCAATCAAATACAAGAAATCTCTTGTGTCCCCAACACAATGGCAAATTGTATTGGTGCACTAGTTCGGCGAAGAAATGGTGATAAAAGTGTAGTATGGATAGTAGATAGAGTTTTTGTAGTGCGAACAATAAAAAACAGCAAGGTAGTAAATAGTAAAACAAAGCACAAATGGTATTTCAATGATGGAAAATGAGGCCTAGGGTGCATACTTTCACTAGTGCAATCTCTCAACAATGCTAACATAGTTGGATCGTATGATTATCCCTCAAAGTGCAATAAAGACTCACTCCCGAGTTCCTATTAGCGGAGAACAAAAGATAGAAATTGTTTGTAGGGTAAGAAACCACCTCAAACCTATTCTTTCTGATCAATCTATCATAGAGTTCGTACTAAAATAACACAAAGCTATTCTTTCCGATCAATCTAACCAAGAGTTTGTACTAAAATAACACATATGACACACATCAACCAACTCTAATGTCACCTAGATACTCCAATGTCACCACAAGTATCTGTGAGTTAATTCTACGATATGCATCAAACAACTTCATGATCATAATATTCAATCCACACAAAGAACTACAAGGAGACCCCAAAGTTTCTACCGGAGAAAAGATAATAAAAACATTCATCAACCCCTATGCATAGATTCCTCCAATGTCACCTCGGGAATCCGCAAGTTGAATGCCATAACATACATCAAGTGAATCAATATGATATACCATTGTCACCTCAAGTATTCATACCGCGAGACATACATCATGTGTTCTCATATCTGAACATCCAATCCGACAAGACAAAACTTCAAAGGGTAAAGATTCATTTCATCACAACAAGAGTAGAGAGGGGAGAAACATCATATGATCCATCTATGTTAACAAAGCCCATGATACATCAAGATCGTGACATCTCAAGATCATGAGAGAGAGAGAGAGAGAGATTAAACACATAGCTACTGGTGCAAACCCTTAGCCCCGAGGGTGGACTGCTCCCTCCTCATCATGGTGGCTGCTGGGATGATGAAGATGGCCACCGATGATGATCTCCCCCTCCGGCAGGGTGCCGGAACGGGCTCCCGATTGGTTTTCGGTGGCTACAGAGGCTTGCGGTGGTGGAACTTCTGATCTAGGTTCTCCGCGAGGGTTTTTGGAACATTTGACGATTTATAGGGTGAAGAGGGGTGCGGGAGGCCACCGAGGTGGGCACAATCCACCGGGGCACGCCTGGGGGCCCAGGCGTGCCCTGGTGGGTTGTGCCCCCCTCGGGGCACCCCCAGGTGCTTCTCTGGCCCATTGGATGTCTTCTGGTGCATAAAAAATCCACAAAAAGTTTCGTGGTGTTTGGACTCCGTTTGATATTGATTTCCTGCGATGTAAAAAACAAGCAAAAAATGGCAACTGGCACTGGGCACTGGGTCAATAGGTTAGTCCCAAAAAATGATATAAAGTTTCTATAAATGATTGTAATACATCCGAGAATGATAATATAACAACATGAATACTTCATAAATTATAGATATGTTGGAGACGTATCATGCATCAAGGAAACCTGCGACGCTCCAGACGATCTGTATTCCAACATTTGTCTCTCATTGCTAACCAAATGAATAACTTCTCCTTTAAATGTGCCTTGTTCTTCCATAACATCTTGGCATAATCCCCTCCTCAGATCCAAGAAAGACGATAGAATAAGCAAAGCTAGTAGAGTACTGCCCATTCATCGAGAACCTCCACAGGAAGCAATCCTCATCCATAGAGTCGGAGCATCATGAATTACTCTCCATGGTTCAAGAAATTCCGCTAAAGCCCGCGTCGAGGGTGTCCTTCGAATATCCTTAATACATCCGTCATTATCAAGCCCTTCTGCCACAGTCTGTCGCCTTACCCCTCGAGCCTTAATGAAGGTAAGCAAATTTGATGCAATGTCAGTAGAGCTTCTGCAATCTAACCATTGATCATGCCAGAAATTGATGCCACCCCTTTGCCAAGAGAACAATGGTCAACGTGTGGCCGCTAAGAATAAGGATCTCACATGTGCATTAATCTGGACCGACGTACAAGACCATACACACACCAGCCCTACTCTTTCCAACTAGAACCAACGAATCTACAACACATCGTTCAGGTATTTAAGATTTTGAATTCCAAGGTGTCCCAATTGATACGGTCTTCAAACTTGCTCTGAGGCACATCACTGACCACCATTTGCATTGTCTGATCCCGTCCAAAAGAAACCTCGATGGATTTTGTTGATGCACTTGAACACACACTGCCACAGATCCAAGGAAAGCATATGATATACCACTACTACAATGGTTGCCAGCAACGAGTTGATAACACATGGAGGGTCCCGAAGGACTTGATTGGACATCATTTTAGCACAAGTTATTTGATCACACATGTCATATTAGAGCAAGCAACAAGACCCCAGAGAAAACAAAAATTACAAACCAATCCATGCATTGTAAAGAAAAGGACGAAAGAACATGAAATAGAAACGCAATTCGGTACTGAACAACATCTCCACCATGAACCATGCCCATCGCCTTCGGGGACGAAACCACTTGGGGCGGTGGTCTTGCTACCACTCCATCGCCAGTTGCTTGCCGGAAGGAGTCACATATGCCTCACATAAATCCGAGCCTCCACGCTCACTCTGCCAATGCCTCCTTCTCCGCCCTCTCCAGTCGACTCTTCGTGCGCTTCAACATCTTAAGATGGATGACTTGCACAATCATCCTTGCATCGTCAACCAAATTCTCCATCTTCAAGGTCAACATCTTCGCCTTCTTCGAAGCGACTCTCAACCTTCTTCTCTTCGAGCACGGTCTTCTTCTCTTCAAGCTTGAGCTTCTTCTCGGTTGCCGCCATCAACATGTTAGACCTCTTGGCCTTACATGCCTCCCTGATCTCGGAGCGCTTGACACATGCCTCCTTATTCTTCACCAAGATGTCCTTGAACCTCTTTGTCATCTTGTCCACCACCCCTCTCGCCTCGCCTTCTCCTCCTCCCACTTCTTTCCCTGGAAACCTCTTCTGACCTTCTTGGGCGAATCTTTTGTTAGGTTGGTTGGATCAGCCATTTCTTCCTCGGTGCCCATGCCGGTGGTCTTGACGGAGTTGGCACTAAATACATTCCACTTGGGTTGCCAATTCAACTTCATCCAAAAATGCATGACGATGAAGTTCTTCTTCTCCAACTTCGAGAACAAACTGAACACACGAGAAGACTACAAAGTAAAACATTGTCAAGAAGTTGCATATCTGATCCGGTCAAATGACCAACACATAGAGCATGTCTAGCCAACAAGTTGCATATCCAACCAAATGATCAACACATAGAACAACTTACTTGCTAAAAAAATTGTGCACCACTTGGCCATCGTATGATGAGTGGCTTCAAGTGTCCGCAATATTTGGACAACAACCTCTTGGATGACGTACCATTGATGGTTGAGAGACTTCACTCCATGGTTGCGGATGATTTCGTCGACATAGGGCTCGAAATGTTTGTGCTCATTGAACCAAGTGTGAATGTTGGCTCAAAATGTTGAGCCTGTTTGCTCCGTGATCGATGCTATTGGCCAACCATGCATCGCACAACAACTCTTCCTTCCTCATGTTGAAGCTTTCTCCTCTACCTTCTTCTTTAGATTGGCAACAAATTCATCCGAATCAAGGTCATCATCGCCGTCCTCCTCTTGCTCCTGCTAGACGGTGGCCCAAGTGCTCGTCTCCGTGCCCGAGTAGTTGTATGTGTCGGATTGGGTGTACATGCCTGACTGCGTGGAATCCGAGCCATCCATCCACCCGTCCTCGTAGTAGCCTCCGCCTTTATCGTGGATCATCTCAAACATATGTCTGTCTACGTCATCACACGACGGCTATCCCTCTTGAGGCATACCAGTGAACAACATGCAGGCACCGAGATATTCCACACCCAACATCTAGAACCAAACAAGTGGCGTGATGCAGACTCTGAGAAAATCAGCAGCGCCACGATGACGTCGACGCAATTAGGCAGGTTCCCTATGGAGGATGCCGGGGACTACCTACCGAGTTGTTTGGTGGTGTAGAAGTAGGGAGGCTTCAGGAATGTTGTTCCTGTAGATGAGGTGGTGCTGGCGGCAGGTGGTATGAGTTCATGCACACGTACCATGCACCATCTTGCACTCTGATGCAATTTTGCCAAAAAGGGAAGTTGCTTCATTCGACTTCATTTGATGGGATCTTGATTGGTTTCCATCCATTTCTGTACAACAGTAGGGAAAATATGAGTTTTTTTCTTTCTCAAAAATTAGCTTTAGAAAGACGCAAGAAATATTGAAACCCGTTGAAAACCACATCACAACCCTCTTATAAAAGTGGCAAAATATTGAGTCATCACCAAGCCCAATTTCCCTTCCCTCTGATCCATATTAATTGTCGCTGCTTACTTTGCTTCTCTTTTTCTTTTGAGAAACTTACAACTTATTCATCTTCAATCATGATAGGACAACAAACATAAAAAAATATAAAAATTATATCCAGATTCGTAGACAACCTAGCGACGACTAGAAGCACTGAAGTGAGCTGAAGGCACGCCACTGTCATCGCCCTCCCTCACCGGAGCTAGAAAAATTTGTTGTAATAGACAGTCGGGAAGTCATCGTGCTAAGGCCTCATAGGACCAACACAACAGAATAACAACCACCGCCGATGAAGAAACACGTAGATAGGAAGGATCAAACCTGAAAACAAAAGAACGGACAAACAAAGATCGAGTCCGAGTAGATCCACCAAAGACAACCACCGGCTGAATCCCGCGAGATTCGCCAGAGACACACCTCCACACGCCCTCGATGATGCTAGATGCACCATTGAGACGGGCTAGGCGAGGAGAACCTCATTCCATCTTCAGGAAGCAACCACCATCTTCCTGAGCCAGACACAAATCTTAACAGAACTCAGAGAAACATTTAAAATGGAGCCCTCCCGCCGATCGATAAGGGCCGGAATCCAGCATGCCTCCATGGCCCCTAGGGCTATCGAAGATGAGGCGGACCAACGACAGTGCTGGCAGGAGGCAGAGGAATCCTAGGCTTCTTTTTAGAGGCGGTGGCGGCTAGGTATCGAGGCTGCTTACATGTGGTAAGATTTTTTTTATTTTTTTTTGAGGAACATGTTTTTTTACACAATTTTGAGAAACATGTGGTATGATATTGGATGGACTTCTTTTGGGGGGACATACATGATGGACATGAGCCCAACGAAGCCCAAAATAAGAAATGGCCGAGACCCATGCCCATGACTTCTCAGCGGTAATTTTTCTTGTACTCCCTCTCAGACAGTAAGTACTAGTTCGTCACGGAGATGATAGACTCACGCTAACCACCTTCTTGTACTTAACCATCCAGAACCAGCAAACACCGCACAGCTTTAACCCCCCACCACCATCAGCCTGAAAACCCTGCAGCTCTCTGCAACGCCACTGTTCCGCACGCAGACGGCGAAAAGATCACGCGCCTAGGGTTCGGCACCGCCCTCCATCGAAATCGGCGGCGGCGTCGGCGCCCCTCCCCGCAGCAATGCGACCGCCGCCCGCGGTGATGACGGCCTCCTCGTCGGAGAAGAAGGCGGCGAAGCGGAGCGGACCACCGAGGCCCCGAGGGAGGAAGTCGCAGCTCGCCCTCCTCGGTGAGTGCCGTTCGCGAGGAACAGTGAGCCCCCTTGTTTGCTCGCTCTCCACTTGATTTGTTTGCGCTCTTTCGGCTTTGGAGCTCCATATTTTAGTGGCGGGACCTTGTTTTGGTGCTGTGCCTGTAGTCTTTATTTAGAGTTGTTAGGATGTGGGGATGATTTGGATGTGGTGTGGTGCCTGGGGAATTAATTAGAGGGCCCTTAATTAGAAAAGGTGATCTTGGAAGCGAACCGAGAGAACGACATCCTAACTACTAGAGCCATCCTAACTACTAGAGCTTCCTGTCGCGTGCTTTTTACTGCCGAGATGTAATGGTTGCCACTGTCAAAGTAATAAGATGACATTGTTCATGGACAATGTTCTCAGCAACTGTTCTGAATAAAAGGTGCTCCTTTTCCATGTGCAATGTATCACCATGATGTCCAAGAGATGTGCAAACGCCACGTGATCATAAATGTCGTCTAGCTTCTTCTCACACAGTAGAACGGGTACGAGTGTCAACTCTAAATGTCTAGAAATTTGACAGTCAAAGCACGTGATGTGTTTGTGCTTGTGTATAACTGGATGTTACATGGTGCCGCAGAAGTTTACTGCTCGAGAATTTCATCTCCTTCGATAGAAGGCTTGACCTTCTGTGTGCTCATCAAGTGCCCCTGAATTTATGTTTTGATGATCAACAGGGGGGGTGCTCACCTGGAAATGCATTTGCTCCACATATACTGCTTATCAATCGGGGAGAGGTATGCAGCTTCAGGCACCTACCCATCTAAGTTGCAAATTACAAGAACAATACCAACTTTTATTTTGCTTTGTGTATGTTTGTTGTTTTACTATTCATTACGTTAGATTAATATGGCGCTTCAGCTGCTGAGAAATGTTCCCATTTTTTCCATCTTACCTGGTTTATTCTGTTTCTGTTTCTCTGGGTCTTGAACCTGTAAATAATTTACTGTATGATGTGAATAAATTACAAAATTACTTTGCGATAATTTACTATGTGATGTCACTGATGTGTGAAAAGAGTGCCATGTACTATTTTTAGTTTACTGCTCTTTGGAGTGTATTGTCTGCAAGATGATCAACGTTGATGTTTGTCCACTCTCCTTGTTCACTATTCCCTCCGGTCCAAAATAAGTGTGGTGTTTTAGTTCAAATTTTAACTAAAACCATGGCACTTATTTCAGATCGGAGGGAGTAGCAAATTTCCAAATTTAGACAAGTGTGAACTTCATTCTACCAAACTGCAGGATCTCAACATTAACGTAATACATATTTATTTGACTACCATAAGGCCCATAGCATTTCAAACAGAACTTCAGTGTACTTCTATCTGTATGTTCTCGTGCAGTGAAGTGCAGTCTGTACGGGATCTTCCGTTCATCGTGTTTTATGCACTGGGTAGGTCCTTGATCCGTATATGATGGACTAAAGAATTTTGCTCTTGTCAGGCTTCTGCACAGATCTTTGATGTGGCTGTGTTTGGTCTCAATATGTGATAGAAAAATCACTTGCTTTCTACTTTTATCACTCAGTTCCTTTTTCTAAAGAAAATGAGCGTGGCCATACATTGAGTACACACTGTTCATATGTTGTAGATAATTTAATAGCAATACTGAAAGTACCTTTATGCACAGGATATTACCTCCAAGATTATGCTGTTATCAGAGCTGCACTCCAAATCCATCTGCATTCTATCAGCCAATGGCCCATTATCAGCTATAACTCTCCGTCTATCTTCACATTCAGGTGGCCTTGACAATGCAGTTTACCAGGTTCGCCTCAGTGTTCTCAGTGTCCAACATTGGCTAGCGGCTACTACTATTACCCCATTTTCAGCAATTAATGAATTGCTTGTCTTATATCAGTTCAATGTGTGCTAATAGACCAGTACAAATTCCTAATCCGCTTATGTAGCGTGGAAAAAAAATGGTTCCCCTCCTTCAGTCCATTTTATATCCTAAAACAAAGCATTTCCATCTCTTGGTCTTACTTTGAACTGATTTTGCAGGGTCAGTTTGAGATAATTTCACTAAAAGGCTCTTATCTGCTGTCTGATGAGGGTGGCTCAGGAAACAGCAGTGGGGGTTTAAGCATTATGGTTTCTACTCCTTGCGGCAGCTTGTTTGGAGGTAGCGTTGGAGGGCCGCTGATCGCTGCTGACCCTGTGCAGGTACATACAATTTTGCCACTTACCAAGTGGAACTGCAGGCACATGCCACAGTAAAAAATACTAATGCGTAAATTCTCCAAACAGTTGTGGTGACACTGTCGATGGCATCTTCCTGATGTTCTTTTCCGCCTTTGTTCTCTCTTGTGTAGAAGCTCACACAGTGTTTTGCTACCTCAGGTAATTGCTGGAAGCTTCAATTACACGGTGACAGAGGAAAAGAAGGAGCCAAAGACCAGTGACAGCCAACTTAATGAGCTGAAAGTACCTTGGGAGCTGGATGCAATGCCTTATGAACCATTTTCACCTTTGCCTCTGTTTGGGTGGTCCAGGATTGAAGATGTCAAACTTGATCGCCACGACTTCGACCTGACCAATGGTTAGCTCTTGGCTTCACTATGCTGCGACATATGCATGAAGATAATACATGATGGAGATATAACATAACAGTTGTAAGGGCAAGCTATTAAAAACTTTGGTTTCCAAAGATATTTTGTGGGCGGAAGTGTACTTCCAAACTCAAATTCGCGGAGGAAAAGTAGTTCTAAATTCTAACCAAGACTTCTAGAGACATGTAAAATTGATATGTCGTTTGCTAAGTCGGGAACAACGGTGTAATTCCGCAGACTTATATCAGTGGGAGCTATAAACTAGTAATAGCAAGTCATTTTATGTCGAAGGATTATGAAATGCACATTCAGATGACAGAAGCGCCTTCTGAACATTTGCGATACGTGGGATTTACCTATGCTATCCATGATCTTGGCACAAAATTAGGCTAAGTTTCTGTGCTACGCATTACCACCTATTGGTAGTTGCCGCTATTAAATGCAGAGATGAATCATGCTATCAAGCTGATGCAGCAATGTGAGAAATTATGTTATTCAGAAACTTGACCAGACAACAACACGATCCAATGAAAGGCACACCGAACAGCTACAATATTTGAATGCATTCATTAACACAACATATACAACAAGTACAGAGTAGGATGCTGAAAATATAGCAGATGCATCCTCTGAAATGCTGGGTACAGATTTTATTTCAACACGACATTATTCTTGTTTCTAGAATACAGAGTGCCGATTTCTCTCGAGGCTCCAGCCAGCGGCGGGTCTAAGAGCTCCCAAGCAGCTTCTTGATATCCTTCTGCAGATTATACAAAGCAAGTGTTATGTTGACCGCCTAGCGCTTCAAGATTCAACATGTGCAAGGGGATGTGAATCACAGTGCTGTTAGTTACCTCAATGCTTAGTGGGGAAGTGGTCGGGGCATAGCGGTCAACAACGTGACCCTCCTTGTCAACCAAGAACTTGGAGAAGTTCCACTTGATGCTGTCGCCGAAAAGGCCACCTTTGCTAGACTTCAGGAACTTGTACAGGGGGGAAACATTGCTGCCGTTGACATCAACCTGACAGACAATACAAACTAGGGCTCAATACTGCAGCATAAACCTTCTCGGATGGATTATTCTTAAGATAAAATGGAGATTCATGGGCATCCCACTGAAACATTTGCAACATTATCACACTGAAACAGATAAATGCATTGCTTTCGCCTAGGAAGATCACAGCACAAATGTACCTTGTCGAAAATGGGGTACTCGGCCTTGAAGCGGGTGCAGGCAAACTGAACGATCTCATCATTGGTGCCAGGCTCCTGCCCACCAAACTGATTGCATGGGAAAGCCAAGATCTCAAAGCCTGTAAACCACAAATTGGCAATAGAACACAGAGGTTAGCATCCAATAACCAGAGTATGTTGTGTAAATCGACTAACTAGTACATCATGAAGCAATATGTAGATTAAACCCAGTAATCCATATGACATAGATATAATAACAAGGTAAAGGGGAACAAAAAACATGGATGAAGAAAAAAACCTTGGTCCTTGTACTTCGGGTACAGCTGGCTCAGCTCGGTGTAGTTGGAGTTGGTCAAGCCACTGGAACAATTGGTCACAGACAATAATTAGCAGCGTAGCTGAAGAAGTAAGGTCTTCTATGGAATTCATTTAATAAAGAGTCGATGTTTAATGGCGTAGACGATCATTATTTTGGACAATCAAGCAGGACACGGCATATAATAACCTATTGATTTGGACTGTACTTATTTTTCATTTGCTGCGGACCAGACAAAATAATTTGATTCAACGCACTGCTTGCAAGTTGGAGATATCTCATAGCCGAGCTGAAAGTGAAGTTGGAATGCCAGGTTTACAGGTCGTACGTACCACTGGGATGCGACGTTAACAATGAGAAGAACCTTCCCCTTGTAGACGCTGAGGTCGACGTCCTTGCCGCTTGCATCCTGCACGCCAAGGATAACTCGTTCAATACAGTCGTACTACTGCACAATTCACCTAAGCGGCTTCTAGAAATCAGGCGCAACGAAATACCGGTCAGCGAATTCAGACGGTTCAGCAGTCTAAATCCAACGGATCGGCAGCGGAATTCACACGAAGATCCACCCGAGCAAGCAAAGCGCAAACTAGGCACACCTCGAGCTAGCCCGGAGTCTGGAGCAGGCCGAGCAGGCGATCTAGCAGCGTGTGAACAAAATACAGAGACCGAAGGGGATGGGAGGGAGAGCGGGGATGACCTTGACGGTGAAGTCGTGGACGGAGGTGGCGGACGACGCGGCGGCCATGGCGAGGTTCCCCGTGCGAGTTGACGGAGGCGGCGTCGGTGGCTGCGGCGGGGATCGACCGGGCTCAGAACTCAGGAGTAAGCGGGTAGTTGGGAGTTTGGGGGGAGGAGGCGTTAGCGTGGAGACGACGAGATGGGAAGGTGGGCCGGGACGTCACCGGGAGATTTATAGGGCCAGGCCCACGGCCAGGGGGGAGGTTGGGGCTTGGAATCTTGTTATGGACAGAGGTGTGAACGCCCGCGGCAGTAAATAATGAATGCGCGTGGCCCGCGACGGAGGAAGCACGTAGCCGCCGGGACCCGTCCGTGCGAACGGAATCGAGGCGCTGGGGTCAACTTAGGGCGGCTGAGGCCTCGCCGTCCGATCGGATCGGATGGTCTCGGCGGATCGCTCATCTCGTACGCGGAACTGGCGGTGGTGGGAAGGCAAATCCGCAAATGTCGCACAAGCGCTACTGGAGGCCGATTTTCGGCCCCGTTTGATAACAAAGCATTAAAAAAACTAAAGTATTGAAAACTACAATAATTTAGTCTACAGGTACATAATACCACGGTTTTGCCATAATAGAGTATTTTGAAGTATTTAGAATACATTGGACCTGTTTGGCAAGAGCCATTGGAAGCAGTTTCGAATTATGCGTTGAGCTAGCTAGACATCTGCAAACTGATGAACTGCTATGCACGGCACCGACGTACGATCATGCACTAACTGAATGGCCAAGCTAAACGTGCCATGCACAATCTCGCTCTTACGCTTACCAAAGTAGTGATCTAAACGCTCTTATATTAGTTTACGGAGGGAGTAACAAATAGGGAGGAGGCGGTCAATGGCAGAGCTGCACGTTGCCGGAGCCGCTTGGTTTTCTTTCACATCTGGGATAATCAGGAGCTGCGCATGGAGGCAGTGGACCATACGGCGAAGCTGCTCGTGAACCAAAACAGCTTGGCCTTCATCCGCGTTGCCGTCGGCGTGGAAAGAGACAAGTCTACCAGCTTGCTCCGCCCCATCGACCATGGCAGTTCGCAGTGCACTGTACTTGTACTGCCGTTCCTTGATCTGTTCATGGCTGCCCGATCAAGACGAGCTCCACAGACAATAGGGCGGCGGCTTGGGAGCGAGCGAAGATAACGATGAGCTCTCGTTCTTTTCGCGTGCTCGGTTTTTTTAAAAAAGGTCCGAGGTTCTTTTTTTAGAACAGAGAAAATACCATAGTATTGGAAAAACTGTAGTATTAATAGCATAGTTTTTAGTGATTGTCAAACAGCTCAAAGTAATTAAAACCATGGTAATCCTAAAAAATGTAGTATTTCCGGAATACTTCGAAAATACAGAGCTATCAAACAGGGCCTTCATGTTTTCACTCTTTTGCGAAAGTTTAGCAAGATCTGTACTTTTTCTAGCGTCTGATTGCAGGGTATAACAATCCACCGCTAAGGGTCTTGATGGTAGACGTGCACACCCTATCGTAAATTTTTTCTAAGTAACAAATACATTGTGTGTACTCACTTGCCGTCGGACACATCGGCGGTATGGGTACACAGGCTACCGTCAGCTTGTTTGGCGGTAGGGCAACATTGCGCTGACGTGCATAAGTTGCATACCTTCAGAGACTGGCGATAGGCTATTATACTCTACCGTCTCGACTCTGGCTTAGCAAAAGGGTTTGATCCCGAAATACTTTCGGATGGGGCCAGATCCGGCTTAGAGCAACTCCAGCCACGCCCCCAAGAGCCCCCAAGGCCATTTTTTTAGCGTCGGCGTCCAAAAAACGTCCCGGTCACGCCCTAGGGTCTCATTTTTTGCCGGATTAGGCCAAAATAACAGTCGGCGAACTCGAGCCGAACCCAAGCCCCCGGGGGTTGCCTGGAGGCGCCGGCCGAAGCAAAAAGGCGCGTGGGTCTGCTTTGTCGGCTAGAGAAATCCCTTTTCCCACTGACCCCCCTGCTTTTCCCCCTCCGTTTCCCTCCATCCCCCTTCTCCCGCCATTCTCCTCCCTCTCCCCTCCATCCGGCCGCCATGCCGCCGAAGAAGTACGCCGCCCCTCGCGCCGCTGCCGATGCCGATGTCACCCAGCCAAAGCAGAGGAAGCCGAGGGCGTCGCCGTCCAAGCCCCTAGGCATGTCAAACGTCGACTGGAAGGCGGAGGTTCAGCGCCAGGAGGCTGTCACCACTGGCCAGTGGTACAGGCTCAACACCAAGAAGGCCCGGGACAGGGCGGCGGCGGCGGGCGTGGCAGAGCAGGTAGATCACGCGGCGGAACAAGCAGAGGTGTCTCGCGCAGGGACGATGAATCCGCCCGGCGGCCACGGCCCGCACGTTCCCTGGAGCCAGCAGAGCGTCAGGTCGTCGGCTGGCTTCTAGTCATCGACACACCCCTAGGGGTGCGCGCCCTCGCCTGGCTACGCCGACGGCGACGCGCGTGGCGGGTTCAACCCCAACATCACCTTTCCACATGGCCACCCCGCCCAGCGCACGCCCTCGCTCGCGTTCGCCGGCGTCCAGTACCCCCCATACACCTACTCGCGCCGGCTTACGCATCCTCCCCGACGCCACCTCTGCACCGTGGCGTGCTGCTCTTCTCACAAGCCTCACCGTCGCATCTCGGCAACCCCGACGGGACGGAGGCCGACATGGACGACATCATCAAGACCGGCTCAGTCGCCGCCACCTTCCCCGAGTTCAATGCCCAAGAAGATACAATCGACCTCAACGACGACATGGACGACAGGCTCGACTACGGCAAGGAGGAGCCATAGGAGGAGGAGGACGGCGAGGAGGAGGAGCCGGGGCCTGCTCCGACGAGGAAAGGGTAAAAGAAGAGGCGGGCGGCCAGAACCGGCGAGCCGAAGCGTGGAAGATCGTCTGCCTCGACCCGATCACCGGCACGAACCAGAACGCCGACACGTACGTACTGGGAGCGCATCAAGTCGAAGTCCCAGCGCAAGCTAGTCGATCCCTACTTCGTCGACGTCCACATGCAGCACGGCTCTAAGGCCATGGCCAACCATTGGGCGCTAATCCAAACTGCGTTTAACAAATGGCATGGGATCGTCGAGGAGATCGCGGGTCGCCCGGAGAGCGGCGTCAACTACGAGAGTCAAGTATGATGCCGGTCTCTCACTCATTTTTCACCGTGTACGTCGCTCACACTTGTTCCTCGGCGCAGATGGTCCGGATGTTCGTCATGTATCGTCAGGACAGCAGTTCTGATCAAGAGTTTCAAGTACCTCCACGTGTTCCTGGATCGAGAAGTGCGAGAAGTGGGCGAAGGTCTGACGCACCCTCGCCAACACCAAGGAGAAGTACAAGCCGGACGCGCCCACGCTGGGCGCGGCTGATGGGCGCCCTGACAGCAACTAATGAGCCAAGTCGGCGAAGGACGCCGCGCCGGCTACCACGCGTTTGCAAGAGTTCATCAAACACTGCATCGCTGACGCCAAGACCCGCGCCGCCCAGAGGGAAGAGAAAACTAAGGCGCGATGGTCGGCGTTGATGGCGAACAACGCCGTCAAACTCGACCTGCTCTGGACCAACGTTGCCGCGAAGAGGAGGAACACCGACCTGGCTTTCCTGATTGGGGGGCGGGGGGGGGGGGGGGCATGTCGAAGATGGACGATCGGGTCAAGGCGTGGTTCCCGGTGGAGCGTGGCCTCATCCTGAACGAGATGCCATCGACAGCGGCGCCAACTCCCACGACGACCCCAACGCCGCCGCCAAGCCCGAGCGACGCCTCAACGACGCCCAGCACAGAAGCCGCGCCGACGCCGACTCCTGCCAGTCCGACGCCGAAGGACGGCACCACCGTTTGATGCATTGCCTACGTGTCCTTTTTTGAACGCTGAAGTTTCAAGTTATTGATCACCGACCTGTGGCATGGTGATCGCCTGACCTTGTGGCGCTGATCACCTGACTTGTGGCCTTTTTTGGTAACGGAAAATGTCAGGTCCCTAGGAGCGTGACAGGGACCTAAATCGCTCTGAGAACCTAAAAAGCGTCGGGCGATGGAGGTCCGAAATAGCGCCGGCCGCTTCACTGGGCCGAACGAGTGGAGTTGCTCTCAACTTTAGTGAAAAGGGCCGAAACACGAAAATCGGCCGCTAGTGAAACTCTGGAAGCATCCCTGTACCGCTGTACGTGTACGTGGTCTCGTGCAGTCGCCGACTGCACGTGGACGGCTTTCATGCATGTCGTATTCTCGTCGTCACGAACTTGACAAATCTTTGTCGTCGGAGTAAAAATAATAAGAAGAAAAAACTCACAGATCTTGAGACACAACACCGTGCCGAAAAAGATTTTGTGGCTGAGCCGTGGACCCGGAAGTCTGACCGAGAAAGCATCGATGTCCGGAAGGCACCTTGCTTCTGGAAGCGTCATCCGTCCGCGGCTGGATCGGACCAAGCACGGTCACGCCTCCTGCATGCAGATGAGATGAGATGGGCAGGTGCTTGGCTTGGACGGAGCAACTCACGTGGACAGCTTTCAGCGCAGCATTTTACTCCTGTGGCTCCGGCCGTCCCGCTCACACGCGCACGTCCTTTCACATTCACACGTATGGTATGATCGTCGTCGCTACTCGCTAGTCAGTAGACACACGTAGTCTATAGCCCGTGCGTTGCCACGGGCTTTTGAAATATTTTGCTAGAGTTATATAAACATAATGCATGTTAAATTATATATATTAAAAAAAATAACACAAACACAATCGGGTAATAATTAAAGTATATTTTACTTGCAATGTAAATTATTAACAAAAAGACAATTGGAAGATGTATACACGTAGACTGATTATCCCACTAAAAATCTTTAGAAACTAAGATTTACTTGGTGTGCTTAAGAAATCTTTGTGCAATATCAGAAATATTGTTTTTAGCTTCGTTCGCATAATACCTGAGCAAGTATAATAAAAACCTCTTCCTTGACTTATATCCATTCTGTACAAGCAATATATGTAATTAGCACAAATACTTCTCATCAAAGATCTTAAAATATGTAATGGAGAGTATACACCGTACAAACCGTACACCCACCAGAGCATAAAACAAAAAGTAAAATAGTCGGACACATCCCTTCCATTTCCTAAATTAATTTTATCTTGAATATAGTGATAAAAAAAATAAATACCTGTATTTTATATGTTATGATAATGAAATATATAAATTTACCAATCTATGCTCGTTGGAATACCAAACAGAAATAAACGTTGCCATCTAGATACATCTGAATGCCCGTGTGTTGCCATGAAACAACAAATTTAATGCATTGATAAAAAAATCATTTTGATTCACAACATGTCGCTTGCGGCTTATGATTTCTTTGCAACAAATATCACTCTGTACTACTCTTAAGACAAAATCATGACTACTGTTAAGACAAAATCCATGACTGCATTCAAGTTTGAGGTGGACATATTTACCATGACCAAATATAGGGAACTCATGCCTTCTACTCTACAATGATGACAGAGCCGACAATTGAATTGCCTTCAATTTCTCCATGCACTCTAGGATACACTAATGAGGTCTCTTCTCCACCCAACTCGAACAAATAAATACTACTCTCTGTGTCACAATTTACCTACTGCACAGGCGTCACACATTTCAAAATTTAAATGTACTCAAGCACTTTGATCAACAAATTGTCGCTTACATGTCACAAAATTTATCATCAAATTCGTATTACAAAAAACTCCAATGGTATAATTTTATGACACATAACACATATATCATCAATTAAGTTTGGTGGTCAAAGTTAAATCACAGAGAGAGTATATACACACTACTTTTCTTACAAAATTTAATCTACGAAAACATCTTCTCTCCCCCCTTGCAATCCATCTCCTCGGCTTTGCCGCAAGCTTTTTTTGCAATAGAAGCCACACTTTAATATGAAAATGAGACATACATCATTTGGTAATATCCACACATTCAATAATGGACTTGAATGGTGCTAACTCTGCTCTGCACTACAACGGGATCTACCTTTGCCATACACGGCACTTCCAACACAATCACAACAAATGCTCTGTCAGCTAACAAATGCTCTGTCAGTACAAATGCAGTTGATGTTGTCAAAATAGTTCATCTTCTTGGTCCATAAAAGAGGAGAAACTTAACACCAGAGCATCTTATCATAAGTGAGCCAAGTTGTTTTCTTGCGAGAGTGGGAAATCTTGGAATATCCTTCAACCATACAAAGTTGTCGACATTTTCAACCCTGAACCTGCGGAAGATTGATGCCCATGGCCCACCTCATATTTTCATGAAAACAATTACTTGACAGGATATGCATAGGAACCTTGCTATATGGACGACAAAATTCAGACGACTCCCATGTCCACAACGGAGTAATGGCCACTGGATTTGTAGTCGTCCACCTTTTGTCTATATAGAGCAGTTTCATATGCATAGAAAACTACTCCCTCCGTTCCTTGATATAAGGTGTATAGATTTTTGAGAAAAAAAATCCTAAATATAAGGTGTATTGCGCTGCACCACTCGTTTAGATAATTTTTTGAGGGATTTGTTTACATTTCCTTATATCACGCAAGCTCCTCTATTTTCTCATGTCAATTAGTCATGTGTAATGTCGCCCAAAATTTGTGAAATTTTCCCTCCATGTGTGTTCTTTAATTTCTGTGCCAAAAACTATACACCCTATATTTAGGAATGGAGGGAGTATTATGTAGAGATGGAACCTTCATCAAGCAAGGAAATATGCCAATCATGACTCAAGGAGATAATTTCACTTACATACATTAGTGCATCTATCAGTTGATGCAACCAGCTTATAAGCCCAATTAATCAAGTCATTCTGTTGGTTGGATCAAGCCTTTTTTGGACAACATGATCAACTGCAGCTCTTACTTATTCATTTGAACTTCAAAATTTTAAATGAACAGAGTGTCAAAAATAAATGAATGAATCGGAAAGTAAAGAAGAGTGTTTTATATTCGTTTGAAGGGAAAAGAATCTGATGTCTACAACTTGCCAATTTGAGAAGGAAACTAACACAAAGAGAAACCAATTTGGCATGTGATGCTGGTATAAATTGTGCATGCGCCCTTCTTCTCGGTTTCTCACATATGAAAAATTGGTAAAGCATTAGAATATTGAAGGAGAGAACTTTACATTCAATTGAATAAAGCAGGATTCGGGCATCAGCGGTTTATAATATTTGAAAAATAAATAACACAAGATAAGAAGAAATAAATTAACCTTGCGTCATGCTAATAAAAATGTATAACATTAGAGCAGAAATAACCTTCAACTCTGAACGTTCAAAAGAAGCAGCACACACAGTGCACAAAGAGTAACAACTTGTCAAACTATATGTTTAGAAAAGTTGCTTCTTAGCTCTGATAATCGGATTTAGCAATCAAAAAAGCTTTCCAAAAGTGCATCTGTTCTATCTTAGATTAGGCTAACTCAGTAACTTCTTCCACGGTTCTAGTCCTTGTTTACAAAAGAAAAGGTCTAGTTTCGTGAAACATTTAAATGGAAAGCTTTTCAGACCATAAAAATATATTCAATTACTTACCTAATTTTGTAGTCCAAAAATTGCCCGACTGCTCTGCTGAGGAAGGGAATGGCCTGATTCGCAGTCCAGCGAGTTGCTACAACCATTCCACAATGTGCATACCCAACAACTGGATCAATGGCCTTATTGCGACACTTCATGGTGAGACGGAACCCAATAGTTGTCGCGGTCAGGCAATCCTTAACATTTATAGCCCCTGGATGAACAGGAGGAAGCATCATGACGTACATAGCAGCACATGATTTACTTTAGGATGTTTCTTGCTCAGAACCTGTACTAAGATGATTAGAAATTCGTCTTCGGGTGATACATACTTGTGCCTTGGACTTCCTTATGAAAATATCACTCCGGTCATATCCACCAAACTCTAGGAACACTTCATAAGGATTCTTTTAGAGGGCTTACTGCAGGACGTTCCAAGGGCACACCATTGCTACATGTATATTCATGTTGTGGATTGCCCTGAATAAAAATTAATAGTTAACCAATGAAGAAGCGATACATTTTCATCAATCAAATCATGTCAATGATGGGTAAATGTCATGAGTACTTCATAAGTAACAAACTGATTGACACTCCACCTAAGACAAGTAAGCTTGTTCGTTTCAAATGGACATCCCTTTATTCAGGGGGTTCGTTCATTGGGAATTTACCTTTTCACATAGCAGGAGCAGAAATCTGCGAGGATGAATGTCTCCATGATTTGTGACAGGAGAACTATAGCCCACCAGCACGAAGCCAACATACAACCACGAGTAAGCAAAACCTACAGAAGACATTTTAGTAGTTTAACAATCAACGCTTTCAGAGAAAAGGCTATGACAGCCCAGCTTTTTTATAAAACAAAAGTATTGGGAACACCTGCGTTTTACAGAGAAAACCAATGGCAGGGGTAAAAAGAAATCCCCATGGATCAACACAATAGCCTGCTGGGAACAAAAGAGCACGGAGCAGGCGCACACATAAAAAAAATAGGAGAGCAGTCCATCATATAGACTGGGTTTTCGTCTCGAACAACTCACGAAACAAGTAGCTTCCAAGTGGACACATGCACACCTGTATTTGGAAATTAAAATTCCTTGAGATGCCAGCATGAGCAAGTATCAGTTTTGATCCATAAGACATGTGGTGTCTCTTTTTCTAATTATTATATATATCCTATAACATCATTAAATGTTATCAATCTATATCTATAAAAGATGCAAAATATCAATCAAATTATGATCTCAACTGTGGAATGAAAGTGAAATCGAGTCATGATATCTCGCTGAATTGGACATTGCATATGTTGTCCAACTTGAGTTCAAGTAGTCACCAGCAAGACCCTCCTAACTAACCTCGTACAGAACCTTTACCTCTAGATCTAAATTGGCGAACTTGCATGGAAATTGGAACTAATTTTTAGCATAGAGGGAAAGGGGAGAGGAGCACTTACCTGCCATGTTGCATGACCTTCATCGACCCAACGGCATTCAAGCCAAAATATGCCCTTAGTGTTCTAAAAATCTGCAGAACATCCCATAAAACATTAAGTGTATCCTACATACAGAACATGAGCAAGATCGATGCATGCCTGTAAAATCAAGAACCACTAAATCTGATTCAAACACAAAAGAACAAGGGAGAACTTATGATATCCTGGTAGGCCACAGCCAGCACCACCGCTCCACAATGACCTCCTCGTCAGTCCCGCGACCAGCAACCACATTAACATGAGGAGACACAGGGGCGCAGGCCGGCGAACATAAACGATGCATGTACAGTTGAGATATAGCAAAATAAAGTGAATCACTCAAACTGGGAGGGCCAGGACGTTATTCTGTAGGCGATAATGGATTCATGAAATAAAGCGGGCGGCCACCCTATTTCTTCATAATGGATTCGTGAAATCTGTGGACAAGAAAAGAGATTCACCACAGGTGACTTTAATGTTAACTGAAACTACACAGTAATTGGCAAGCTTTATAAAAGATGCAAGCCTTAGTATTCGTTCAAGATCATAATAAGAAATTGTAATTTAAGGTAAAGACGTCTTAGCAAGTTCATGAGTGGCCTCACCTCGAAGCATCCCAGCAGAAGCCATCCCACAGCCAGGCGCATCAGCACGATCAAATGAGTGTACGACAGTGGATGTCTCATAGGCAGTTGTCCGATAACCGGTGGACAAAGGAGGAGAGCCTCATCAGTAGCAGCATGGTGGATTTCAACCCCAGCATTGTGCTCCGCCCAACGAACATGGACGTCGCCGCCGCGGCCCGGTGGAGCTCGAACAAGAGAGACTCTACTGCTTGCTGGGAGGGGTCGGGGAGGGTCGAAGCACATGAGCATTGACGGGTGAAGAGAGAGTAGGCCGGGGATGCGGCGTTCTGAGCAATGTTGGTTGTCTCTGCAGATTAAGCATATTGTAATTGCAAAAAACAACATAGCTGCTATTGTTATTTATCTATCTATATTGCTCAAGACAAGAATTTGATTAATGTGGCAACGACTATAATCTGGCTTTCTGGGCTATAATACTTAAGGAATATGATTGTACTAAACTATAATATTAGTGGTCGCAGCTTGTTAAAGTGTTAGTGTATTGTAAGTCTCAATCAGGCTTGTAATGTCAATTTGTTCTTTGCCATCGGAAGTGATGCACTGCTTTGAACAACTTCCTTTTTATATCTTTTCTGGCCATAGCTATTGAATCCTTTTGAACTTCATCCACAGCCGGACTGTTACATAAGATAATCCAGTTTTGATATATTCGCAGGTGATAAACTAAAAGTGTGTATGGTTCACACATGAGAAAGGGATATTGGCAGGTGTCAAGACACGGCGTTTTTTGCCTGATAGAAATTTATTGCATGGTATATTCAGGACAAAAGGAGCACGGGACTTACCGATGACAATGAAAGGCGGTGAGTGAAGCTGGACTGAAACTTCAACAAGTCGAGTTTCATGAATCTGATCTATAGAAAATGAGTTAATATGACTAATTATTGTACAAAACAATATAAGCTATATGGCAGAAACGACACATTGCGAAATTGAATAGTGCAAACCTACCCCATCATGGATAGAACATCCCAATCAAGCGTTTGACTGTAGAGGAACAGATGGCTCAACCTGTTATCCTAACCCACGCACGGATTTTGCAGGACTCACAATTTCCATCATCCATGGTTGCAGCCGCCAGCAGCGCCGCCGACCCGATGGCGCTCTTGTTGGGGCAGTATGACGCCAACGAGCTCGCCGACATGGCGACCTTGACAGCAGAATTCCATCGTGACGCGAACTTCTCCACAAAAGTCAATGGCTCTTACACAAAACAATAGAATTGCATGTGTGCAACATGATGCAACAATGGTATATAAGAATCTCATATCTTGCGAGGGAGAGAAGCAGATCGAAGAGTCGCTGATGTGCTTGGAGGAGGGGCAAAGTGAGTTGTCTTCCCATCTTATTAGCTGCTGCAGCATCCTAACCAATCACCCTCTTTTTCAGTTTACGGGATGTTTAGTTGGATCAGGGGAGGAGATGGGGGGCGGGCGGCGGCGGCAGCTCCTGCACTGTCTTCTGTGTGATGGCGGCGGCGATCCAGACGGCGGCGGTGGCTGCGATCTGGAGATACATCAGCAGCGATCCAGACGGCGGCGGCGGCGCTGCCGGTTATCCGGAGAGACGGCGGCGACGACAGCGGTGGGGGCAGCGATCCGGAGCGGCGGTGGCGGTGGCGGCGATCCGGAGCGGCGGTGGCGGTGGCGGCGATCCGGAGAGGGGCGGCGGTGAGGGGATCGCGCGTGGCGTGGGGTGGGGTAGGGTGCGAGTGCGTGCGACCAATTCCCTAGTGTTGGTTTTTTTTGGCACCGGTTTATTTCGCTGGAGGGTACCGAGTAAGCAGAGGTGAGAGGATGACGAAAATAAAATGGAGGTTGGAGGATGACGAAAATAAACCAGCGAAAATAAACCGCACAGACTATTCGCCAACTGCTCCATTAAGAGTAGATATATACTTATACTATTAAATAAAAAAACATATTCATCGCTAAGTGTACCCAGCCTAATGTACGCAAAACAACACAGACCAATGACAGCCTCACGATCAGGATCATTCAATTTAATCTAACCGTTAAGATTTTATTAACCTCAGCCGAAAAGTACGTTTAGCAATTTGCCCGGCGGACGAAAACTCTGCCGAAGGAAACATTCCGCGCCGTGCGTCCCGGGGCCACCCCAAATACATCGCTTCCCTGATAATGATCCATTAATCCAAATTGATTCCGTGTTTAGTGGCACAGCACGGGGCTAAACGCATCTCCCCGACTGCGCATCGGCATCCATCTCCAGTTATCCACCGCCGCGCTCGCTTGCACAACACCAGCGCCGCCAGCGCAACCTCCCTCGCGCCGCTCACCCCCGTCCCTCGCTTGTCCGGCTATCCTGTGGCGCACGGCGACCGTCGGCGGCCCGCCCGTCCGCCTCACCGTCGGCGGCCGTCCGACCGTCTCTCCTGTGGCGCTCGGCGCCTGTCCCTGGCCCGTCCCCCACACAGCCGATGGCGACTCCGCCGTCCTCCACACGGCCGTCAACAAAGACTACACGACGCCGCGACAACGTAGAAGCTCCTCCCTTAGCAGATGCGTTCTTCCTCTGCGCCACCTGTGGAACAGTTCGTGCGCCCAGTGCCACCGATTCGATGGTCTGCAGGTAAGAACTGCTTCCTTGAGTGACTTTCGGTCCGTCCTACAACGAGGTTCTTGTTTCCTACTACTGCGTCTTGTGCAGATCCACAATGTTGAGGTTGCAAAACTTGCAGATGTTTGATCTAAGATGCCCGACTGTACTACATGTACATGGAAGAAGAAAGCTCAATGAACCGAAGCTGGGGAAAAGGAATAACCAAGGAGGGGAGGGGAGGTCACATCCTTGAAGCCAACGGCAAATTAAGGCATCACCTTGAATTTGTAACTCCAGTAACTAAATGGAGATCCTTTTTTAGGTCGAACTTGTGATCCTTCTTATTACTGAAACCAAGTATCAATCTGAGAATGATTGTTCTCTTATTGTGGTCTGACAAGACTTAAATGTTGGTATAACCTGAACAGTGTCTTATTGCATTAGTTTTTTTTATATCTGCAGAGTGTGCACATGAGTTTCTTCCCTGTATTTACTTATTAACGAAACATAAACATCAATGCATGTTATCTTCACTAAATTAATAACACTTAGTAGGAATTCAGAATAATGACGTACTAATAACAACAAGTAGGAATTCTGAATAAAAATAGTGCATGAGAAATATGGCATGCACCTTAACATAGAAACTAGATCATCGAAGGCGCGCGTTGCCGTGCCCGTCCATTTTTACAATGGATTGGTAGGAATTCCCATTAATATATTAATGTACAGATCACAAAAGTTAAATTAACATAAATTGATTCATATATTTCCAAGTCATTAACGGGAAGAGTTTAATCGGTTGGCTGTGCAGCACAAAGGAATACTTGACGCATTGCTGCGCCCATCTATCTGTGGCGAGATTAAGGTCTGCTGAAAGTTCATCTACCGTCGTGTCTTGGATATGAGATCCCAGAAATCTACACATTTATATTCATTAAAAGAGTAGAAATAATCTCGTGCTTGAACTAAGTCTTTCCAAACCATTGTGGTAGTGCATGAAGCTTTAAAAATCTGAGAAAGATGATACAGGGCCTTACTTATCAATCACATTAGAAATATATTGGGGGAAGAAAAGCATATGAAAATACAACCAGAATGTGCCAATGAAAACACATTTGTATTGGTAAGTTAAGTTACAATTTTCCTTTCAGGAAGATAAATACATGTTTTTGACCTGGAAACTATTAGGACAAAAGTGGAACCTGATTGGATGTTATTTCCCTACAAAATAAATCGAAAGCTAGCCATTCAAATGATAAAAAATTGTACAGAAGATATTTGCAAGCACGAAAAATGGATCAGACTACCAAAACAGCAAAACACTCACTTCTGGAACCAGCTAGCTAGTAGCACTATGAAGGATGTATCACTTCAGCATTGGCATCCATAAAAAAAACATCCATCTACCTCAGAAAGAAAATCAAACATTTTGCTTCCGAACGAGCTTGGATGAAGGCAACACTATGAATTGATGTAATACATCTAGTTGGTACAACTTACCATTATATTATATGTTAAGACGCACGCAAAAAATTGGCACCAATGCAGGAAAGCATCATACATACACCAAGAAAATGGAGGATTCAGTTCTTGCTTGCTCTGATGCGTACATGTATCAGAAGTTCAGAACATCGGCAATGCACTAATTAAGAATTTCTAGGTAATTTGCTGATAGCAGTAAGCAAAGCAATTGACATAATCAAAAGAAGGGGGAGATCTCTACCAGCTCTCCCAAGAATTGAGACGAAACTGAAACTCTTCTGACAGCAATTATGGAATCTAGCTACAACAAAATCCTCACAGAACAAACCACATAATTAAACCAGGAAGAACATTGGTGGCCCATAGAGCAGGCAAAGATTATGGTGGATCCATGGCCAACAGGAAGTGGTGTCAGTCCACAGGTGACAGTTGCGATGATGTTGTAGCAAGGTCATTGTTGAGAAGGAAACACATGCCAGTATCCTAACTTCCATGAACCCAATGCATAATTGTTATGATAGTTAAGGTCACAAACTGAAGAAGCAAACTATCGTATTGCAACGGCAACATACTAAAAAACACTACATAGAACCAATAAGGTTGATGTAGTATTATCTATGTCATGCAACACGTAATTTGTGAGCATTCTTCAGATAAGCATCTTGATAAGTTCATGTATTTGATCAAGGGCCGGCTCCTTCATGACTATTTTTTTTAAATATATGTAGTACTATTCTGCGATAATTGATGTAAAGCTTAGAAGACATATTTTGTCACTACCTCACAAACCGAATCTGCAGATCATAGAAGATTCAGGATATGCTTACCTTTTCATGTCTTATGCCAAGAAGTTCCAAATTATGACTTAATGCTCGACTAAATCAAGATCAGGAGACGGGATCGCATGGGGCATGACCAAGCTGTAGCGCCACTGCCTGGAGAAGATGTAGGGTGGTGGCTGAGGGTATGGAAGTCACGAACAGCATCTCCGATGAGCTGCGAGACGAAGCGCAACACGGGAGAGAGGTAGATGCTGTAGTTGTCACCGGCCACCACCACCCACACTCCTCCCGCCTCGTCCTTGCCTCCCCCGTTAGTAAGATCTTCGCTTCACCATGCAGCGTTGTCACCCGCCTATTCCCTTCGGGATGTCATCTACTTACAAAGGATCTACTATAAATAAACAAGTCAGATGTAGAATAAATTGGAAGTTGCACATGAAGGAACCTGTCTTACAGATTACAGCCATTCGATCCCCTCGAAGTGGCGCATGTCGTGAGCCCCTCCCAACCGAGAGGCCCCAATTGAAAACGGTCAGATGTCTGACTGTACGTACCTCCGGCTGGTTGCTCGACGTGGTGGATCTGGCGACGGCGCGCCCGAGGACTCCAGATATGGCTTCAAAATCGGACACATGCTTCAGGGATGTAGTGCACCACTGATTTGGGGATGGAGCTCGTCGCCGGCTCGAGAAAAAGATGCTCACTGCTGCCCTTTAGGGAATATACAGGAGAAGGAGGACAACGGCGGGCAAGCGTAGATGGAGGCGCCGGTCCGACAGCGCGGTTAAGGGGCTGCGAGATGAAGACCATGGCGGCGGCGGCACACCTAGGGCTGGTGAAGGTAGGTCGTGCGCGAGTAGGACTGCGAGGGAGACGAAAGGAGGAGCGTCGTGTTTTTTTTCTAGAAACAGGACGGAAGTAGACTCGTAGAAGCCCGTTAGGCCCAATTTCACACCAGACGTCCAAAATAGTCATCGGAGTAGCGGCCCAGCAAGGAAACCCTCGGTTTTAGCGAACACAAAGAGTAAATCTGATGGCTGAAAACATCCTAAACTGATGATCCAAAGGCTAAAAATGCTAATAGCCTGAGAGGGCTAGGAAGGTGCTCAGTTATAATGTATCTAAATATCCTTTTCAATTGCTCAAATGTCAATGTTGCAAATGTTCTTTTTTTATGTTCACTTAAGAATGGTTTTATATAGAGAGCTACGCCCATGTTGTATGCCAATGTTAGTCCTTAGATTAGTCAATGTTTTGTTTCAGCATATGCCCTCTATAGATTTTTTTTAAAGGTCTATAGAATTTGATCTGCAAGTTTTTTATCCTAATGGATACATCCTTATGAAGCTATTTATTGTTTGTAAGATGAATATTGTCTATGTCGAGTGAAGTAAGAGTGGATAACATTGGCAGTTGTTGAATCCGTAACCAGTTAGTTCTTCAACCCAGGTAATCACTTGAACCAAATATTTTCTGAGTTATAATTAAAGGTGGATGGTTACTTACAGATCTAACATATACCTTTTTGAAACTTGACCTTGTTTCAGTATATTGCTTAGAGGTAGCATGTCATGTATGAATTTAATTTCCAATGAGTGGACGCATTTATGCTCTTAACTTTCATATGCAATTAAGACTTTCCATTTTGGCTTTATTAGTCAATACATGCATTGCACGAACATGATTAACAGGGACAAAATGCCAAACACTTATGAGTGCACTTTATTATCAGTTCATCCCACATGGATTGTGCAACGTTTTGATGTAAGAGTAGATTTAGGTGGAAGTGAAGAGGAAGGAATACGAGTATTAAATAGGTTATGTGCATTCTTTACAGAACTCTTTCCCTTCTGTTACATGTTTTAGTTATATGGAATCATCCACCACATCTGTATCACTCGACTGCAAGCTTTGATTGGTTTGATGCTGCTCAATTGGACTTGTTCTGCGTTTCCTTGAAACATGGTGCGTAAGCTTTTGATTGACCTGTAGCAGTTAGCTTGTCTTTTTTCTATTTGACCAGTTTTGTCAAAAAGAAATGGACACCAAAATTTCTGATGAACTTTCCTGTACTATATAAATTTTACATGAAACTACAAGATAATCAATTAGCCTTGGTCTACTTTTCATATGGTCAAACTAGGCAGTAGTGTCAGGGTGATTGTTGTTTCATGTGTCATGTTATATGGATTTTGCTGCAATCACTAATTCTGAATTCAGGTTGAGTACAGGGTGGTTGTCCTTGTGCCCACTTAACGTTGTCAACTAGATCCTTTGTGCATTAGAATTCAGGTTGTCATATTTTTTTGCCTACCGCGCCCATTATGTTGTCGAGTGATGTTGAATTAACAGTTCAGTACATCATATTTGTTTCGATTGGTGATCCTATTGTAAATCATATATAACATTTTTTAAGTTAAAAAATGCCCAAATTGCTAGGATGGTCAAAGGGTATTACAAAGAGTGAGATAGATACATGGAAGGACATAGTACATAGCAAGGCACAGGGCACAGAGGACGCAAAGTTTCACTTATGGGCAGCTGAGCGAAAACAGTCGACCCAAGCAAGGCCCTCGTGGCGGCGGCCGGCACATAGCAAGGAGTTATATTCTTATTTTGTATGGTTAATTACCTAAACACAGTTGCTGCATAGCGGTTCCGCTTGCCGACAACGGTGAGGTGACGTGGAAATTGCCGTAAGATGCATATATTTCTGAATTCAGCAAAGTTGTCAAGAGCTAACATGTCTTCTTTATATTTGTAAAAGGCACATTTCCAGTAATTCTAGATACATGTTTGAAATTTTGAGTCCAGATATTTCTAAATTTGTGGTGACTAAGTGAGCTTTCATATTGCATTCATCATAGATTATCCAATGTAACGTAGACAATGCAATATAGACGGCTTAGAAGGATTCTATAAGCAAAGATTTTTTTGAGGAGAGACGTGCATCGCACGTGCAAGCTTACTAGTACGCGCAAATTCGCAAACAATCACAACGGAAACCCGGCGTTCCGTTGTGCGTTTGGGGCCTGGCATAGCGCCACGCCATCATGCATGACGCACGAATTGAATGGGCCGGTCTAGAAGGGCCGGGCGGATATGCCCGGCCCGATGCGGGCGGGCGGGCGGTGGGCGAGCGGTATTCCCCTTCTGCTTGCGAGATGCTGCAAAGCGCATCAACGACGAATGACTAGCGAGCAATTGAGACTGACGGACGTCGACGATCAGCTTGGTTTATGGTGCAACCATATATATAATACAGTAGAAGCAAGTGGTGAATATGAAAAAGTTGAATGTGGATAGATGCCTTGGGCCGTTGAGAGACGTGGACGGCATGCTGTTCGCCGGTCGCCGTCTGACGGGCCACAAGAAGAAGAAGGTCGACACGGCAGGCAACCGTGGAGAACCGGTTGAGCTTTGTTTGATGGATTCGGTCTAGCATCTTTCGCGCCATCTTTGCTGCGACTTGTGTCTTATTATTACTTTACTAGGAGTATCATCGTTATAGGAAAACACCGGCTACTGCGCTCACTTTACAATCCTCTCGAAAGAAATTAAAGCTGTGTCACTTTATATCAGGTTCCTTTTGGTCGCAAAGTTATATCAGTTGCTCATTGCGTTCTTTTAACCGGCTTCGTTAGGTAACTGGCATCGCTCAACAGGGAGGACAAGTGGACAGCCCACCGTGAACAGGCATGCTTCTTGCCGGAATCTAGCGCAGTCACAGAGCACCATCTTTACTTATTGCTTTCGAACTTGACCCCGGTCAGTCACAGCACCTTGACCCCTGACCCCTCCAAAGCTGTTCAATTCCCTTCATCAAAGGTCGAAGTTGCGATCTACTGGTAGTGGACTAGTAGTATGCTACCTAATTTATTCCCACCTGTTAACGCGAACGGCACAGCACAATACATGCATAACTTGCACTAAGAACATTCATATTACTTGCACCGGGAGTACTAGAATTATATACATTTTCATCAGAGGACTGCTGCTTCGTCATTCTACCCCACGTTTGTTGTTACAGATATCTACAGCTTATTCTATGTACGTATCTAGTATTATCTATACGATGATGATCTCTTCTCTATGTCTGCCGCTCCTGTGTGATCAACGGCCTCTTGTAGTACCTCAGCAGCAGGGACCAGCAGACGACGCTGACGGAGGACGCGGCCATCGCGGCGCCGGCGACCCACGGCGGCAGTCGGAACCGGGTGGACGGGAACAGCACCCCCGCGGCGATCGGGATGCCGATGATGTTGTAGCCGAGGGCCCACACGTAGTTCATCCGTATGCGGAAGAAGGCCTTCCTGGACAGGTCGATGGCGGTGATCACGTCCTCCAGGTTGCTCTTCATGAGCACGATGTCCGCTGCCTCGATGGCCACGTCGGTGCCCGCGCCGATGGCCATCCCGACGTTGGCCGCGACCAGCGCCGGGGAATCGTTGATCCCATCGCCGACCATCGCCACAGTTTTTCCAGACAGCTGCAGTGATCAATCAAAAGATTTAAAGGCAGCGAGTGGATGATGCGTGGCTGTATCCTGTTAATTACTGTGTGACAGCACCATCAATCAAAGTAACAAAGCAAAGGATATGGCCCTTTGAGACAAAGCAAGGACATCTTCTAGTCTAGCTCACCTGAAGCTCCTTCACCTTCTCAGCCTTCTGCTCCGGCTTCGCCTCAGCTATGATGTTTTCGATGCCAACCTCTTTGCCGATGGCGTTGGCGGTTCCCCAGTTGTCCCCGGTCACCATTATGCACTCCACCTTCATTGACTTGAGGTATGATATCACCTCATGGGCGTTCGGTTTTATCGGATCAGACACAGAGATTATGCCCACTATTTCTTGATCCATGGCCACGATGATCCCTGTGTGTGCCTTCTCTTCCTCTTCTATGAGGATTTCTGAAGCTTCCACAGGGACATCAATGTCTAACGACAGCATGAAGCTCTTGTTGCCCACAATGACACTCTTGTCGCTGATCTTTGCCTTGACACCGTGTCCGGTGACCGAAATGAAATCCCTTGCTTCAGGCCAGATATGGGTTTCTTCCGGGTGGAATTTCTTAGCATGCTCCACTATCGCTTTCCCCAGCGGATGCTCACTGTTGTCCTGAAAATCAGTGAAATTTAAGCAAGGTATCCTCCCAAGACGGTACAACAAAGTCTACTAAGAAGACGCTGCAGACACATATATAGTTAGCAAGCATACCTCTGCTGCTGCGACATAGTCATAGAATTCACGTAGGACCATATTTTTAAAGAGCCTGGTATTGACGACAATAGGCTTCCCAATGGTCAGTGTTCCTGTCTTGTCGAAAACAATGCAGTCCACCTGTAAAATATCATACAGATAATGTTCGTCAACAATATGAAGGACTATCTGCTAACACGTTTTCACTTTTATACTTATTGTTGATACCTTCTGCGCACTCTCCAGGGCTTGCCCACCCTTGATCAGAACACCTTGCGAGGCACCGACTCCAGTCGCAACCATCACAGCAGTTGGAGTTGCAAGTCCTAGGGCGCAAGGGCAGGCGATCACCATAACCGATATTCCGAACTGAAGAGCTAGCTGAAAGCTATCCATGGAAGATGGTATCCACGAGCTAGGGTAGCCATGAAACCTCCCAGCTAAGAACCATGTAAGCCAAGTAAGCAAAGAAAGAAGGATGACCTGCAAGCATAAAGCTGATTATTCAGTACTCGTAAGAGTACAATGTTACTGGATTAACACAATGCAACAGAACTCACCAGGGGGACAAAGACTTTGGATATCTGATCAGCAAACTTCTGCACAGGAGCTTTTGCCATTTGGGCTGACTCTACTAGCCTTACAATCTGTGCCAGGGCACTCTCGGATCCAACAAATGTGGCCCTGACATGGAGCACACCATTCTCGTTCACCGTCCCTCCAATCACAGTGTCGCCCTTCCTCTTTGCCACGGGCCGTGATTCTCCGGTGATCATGCTTTCATTCACATGGCTCTGGCCCCAAATAACAAAGCCATCGGAAGCAACTTTTCCACCAGGTATGACTTTGATCACATCATTTTTCTGAATCAACCGACTGTCGATCTCTTTCTCGTTTACAACATTCCCTTCGTTGTCATATATCAGCACAGTTGCAGTTTCTGGTGCAAGATCCATCAGCTTGGCAATAGCCTCAGAGGTCTTTCCTTTTGCCAAGATCTCGAGGTATTTTCCGAGAAGGATAAATGATATGAGCATGGAACTTGTCTCAAAAAAATCAGTTGACATATAATTCTCAGAAGTGGCAGCTCGGAGAACCGAGTAAACTGAGTAGAAGTACGCTGTGTTGGTCCCCAGAGCAATGAGCACATCCATGTTGGGTGAGCCATGACACATTGCCTTGTAAGCACCAGTGTAAAATTTGCGGCCAATTACAAACTGGACAGGTGTTGACAAAATCCACCGCAATAGTTCACCAATGCTCATCATGTTGACAACCTTTTTGTCCAGCCCATCCTTCAGCCCTGGGATGTACATGAACACCATGGAGGTTAGGAACACTGGAATTGTGAACAGTAAGCTCCACAAAAAGGACTGCCTGTACCGCGTTATCTCCCCATTTCTATGCTGCTCTCTTCCATCGGCTTCCGGATATATTGATACAGCAATATGACCAGATCCAGCTGACTCGATGACCTCGATGAGATCTCGTGGACCTGTTTGGTCAGGCTTGTAAGAGATGGTTATCTTTTGGAGCTCCGTATAGATTTTTATGTCTTCCACACCAGGAAGAGCTTGGACAGAACTTTTCACTATCATTACTGATCTCTCATTGAGAATGCCATCAACTTTGAGGTCTATCCTGCTCCGATCTTCTCCTGCGGTGACCAGTATTGCTTCAAAGCCAGATTCTTCAACTGCATTGACAAGTTGGATAGCAGCAACAACCCTCCGATTATAACGGATTTCCGCCTCTTCAATAGCCAGCGCAACGGAAGCTCTCTGAACCCCTGGAACAGCTTGCAAGGCAGATTCAACTGTATTTGCACAAGACGTGCAGGTCATTCCTTTTATGTGCAGCCTGCATACTAGAATGCTCTTTTCCTTAAGCTCCTCGTCGATCAGTTTAGCTCCGAAACCAACATCTTCAATTGTTTCCCTAATTTTCTCCTCCTGTAAAAAAATGCAGACATGAACTTCAATCTCCAAACAAAATTATCAACAAATAGACACAAACTCTCTGTAAGAGCATCGACTAAAGATCATGAAAAACATCTATCTGTACATGCACAGTTATTTCCAGAATTTTTTTAGGTTGCCAAATACAGTGTTCCCCCCCTTCTAAAAAAGGGCTCCGTGTAGCCCAGGCTCACTTTCGACTTTTCACTATGTTGGCCTCTTACTCACTATACTTTAGCCCTAGATGGTACTGCTATATTCAATAGGACACCTAAGTGTGGCACTATCTTCTAGCAATTACTGATTAAAGTTACTAGATGCAGCAAGAAATGACATCAGCCCAATCATAGGTGCCATCCAACAAGGAAGTGTGTGAGCAAGCAGCCATTATGCTGAAATAGAGATGAACCTTTTTTGGATCCTAAAATTCCAATCAAATGAAGTATCTCTCATCATCCAACTACAGTAGTGCACTTACGCTGCAAGAAAAGGACTTCCAATAATAGGAAAAGTACCCCTATCGTTCCAATAATTTTCACGATACTGATAAAAAGGTTATGTACTTCTTGTTTTCTCAAAAATAACAGTTCTTTCCCGAAAGATAATCAGAGATAACAATGGTGGGAGCGGGACAAGATCGCACCCCAAATGCTCCACTGATGAAAGAAAGTAATCATGAGATGAGAAACATGAGTTGCAAGATTTTCACGAATAAGAAAATATTTACCAGCCTGAAAATTTAATAGTCAGTTGACATAAGCTCAAGTCTAGTGGGAGGAAGACCAAATGAACATATTTAAAAACTTGGAAGTTATGCAACAGAGTGCACCAGAACCCAGTTATAAGGAAAAAACAAAGGGTAGTATATCCTTTTTCCATGTGACCACTGTGTACATAGGTAGCCGAGTTCCATTACTTCAGCAAAGGCACAAGAGCTCACAAGTTCAAAACATCTAATAAAAGATTTTTGAGAAGATAGATACCTAAGGGTAACAATCTCCAGAGGTAAGACACAAACTTTAGTTGATAAACTTTGAGATTCTGTTGTTGTACATACATGGGCATATAATTTCTGGCTTGCAGTGCATTTGTAGTTGAAAATTGTAAACATCAACAATAAGTAGGAACCATCAACCTGTTTTCCACAATCAAGCTTCATACTGAGCCTGCAGCCTTGATCACATCACAGTATTTACAACTAGGAATGTAATGAGAACCCAAATCGACCACTCGATGTTTTAAAGACGCGCAAAGTAGTTAGCGGTTTCACATCATAAGCAAAGTTGCCTACCTGTAGCCTTCTGAACCACACAAAGTCAATAAATGCAAGAACTTTCGGGGCCACCGCCCCTTTAAACGTTTCTCATCTAAAAAAGAAAACAAATTAAGGCCACATGAATCCTTCCTGGAGTGATGCTATTAACCATGCGTACCAGCATTGGTTGTTTAGCAGGAGTTTTTGTTTAGTCTCTGCCACTGGATTCTTCCCCCCCCCCCCCCCCCCCCCCCCCCCCCCCCCCCCCCAAAAAAAATATATGCACACTCGTGCATATTCGAGAAAAAAAATAGTCTATCACCTCGGAAAGTTGCCAATTCTCCCAATATCAGCCAATTTTGTGATGCTGGGACCTCCTAAAGCTAAACGCCCGTGTATCAGTTTTCAGAGTTCTGGTAAGGAAGCAATGCATGTGACTTGACGTATAAGCACAGCACCCATGGGCCACCACGCCCAAAGGATGAAGGGAGGATGAATCCTTGTACTCATCTACAACTGTACATCAAAAGTATGCACAGCATTTTCACTAAAGAAAACCTCAAAATAATCACACGCGACCATCTAAAATCCTAAATTCATCCGACCCCATGGCCGACCCCCCACCCCCCCTAAAATGCCAAACTGCCTGCGGATGTTGAGCTGAGCGTGCTTAACAATTGAGGAAGGGCCCCAAAATCAGGGTGCTCTGCTCTGCTCACCGAGACGAATGCCGGGTAGAAGGCGACCTGCGCGCGGCACCCGAGGACGTCCACGGCGGCGTCGTGGATGCCGGGGAGCCGCTTGACGGCCTTCTCGACCGAGCCGGCGCACGCGGCGCAGGTCATGCCGGTCACCTGGAACACCGCCACCTTCTCCTCCTCCTCCTCGGCCGCCCCCGCCGCGGCCTCCAGATCGCCGGCGACCGCGGCCGCCTTGGTGCGCCGCGGCACGGGCGCGTACCGCGGCCGCAGCGCGAGGCGGTGGCCGCTCCCCTCGGCGCCGCCGCCGCCGCCGCCGCGGAAGCAGGCGAGGAAGAGGGCTCGAGTGCCCGCCGCCATACCGAGAGAGGGTTTCCGTCCGGGAATGGCGACCGCTGGAGCTCGGGACGATCACTGGGGGGTCGCTTGAGAGTGCTTCGGACATTGCCGGATTTATAGGGCGGGGAGGGTGGCGCCGATCGTGTGCGCTTCTTTTTCCCGAAAATGAGATTGTGGGAGAGCGTCGTTAAAGCAAAGCGAATTCATAGTGCTCGCAGCGTCGGACTAGAATATGGCTGCTAACACGTCAGTCGCGTAGGCAGGTGGAGAATTCCGGTATAACCGATTGGAAAGATCAGACTGCAGACACGAGCAAATATTGTTTGGGTTCCGTCGCGTGGCCAACACATGATGTACACGGCCTTGTACCCAATGGCGGAGCTTAGTGCATGGTTGGGGAGGCTGTGGCCCCCCAAGGATTGGCACATGCAGGCATAAAAATTTGAGAGAGAGATTAGATGATGAAAATGTATTTGTTTGGCCTCCCCACTAGCTCATACTCCCTCCGTTTCTAAATACTTGTCTTTCTAGGCATTTCAACAAGTTACTACATACGGAGCAAAATGACTGAATCTACACTCTAAAATATGTCTACATACATCCGTATGTAGTAGTCATTTGAAATGTCTAGAAAGACAAATATTTAGGAACGGAGGGAGTATATTCTATCTAGCCCCCCAGCGAACTTCGTCAAGCTCCGCCACTGTTGTACCTGTAGAGCGCAACGCAAACGCTGGCAACTTTCATGAGCGAAACCTACGCCACCGCAATCTTTTCTCTCTCCGGTCCCTCCAAATTATATACAGTCTCTCTCTCTCTGTATGCCTTCTTCCTAAAAGGTAAAAACCGCATCAATAGTCACACCTCTTATCGCTTCCTTTACTAATCCTAATTAAAGACAACGTAAGGTACCGTTGTCCTTCGTCCATCCTTACAAACTCTCCCTCACTCTTCTCTCCCCCTATTTGGTTTGATAGAACAATGCCTGTGCGTTGCAACGGGATATAAATATTCTAGTACGTTTGCAATTTACCTGTCAATAATTATGAGATTTTTTAAATAAATGTTCATCAAAATCTGACCGAATTACCTTATATTTGATTAGAAGTTTGGTAAGTAAATTAAAGTGAAATTGGTTCAGAAGGTAAATAAATTAAGGTGATTGATTATCATATGCATGAAAATTTTGACAAAAGGGTGATGGGAAGAAAGATGAAATAAAAACCTTACGTTCTTTTTAAGTAGTAGAGACTTCGTACTCTCATCTTTGTCTTCTTACCTCTTTTTCCCTTGAAAACCACATCAGTTTGTCCAACCTCTTGTTTATTTACCATATAAAGTTTCTTTTTTTCTTTGGTAAGTCAACAAAGTCTTAATGAATGGGGATTTACCAAAAACATCCTATTTTTAAAACACAATCACACTTATGTGGGGCAGATAAATCACGGGATAACCTACTAGAATATTTATCGCCAGGTTGCAACACACAAGCATTAAAACATGTGCAGCCACAAAATACATTTGGAATTTTCTTTTCTCATAACATGGATTGAGTATAACTTGGACACTTTTTACGATTGAGCAACAACAACAACTTGCCAACGAAAACATCTCGCGGTGACTAGGATTGCCATAGACAACATAATTTCAATACACTAGTCCAAAATTTGCGAAAGTTAAATAGTAATAGTGTAATGTAAACAAAACATCATTATAATTCCAACACACACACACACACACACACACACACACACACACACACCTAAAAGTACCATTAAGATGTTAGAAAAACAGTATTAAGTTTATACTCTAAATTGTTTTGTTTTTTTGTATTGGCACCCATGGTAGCCCATAGATCATTCCTTTTTTAGGACCATGGAGATACTTAAACCATGGGTGTTACAAACTCGTCTCTCATTACATTTCCAGAGCCATAGATCAGTCCTTGGCGGTGAGATCAACTCGTCTCTCATTACATTTGATAGATGCTCGCTGCAATGATTCCACACATGTGACGATCTAGCTAACACAAACAAGTAAAATTACATATAGGAATCCTATTTTAAAATCTAGTGGTTTTATTTAAAAAATAGTAGTTGATTATTAAAATGTTGTAAAAAATCTAAAATCATGAATCACTAGAAATAATTGAAATGGAACATGAATGTATTATATAAATTTTAGTAAGAATGGGATGTCCACAATGCAAAAAAACTAAGAAATAGGAAGACAAGTTTTCAGTGTAAACATCACAAAACTTGCCATACTAGTGCTGCATATTATAATTTTTAGGAAAACACAAATAATTTAAGAACTTGTGTTTTATTTTGAAAAATCTAGAGTTACAATATAATTTCATATTTTATAAAACCGCAAATATAATTTTTTAAAAAGAAGTATTTAGGGAATAAGATCATAAACATTCCCTAAAAACAGAAGTTTATATTAAAAAATCTAGAGCTACAGTATAATATCATATTTTATAAAACCGCAAATATAATTTTAAAAAAAGAAATATTTAGGGATTAAGATCATAAACATTCCCTGAAAACAGAAGTATTTACGGTAAAATATCATAAACAGAAGTATTTAGGGGAAAATATAAGTAAAAAAACGCCTTATATTTTGAGATAGAGGGAGTATTTCTTTGGAAAATCGTAAATGATTTATGAACAAACATGGTGATTATCTATGACAGCTCCTAAACTTATTTTTTATATAAATTCCGGAGTTGCAATATAACTTCGTAATTTCTAACTTGTCCTGTTTCCATATTTTTTTACATTTACTGCATGTATTTAGATTTTTACTGCTAAATAAGATTCTTTTTTAATAGACTGTCGCGTGCGTGAAACCATTGTCATATCATGGATCAAACCATATTGGGTCATGTAAGGAACCAAATTTATCCGAGGTCGAGGCCCAAACCATATTGTTTTCTTCAAAGTTGACAACATTCTATATCTTTGCTAGTCATGTCTACTTCTACGCCGAATTTCACTCGCTTTTGCCTACCAGCTTTGTTTGGATGAATTACTTTGCCATACTTATAGTTTGCTGTTATTTCACTGTAGATGATCCTTGACGAGGCAGTTAAAATTTAGCATAGTAATACGGACATGAGTTTCAATCACAAAATCTCAAAAGAATCGCGCACAAGCATCTAATTGTATGCCTACTCGAACCAACTGTCTGATCATCTGGAAACGGCCCATGAGAAAACACGCAAAAAGGTGTAGGCAGAACAGATGCCACACGGGCGCGCAGAAATATTGTGAGTATCCAATGCTCACCGAGACGAGTGCCGTGTAGAAGGCGACCTGCACGCGGCCGCCGAGGACGTCGACGGCGGCCTCGTGGATGCCGGGGAGCCGCTTGACTGCCTTCTCTACCGAGCCGGCGCACGCAGCGCACGTCATCCCGGACACCGCGAACACCGCCACCTTCTCATCTTCCTCCTCCTCCGCTGCCTCCAGATCGACAACGGCTGACCCGCCTTCTCCTCCAGCACCCTCGCCGGCGATCACGGCCGCCCTTGGTCGCTGTGGCATGGACGGGTACCGCGGCCGCAGAGTGAGGTGGCCGCTCTCATCGGAGCCGCTGCTGTGGAAGCATGTGAGGAAGAGGGACCGAGTGGCCGCCGCCATTGGGAGCGTGAAGAGAAGGTTTTAGGTTGGGGGTTCTGCTCGGGGGTGGAAAAAAATGGTTCGAACATTGGCAGATTTATAGGCGCGATCGAGTACGCCGTTCGGTTACGCAGCTCATCATTTTGTAATGGGTGGGCTTGGGCCGGAAGCAAGTGTTGGATTGGACGGCTAGTTTCTTCTTAAGCGGATTCGACGACCTCGGACTGTCGAAAACGTCGACACGCAGCCCAGGTTCCTCTGGGGAGAAATGGAATTTTCATTCATTCATTTTCTAAATGACGCTGGGCAAGAAATCGAGACTTGAAACTTTGACATTCGTGCTCGCGTTTCAATGTACTACACGTATTCCGTCGGTTTGTGTTTAAAAAAGCGTGCAAGTTGCATGATTGTAGGCAGCACGCCACACAAAATTCCAATTCGAATTTGACTTGGAGTTGCTTGTGGTAGCAGGACGCTGCTACGCACATCGCCTCGGAGCTAAGCAACGTGATGTGATGTCGAATTCGAATTAAATTATCGGAAGATCTCGGGTGCCCACGAATCAAATTCGAGCCCTGGTTCTGATTTGTCTTTGTCTTTGAATTTGGAGGTCCCCCGTTTCAAAAGCAACGAATGCCAGAAAACATAATGCCACGACAGGTGACCTTGCTAAAATTAATCAGCCGTTGTTTTCACATCTCCCTGGTGTACGCCTACGTGCGTGGAATGTAGAGCAATCTCCCTGGTAGCAGGAGCCAATCATGGAACCTCTCATGCATTTGTTTGAAGAAATTCGTGCAATAACGCAGAGACATAAAACGCCCGGAGGACGGAGGATGGTCTAGGTTCACTGAATGATTCATCAGACGGTTTGGTTCACCGAATCTTTGCTTGCTGGACACTTGGTTCAGATATATTCCTTTTGTTAAGAGCCTGAGGTTGCCATTTCGTTAAACTACCCCACGGACGATCGCGATCATGTTTCTTTATGGATTATGGAAGCGGGCTAGCCCAATCAGACGAATTCAGAATTCAGAGGAAGTAAGCAAGCTGAGCGTGTCATGCGTGCATACGTACGTACGTGGACGCTTTTCACTGTCTTCGCCTGATAGAAGTCAGCGCAGTGTATCTCTACTCCTAATGTCTCAGTTGGTAGGTCGCGTTCCGAGTTTTATTTTCGTCCCACCATTTTCGTCCGGTTTTTTTTCGTCCTGAAAAAACCTACGAAAAAAACCAGGACTCGCACGCACGAGCGAGACTGCCCTCGGGGGGAGGCCTCCAGATCCCTTCGCTGCCAGATCCCTCCTCGCGATCCTCCCGACGTCCTCGCGCCGCCGTCCTCTTCTTCTCTGCGACTCCTCTGTGCACGACGCCCTGACCGACGCCGGCGAGTCCTCGGCACTCCGCGTGCGCCTCGCATCCAACGCCGGGGAGGATCGCGTGACTCCGCCCGCGTCGTCGCCTCCGACGCTGGCCTCTCCTTCACCACCGTCCCTGCCGGCAGGGTCCCCCTCGTCATGGCCTTCCTCGCCTGGGTGTACGTCACCAGCTGGTACGCTTATGCCTTCCCTCCCTCCCTCTCCTTCCCAGATCTCTCCTCTGCTCAACACCTCTGATCTCCCATTGATTCGTCTGCAGGCCATATGGCAGGACGCGCAGACCCGGGCGATCCTCTCCGGCCTCCTTGAGAAGAGCTCGACTCCAGCCCGGCGACGACGATGACCTGATTCCTACCCGTGGACGATGATGTGCTCTGGCCCAACCGCATCGACCTCAACAAGCCTCGTCAAGAATCGTCACCGTGGGCTGCGCCCCTCTCTTCCTTCACGACCAGGAGTTGTCGAGGAGAACCATCAACTTGATTGATTGGTTGTCTACTTGAAAAGAAAAGAAGATGAAGTACGTGACCGTTGTAGCTACTGTTGAATTCATGTATATACATTGATTGTTCATCCAATTTTGTCTACTGTTTTCCTAAAGGACGAATGAGTGGATCTGAAGGAGAGAGGGCGAGAAGAAGAGGCGCCGTGTGTCTTGTAGTGGGTGAGAATTGTCTAGCCGGCAATGGATTTCCAGCAAGGGTGGCAGAGAAAAATCCATGACGAGATGAACACCACCACGACAGCATCATGAATGTCATCGAGGTACCTATGTTTCCTCAGTCCTACCAGGAAAGTTTTCAGATAGTTACTGCTAAGAACTTCTATGCAGTTCTCTTGGGCAATAAAACTGCAGTCACTGGAGGGAGCAAACCAAATGACCATATATCTACTACTCAGATCACGGGGGTTCTGGAGTCCTTGGCGTGTGCAAGTTATATCCACTGTTTTGTTGTATTAATTTGTTTTCTTCATCTTGTGTATTGACCTTTGCAAGTTTCAGGTATGCCCAACCTGCCATATCTCTATGCTGCGGATTTTATCAAGGTCTTACAAGAAAAACATGCATCCAACACCTACGCAAAAATGGTAAGGCTGCCCTTAGTTACTTTTTTGTGGTAACCTTGTCCTGTATATATGTGGAAGCTTGTGAAAGTGGCAGTATTTTTGAGGGTTTGATGCTTGCAGACCTCAATATTTATGTCACAACAGCATCTAATGCAGAAGAAAGCACCTGGGGTACATACTGCCCAGGAATGGAGCCATCGCCTCCTTCTGAGTATATTACCTGCTTAGGTGATCTCTACAGTATTTCCTGGATGGAAGACAGGTATGTAACTCGTAACCTGAATTCACAATGATAAGATTAATTTACAGAGTACCAGTGTTTAGCAGAATAGGGTACAATGACCAGAATCTGATGAGTTATATTTGGTTGCATTACTTTGCACTGCATAGTACCTCAAGGAGGATTTTGTAACAAGTCATGTCCATTCCTTCCTTTAGTTCCGAAGTACATGGCATAGAACCTGCTAATTTGGATTACACAAGTCTGCTGAAGAATCTGTTTGTATATTAAGCATTCACTTAATGACATGTTTGGTTATCCTGGTTCCAGGCTCAGATTGTTTGTAGAGTAATCATACATCAATAGTGTATGTGTGGTCTGTATAAAATGGATAGGCGTAGATTTTCTTAATCAACTTGGTGCGCATTATTGGTTCTAGCTGAAATATCTTTTCCCCTGCATCTTACACTAAGGGAGATTCAGGGAAGAAGTGAGGTGCATAAAGTATAACAACAAGGCAGGCAAGATACTGGTGGTGTAGGCTTCAACATTCAGTCGTTGTGGCCACAATGCACTCTTATTTCATAATATACCTTGCATGTTTTTTATTTGAGAGGGAATTAGATTTAGCCTAGCCGTGCTATCCATCCCAGATGCTAATAAATTGTGTAACTACGTAAGTTCTTTTTTGACTCAGAAATAGCATCGGCTGCATAGATGGAGTACGTTTTACATGTTTTTTTGTTGTTGGAAAAAGTATGCTTTTCATCTTAACCATACACTTGAAAAAAAATGCTATTTTGCCAAAGAATTTCTTGTCAGCTATGGTATTTAAGCTCAGAGTTACTAACTCAATGAGGTGTATTATAAATTTGGAGGTACTAATTTTTTTTTCATATACATAAATGTATTTGACACCTCTGAGCATCTACAGATCTTGCAATTGCTAGATAGCATTTGCCTTCCAAATTTTTTCCTTGAGACCATGTGGGTCTGAAGATAAATTGTTTAATAGTGAATGTTGTTATGTTTATGCAAGTTGGATGCTATTAAAAACTTCTTATTTCCCATTTTGGGTATGAATTATGCTTTATACTAGCTGTTAGAGAAATATTAGAACACAGTGTGCATGATAGTTCTTTTTAAAATACCTAAAGAACTTTGGGTCCTGATGAACTCACAGAAAAAGAGATTTGAAATTAGGTCCAAGCCTAAAGAAGGGCCACGCCTAAAATAGAACACGGCACCCCTTTCTAAAATTACTAACGGGGTTGATGTTGTTGCACGTCGTGGCGGGGACGGTCGTGTAGCAGCCGTATGTGCACTGCTTGTGCTAGGCGCCGATCTGGAGGCCCCTGATCGGAAGGGAAGCCACTGGAGCTGCTGCGGGAGATGGTGGCGGTACGCTGGTAGAGCTTGGAGCAGACGTGGAGGGGCCGGACCTGCTGGTCCTTGAAGGTGCTGAAGGTGCTTTGAGAAAAAAATCAGTTAGGTATGATTCTCAGTTCTCACTACCTCCGCGTGATGCAATTAAAATTTCAAATCTTTATTGTTATTTCCAATTAATTTCGCGGCTGATTCGACAATATCAGTTACTAACTTAATTCAAATGGCTGACCAATTATCCGAGACAATTTTATAGTGTTTTACTTTATTTCTATAACTGTTATCCTGTAAATTTAGTTTGTTTTAAAGGTTTGCCATGTTTCTTTAAAATTTATCCGTTGAATTTGTATGTCTGCTCCACTGGGCTGCTGCTGCAAGCTTTCATGTTTGGCTCTTGCACCATTGTTTCATATTTGTATGCTCTATTTTCCTGTTCAGTCATTTTGGTCTTTATATATGGCTTGTGTTTGTGGGAATCTTATTCAATCAAAGGTTATAAGATATATTACATTGCCTTTGTTGTTTCTCATATATATCTTACATAGATCACTATATGAAAAACTTAACCCTTATGAGGTCGCGGTTATGTTACGTGTTGACTACATATATAGTTTGTTCTATAAATCATGGCATTGAACTTGCAAAGTCAGGTTGGATGTAGCTCTGATATAATTATGTATGAAGTGATATGAAGGTGCGCTCATGTCTTGCAAGACATCCCGCTTCTGTGTCAGGCAAATGTGCACATCATTGACACCATTGATGCATGAGCACTAATAATTTTTTTCCATCTTTGGATGTTCCATAGGAAGTTCAGATTTTTATTGACCATTTTTGTACATAACGATTTATTTTTTTCATTGATAATTAGGTGAATTCATTACAGTTTGAAATGATCTATATGGAGGTCACATTGTTTTTTAGGGTATTAGTCCCCTGGTGAAGTGGTGGTCATTATCAATGCTGCTGCATTTTAAGGTAGTGGTCAAAATGCTAGCTAGGATAAATTGGAAGGAGCCGATCATAGTTTTTCGGCTATTACTGTAGAAATTCATGGTATTATCCTTGCTATGACAGTGATGTATTTGCATTGCTGCATAAATTCATGGAGTGATTCATATTTTCTTGACTCATTTTACGTGTATTGTTACTGCAATAACGACACAACTATTCTTTCATCTATGGTGTTAAAAATAACGACGTGTAACATATAGAAGGGTAGGACTTTCAGTTTCTTATTTGGATTTTGCAACTTAACCATGAATGTGAATGTGTAGGAATAATGCCAAAATTACCTAACCGAATTGCAATAAGATTTTTACGTTTATTATTTAAGTCAAACCTTACCACTAGGAGATGAAATGGTTGTTTTAGGTGTACATGTACTAAGAAAAGGAACGGCTTGTGTTCCACGATGGTACGTGCCGCAGTATACTCAACGGATGGCAGGTTCTTATATGCCATATGGAGAGGGAGAACCAGGTGCCTGAGGGACATCGAGCTTTCCCATGTCTTCTTCCTTCCATTCAACGTTGTTAAGATTTTGAAGATTTTTGGCGATCTGAACTCGTGTGACATGGACCCTCTGCAACGGACTCTTGGCTTACATCAACCATTTTGTTGACCAAGTACCTGTATTGCGGCATGATCCAAGGAGTGGATCACTGCATATATCCTGACATGACTGGGTAAGTCACCTTATTGTAGCAATTCAAGCATTTGTCAATGAACCTTGGCAAGTGTAGTTCAGTGATGTGGTCTTGCCATGCTCAGCTCTGTTTATTATGCATCAACGGCCATCAATGATAAGTAATAATATATTTAGTAAATATTATGATGTGCAACGCCAACCATTGGAGTGATTTAATGCTTCCAATTATGCATTGTATATATTCAAATTATGCACATGTGATTTAACGCTTCCAATTATGCATTGTGTATATTCAACCATTGGAGACTTGAAGTAGGAATTAGTGGAGAATAGGAAGGTGGATAGTACATGGGAACCAATCAAATACGTGTAGGTATGACATGGTGCTTTTTTTAATCTCTTGCCGATGTCAATATTTTTCTACAGGTACATATATACAACTGAATCACAGAAAAAAATTGATTAGGTACACCATAGAATAGTCTCACATCTTGGTTTATTTACTACCCTGTTTAAATATCAACCAACATGCATGTCAAATTTATAATTTGTTAATTGCTTGCCTCAAGGCAATATATATATATTCAATCACTGAGGATGCAGAATAAATTATTATTCACATGTGTGTGTGTGTACTTGGACAGAAACACTCCCATACCTGAGGTCTCAGTTAATGTACTGATGTTGAATTCTTCTGTCACTCCTGATACAAAGCTATAGCTATACTTCCATTTGCCAAGATGATAAAATTGGTAAAATACAGTGATTTAGTTACTTTCAGATTTTGGTATTTTCTGAGAAGTGCTCCACAAATATGAACTAAACAAGCTTGTATTTTCTCTACTCCTAATGTCTCAGTTGGTAGTCTCGCCTCACCCACCACATCTCACCACTCCTATCTTTCGCCCACCACTTCCATTTGCCACTGAAATGCTGCTATTTTAAGAATTCAAGAGATTGCCTTTTCATTTTGTAAAATATTCCTGTTTCATTGTACCATCTGAAGTGACCAAGCATGATCATGGTTTGCCATGTATGATACAACGAAGTCATTTTATTAAGCTGGCATTAGTAATTTTGCATTTTACATGATTCGTGTGCAAGTTTGAACGTTAATATTAAGTTTATAATACTGGCACAGTCTGTTATTGTTATCTTCTTGGGAGTACTTGAGAAGGCGCGGCGGGGAAGGTGGGGACACGCCATGGCAGAGGCCAGTGGCAAACCTACGTGTAAGCCCTGAGGTCCGGGGAAGGTAGCTTTATTTGGCAATGCCAATGATCAAGTTAGGGATGCACAAGTCAACCATGAGATGTGAGTCACACGGCCATCTTTCTTTTCCTCAGAAATTTGTCTCTCCAGTAACATGGCTCCTTAACAGAACCAACTATGGTTTGCTAAATTTATTTGGATGGAGGGGTGATATTTCCTTTCTTTACAATAGATATATATTTATTTCCCTCTCTATCCATGGGCGTTAATATATTTATTGTAACAAGGTCGGAGACTGATGTGGATGCGCAAGGGCAGCGCTGGCCTCTGCCTAGAAGGGCAATCACAGTGTACAGAGCTCTAGCAGCACTACGCCGTCATCCTCTGCCTCACCCCGGCCGCATGAATTTCAAGAGATGGTGAGAGTATCTCTGCAAATTGTGTATTTTTTAATTTAGACCTTTTTGCTCTAAGTGCCATTGCACGATTTCGACTTGGCGGTGATATTTCTCAAATGCTGCAAATTCAATCTTAAGTTAAAAATAAATAACACTGCGTAATTTAGTAATGGGAAATCTACAAGTTCTTAACCATCCTTGATTTGATTAAGTAAGTATCTGAGAGACAGTAGGTGGATATATTACTATAAATGCTTAAACTTTTTAGCCTGTAGCGCTTCCTAATCATAATACTTATGTATACTTTTCGGCTCCTACTGAGTTAACCCTGCTACATCTGTACATCTGCCTTTGGGTGGTTTTCCCCTTCCTTACATATATGTAGTTCTGTATTTCCAAGCTATTGTTATTGTACTAGACTGAGTGGTTGGGTACGCATCCCTTTGTTTCGGACAATTACAGCAAGGAAGTAGGAGGAAGAAGAAATGCAGGCGACCTCATGAAAGTCACAGCAGCAAAGATCCACAGGTGAGCAATCTTGGTTCCTCTGCTTCTGCACTGCATATATATTTATTTTCTAGAAATCTTCTCTTTTTTGCAATTTCTGTTATTTTGCTTACTACAAGTAACATGAAGATGCCATATGATTTTGTTCTGTTTGTGAAGATGGAGAAGTCAGAGGAGGAACCATGATTTTTGAACAAGCATTAGTTTGTGGCTCATGGATGAAGATTGCAAGTACTACTTTGTAACTAATTTAGCTAATCGCTCACCAAGTAGGTGATTTAGCTAATCGCTCACCAAGTAATTAATTTTTAATCTGAAGTTGTATATTGACTGTAGGACAATAGCAACTCAGTTTTCAACAGCTGCAAAATACTGAAATGATGCTATTTTAAGAATTGAAGAGATTGCATTTTCATTTTGTAAAATATTCCTGTTTCATTGTACCATCTGAAGTGACCAAGCATGATCATGGTTTGCCATGTACTCCCTCCGTTCGGAATTACTCGTCCAAGAAATGAATGTATCTAGATGTATTCTAGTCGTAGATACATCCATTTTTATCCATTTTTGTGACAAGTAATTTCGAACGGAGGGAGTATGATACAACGGAGTCATTTTATTAAGCTGGCATTAGTAGTTTTGCATTTTACATGATTCGTGTGCAAGTTCGAACGTTTGTCGAATAATACTAATATTAAGTTTATAATACTGGCACAGTCTGTTATTGTTATCTTCTTGGGAGTACTTGGAAGGCGTGGCGGGGAAGGTGGGGAAACGCCATGGCAGAGGCCAGTGGCAAACCTACGTGTAAGCCGTGAGGTCCGGTGACCCACAACTTTTTTATAGCACCCCTTTGTTTTTCCATAATTTACTCATTAGTCCTTGTAACTTGAGAGGGTTGACCCCACAGATTTCTAATGACCTCACAGGGTATTCTTGCTGGCGTCGTCGCTAGCAGAGGCGCATGGTCGACAGGAAGAGCCGGGGCATTGACACTTTTCGTGCTACCAACACTACATACCAGCGTGAGTGAATGTTATAGTGGCCTTAGATGCCCTATCAAATTCTTGCTTGACTTTTTGGTTTTGCATGCTTGGATGTATATTTCAGTTCCTGCATGATATTTCTCATGTGGAGTTGAAACCACGTTCGTCCAATAGGAAATAATCATATCTTTCACTCTGAAATCATATTGCATATAGAGTGATGATATGTTCTTGTGCGAATTACTGCACACATATACATTTAGTTACCTGAAAAGGTCTCACAATTGGGCTCCTACAAGTAACACTATCACTCGCTTGTAGTGTTTGCAAATGGTGATAATTGTCATACTACTCCGTAACAGCCTTACTCGAATCAGCCTTGACCTTGTATAATATACATAGTGATTTGGTGCATGGTATTTTTTAGTGAATTTGATCAAGATTTTGTTATTTTAAGTACATTTGTACATTCCGTTGTTTATTTAAATAAATTTCCCAGTAAGTTGATTTTCCAGCATGGTCATAATGTTGACATTATGAATTGATTTGTGAAGCACAAAAACACAATAACAGTTGGGAGGGCTGCTTTATATCCCTAGACCCCCACCCACACCTGACCGCCATCTCCCTCTTTCCTCGGTATCATAACCTGATGCGACGTTGGCGGCGCAGCAGTCCGGAGGAGGCCAGCAGTGCCGACGACGGCTCTGCGATGGGGAAAGGTCGATCATTGCGGCACCAGCAGTTCCACGATCACATTATATCCGCGTGTTGATGAGCAACATGACTCTCCGCCCTTCCTCCCTCCAGGTACCTCTCCAAACCCTAAACACCCCTTAGGTTCACAGTTTATCACTATACTACTATTGTTTAATTAGATGGTAACATAAAACTTGGAGTGTCTGATCGGAATTCTTACTCACTGCTAGAGATGCTAATTGGGTTCTCTCTGCCTCTCACAAGTTTATCCTTGTGTTATATCTTATTCAGGGTAAAAAAATGCCCAGAATAAAGAAATGATGAATTATACTGTACTCATTATTGTAGTTAAAGATTACATTTAAAATTGATCATCGATCACGTGGGATGCTGCCAACTTGCAGGGTCGATGACACATTAAATTGCCATATTGCTTTTCCCTCTTCTTCGCATGTTAGGAATATATCTTTATCAATAGAATTTAATATTTGTGTTTTCGCATGCAGGAAGAGACATGATCATATCGATCACCAGTCATGGAGTCAAGTGGTTGTTGTCGTCAAGCTAAATGTTGGTGAGTGCCAAATGAGAAGATATATGTTCTAATATTCCTGAGCTGGACATTATGGTAAAATATTAATTTTAGAAATTTTGCCAATCATACCGGTCTGTAGCTATATCACATTGCAAAATTCCATGAACATGTGGTCCACATTATTTTTCACATTGCAAAATTCCATGAACATGTGGTCCACATTATTTTTCTATTATATTTTTCCTGCCCAAGCGTGGATGCAGGTGGATGTGGGCGCCGCGGCTGCCACCAAGGATGTAGGGGTCATGCTACAACCGGTGAGGACACAATAGGCACTTTTTTTTGGGATGGAGGGAGTATTACATTCCTTGTAATCGCATGCTATATTTTCAGTGGGAATTCATTGACACAGTTCCTTACAAAAGTTGTATCTTTGACATAGGCAAACTGCTCAAGTGATTATATCATCCATTCTGATTTTGAGGGAAATATATCCAAATGAACAGTATGATGAACCTAATGGCTCTCTATCCTCATTTCTCTAACATGCAAGCGTCATAAATTTTAAAAAGCCCGTGGCAACGCACGGGCAGTCTACTAGTTATTTTCTATATGGACGAGAGCAGCGTTGAACGAGTGTGGGAGAATTATATGGTCGATGAGAAGGACTTCGGTACAACCCTCCCCCAATAAACGTATAAGGGGTAGTATTGTCCATACTAAATTACACGTACACTATACCCGCCGTCCGTCGTAGGGCCGGCCGCCCGTGTACGTCGCGCCCCGTACTCCTGCGCGTCGTACGCGTGCGGTTCGGTAGTGCGATCGGGAAAGGAAAAAAAAAGTACGCCCCACCCCGAGACCCCAACTCCACGTACGAAACCCTAGCGGCATGAACGCCGCCGTGGTCCACCGCCGTCACGACGTCGGGCGGCGTTCGTAGTCACCCACGCGCCGTGAAACCGACACCCCATCCCCGCCTAGGAAACCCTAGCGTCATCAACGCCGCCGTGGTCCACCGCCGTCACGACGTCGACCCCGACGTGCCCGTCTAGTCGCGAGCACCGACGGCGTCCGTAGTGACCACACGCCGTGTCGCCGGTGAAACGCCCAGCGCTCGCTCGCCGTTCTGTCCTGGTACGCGCCCTCCACAACGTTGGTGGCAGCAACGCATCGGCGTCGACCCCAGGCGAGGACCCCTCGACGGCGCAGAGTAGGTTAGGATGGCTCTTTTTGTTCTTTTTTTTGATGATTTTGATTTGTCCATTGCATTTTTGTGCATTTTTGTAATGCAAAATGATTCCCTACTTAGTTAAATAAGAGAAGAGAGTAGTGACTTCTTAATGACCTCATAATGATTTTGTATGTTCAAATTTGTATGCATGCCACATAGTCATGTCACTGTTGACGAATTTACTGTATTCGCGATGATTTTTTGTGGAATGTTAGCATTGATCTCACACCTTATTTGTATGTGCATAGATGGAGCAAGTAACCGGATACGCCAGTGATGATTCCGGTAGCGATAATGGATCCTCGTCATTGAATGCGAACCAACCTCCCGGAGACAACTATATGAGTCAGGATGAATCGTACAGTGGTAATGTAAGTACCTTGAACGTTGACAAAAATATATTGAACAAAAACTAGTTATTTGACACTAACATGTCCTTTTAAATTTGTACAGGTACATGGCAATGCTGACGATGAGGAATATGATATAGATGAACAATTTTATGCAGATAGTGTGAGCCAGGTATGTTGAAAAAATTGTAGAGAAATGATTGACATTAAAATTGTATGACCACTTATGTTACTTTATATGTGCACAGATAAATGCTAATAGTGACAATGAGCGTAATAATATAGATGATGACAATGCCGAGAGCGAGGTCCATGCATCTCGTAGTGTGAGCGGTAGTCAAGTAAGTTCTTTACATTAATTTTGGTTAGTAAGAATATAAGAAGAGATTGACATGCAAGGTTATATGTCATATTTTGCAGGGAGGTATTGATGGTCCTAGCGGGAATGATGAGCACATCGATGATGATCAGTTTGACCTTGACATGTGCTATGATGAATATCAGCAAGAGTCACTTGATATGCATTGGGCAGTGATGGTAAAGACTTTCAGGTCATTAGACGAGGTTTACACGTTCTACAACAAGCACGCGAGAGAACGTGGGTTCAGTATCAGGAAGGACTCGCTAAAATTTTCGAAGGATCGCGCAAGGACTCGGCGCTTGAGGAGGTATCTCTGTTCCGCCGCAGGAAAACGACAGGCCAAGTTCTGTACCATGGAAGGCCGGACCCGCAGGCTTAGACCGGAGAGTCGATTCTTATGCGAAGCCCATTTGACAGTTAAGCTTGATAAAAAGCTCAATCTTTGGTATGTCAGCAGTTTCTCCGATGATCACAGCCACACTCTTGCACGACCGGACGAAGTCCCTTTCCTCCGATCTCATAATCAGATGAAAGCATTTGAGAGAGCTGAGATCTTAGCTATGTCTGGAGCTGGGATAAGAAAACATATCATTTTTGACAACATCGTTAGCAGGTATGGGTCGTATGCAAAGTCACCATTTCAGAGGACAAAGTTGTACAACATGTGCTATAGGGAGAAGATGAAATTGCTTGCACAAGGTGATGCTGATACTGCCGTAGGAATCATGTTGACCAGAAAGGACAGAGATCCAGACTTCTTCTTTGAGCACACGGTTGACGCTGAAGGCAGGCTCCAAAACCTCTTCTGGTGTGATTCGCAGTCACGCCGGGATTATCTAGACTATGGTGATGTTGTTGTCTTCGATAGCACATACAAGATGAACAGGTATGGAATGCCGTTCATCCCTTTTGTGGGTTTGAACAACCACCGTTGCACTACTGTATTCGCCTGCGCCATTGTTTCAGACGAGACTGAGGCTACATATGTCTGGTTGCTTAACACGTTCTTGAAAGCTAACTGTCAGAAGAGGCCCAAATCAGTTATTACAGATGGAGATGCAGCGATGATAAGGGCTATTAGGAAGGTGCTTTCTGACGTGTGGCATCGTCTATGTTCATGGCATATTGAAAAGAATATGCAGAAACACCTCAACCACAAGTCATTGAAGGAGTTTAGGGCATTATTGTACTATGCCACTACACATAAGGTTTTTGAGGAGAGATGGGCCGCGTTTGTGCGCAAATGGCAGACGGAGAAAATAAAAACATGGCTCCATAGGATGTACAGGAAGAGGACGCTTTGGGCTGCATCATATTTGTCTGGTGGGTTTTTCCTTGGTATGCGCAGTAATCAGAGGAGTGAGAGTCTGAACTCCAGCCTGCACCTTCATCTTGACTATGGTATGACAATTGTTGACATGATTGTACACTACGAGAATTGTATTGTTCGCCTCCGTGAGAATGAAGCTTATGATGACTACACGGCCTCACAGACTCTTCCAGTAACAGTGACTGAGTGTCAGGCCATTGAGTCGTATGCTGCGAAAGCATTCACGCAGGCAAACTTTTATATGTTGCAACAAGATATGAAGAAGGTACAGGAGCTTGAGGTAATTGATAGACTGACAGGGACCGGTAGTCAGAGATTTGTGGTTGCGTGGAAGAATAACATGGATCACAGATTTAATGTGGACTATACGCCAGGTAACTCGGCAGAAACTATAAAGTGCAGTTGCCGAAGTATGACTCGCAAAGGGCTTCCTTGCAAGCATATTATTCATGTTTTGAATGCACTGAACTTACCTGTGATACCCAAGTGTTGTGTCCTGCGAAGATTCTCAAAAAAAGCACGAGCTGGACTGCCAGTGAAGCGCACCAGCGATTTGTTTGCGTGGGGTTGGTCGAGTGGTGAGGACAGAGCTAGATATAGTGAGTTGACCATTAAATCTTCAGAAGCCTGTCATGTCGCATGCAGTAATCCTTTCTTATTCGACAAGTTGATGGCAGCTCTGGATGATATTATAGTGAATAAGGATATTCAGGGAAATGAAGATGATATTCAGCGAAGCTTCGTGAACAGTAATCCATTTGAGCCTAACCGAGATCATATTCTGGTTCGTGATCCAGTAAAGATTTCCACCAAGGGCGCACCTAAGCAGAACAGTAGAGGTCGCGGTAAGGGTGGCCCAGATGTGACAAAAAATGAGAGGCCTAAAGCATTTGACGAGAAATCTGGACGAAAATGTAGCATATGCAGCGGCTCAGGTCATAACAGGAGCACATGCAGCAAAAATGAAGAGTATGTCTATTATTTGTTTATGTCAGTTTTGTTGTTTCATTAACGGTGCATTGATTCTCATATTTTTTGTATGCAGCAACTGGGCTTGAAGACTCAAGTGTAGACGATGCGAGTGTTTTACCTCTTCCATTTATATGAAGAACATTTGTAAAATTTATGTTCGTGTTGAGTATTTTATGTGTGAAACATGATTATTGCGTACGGACCGTTGTCATTTCAGACTTGTTATTTTGTGTCAACTACAATAAAATTACTGTGGTGACAATTGTTATGTTGAGACAACATTGTTGTTGATATAAATATTCACTATTCATTGTTTATTTTATGAATTTTGCATGTATTTACTACAGTCCCGTCGGCTGTCAAATATATCAAAATAGAAGAAGCACTCTGTGAACTGTTGTTGAAAAAAAAAAGAAAAAAAATGCCCGCCCATCTCCACAGCGTGACTTAGTAAGCCCGTCGTTATCAAGCCCAACGGGACCCTACAACAAGCGTTTCGGAGCACGCCGTGGAAACCAGGCCCAACAGGGGAGCATCGACGCGGCACATCGACGGGGTAGTAATCAGAGGTTTCAATACAACGACGGGAGCTGAGTATATAAACTAGTCGGCGTCGCCTTCGGCCGTCGAGGTGGGACTAAACTTGTGTCAGTTTCACTGGCGCGGCGTCTCAGCGGTGGTAACTGGGCTGGCCCACGGCGCGTCGAGCCGTCGAGAAGACCGCGCCGTCAATAGCTTTTTTGGGCCGGCCCACGTCGCGTCGAGCAGTCGAGAAGACCGCGCCGTCCAGTGCCTTTTTGGGCCGGCCCACGTCGCGTCTGGCTGTGTCCAGGTCGCCCCGCGGCCAACGCAAGTTTAGTCCCACCTCGCCGGCCGAAGGGGACGACGACCTGCTTATATACTCAGCTCCCGTCGTTGCATTGAAGTCCCCTGATTACTACCCCGTCGATGTGCCGCGTCGATTCTGCCTTGTTGGGCCTGGTTTCCACGGCGTGCTCCGAAACGCCTGTTGTAGTCGCTCGTTGGGCTTGATAACGACGGGCTTACTAAGAAACGCCGTGGAGACGGGCGGGCATTTTTTTATGTAAAATAATTTTTAAGTAAAACGCAGTGTGCTGCCATAGTTTAGTGCACAAAAATTTAACGACGACATGATTACATATAACTATTCGGCAACAAAAAAAACATGTAAACAAAATAAATCATTATATAATATTTATGAAACGAAATATCATGTGGACAGAAAAAACATTTGGAAAAGTGCCGAGTCTATTACATATAACTATTCAGAAGCAGAGTGTATTACATAAAATTTATAAGCAAGTGCGCAAAGCGTTTGGAAAATAAAGTCCTCCAGTACCACCCAATCACATGCAAAACTCCTCCGTGCCGCATCTATTTCTTCTTCTTTGATATCCGAATAACTTTGTTTTTCACTTCATCAAGCTTGTTTCTTTCCGAAAATATAAGTTGCGCAATCATTAACTCTCTTGAATCATCAATTGAGGTCTGAAAAAAAATGGTGTTAGCACAGCGTTCATTGTACATCGTAGTCCAAACATGACTTGCGTACCTGTGAAAATAAGCCTGTCCATTTGTCACCATCCCAATTTTGAAAGCATCGAAGGAGAAATAGTCCACACGAATTCCTAGTGCATACAATTTACGAAGATTAAATATCTACTGTACATACAAGACCAACATTCCGTCGAAGTAAAAACTCACCCATCATGTTGTTTTGGCATGTCATACGTTTGAATAGGCCACTTGGAAACATCCGGATAATTCACAATTCCGGTTGCATTTGCTTCTTGGATATCTTCTGCTAGTTGTTTTCTCTAAAGATATAACAAACATGGTGGAAAGCATGTCATTCAGTGTACTAAAGAAAACGAATGTTACCAAATGCACATTTGCAAGTTAAACCTACCAGGTCCTCAACGAGTTCTCTAGTAACAGTGTCAAGTTTTTCGGTCATCAACGAGTCAAGAACCTGAAACTCTCTTTTTCTGCTATGCATGACGACAGTAATCCAGTGATTATTTTGCTTGTTTAGAGAAATGTAAGTCTGCATCACAAGGACCATAAAACACAATCATCACATAATATCGTATGTATGTACCGTGTTAACAATCAAACTTACCTTTGATTTTTTGAAATACTCGTCCTCACATCTGTTCACGGGTCCATTACTATGCGACTCTGCTTCATAATCATTACCGGCGGTCTTCTTTCCGGGTCTAACGTGAAGCAACCAATGTATCCTCCAAGTTGTTAACATGAAACGATCATCATTAACTTTGTCGACCAAAAATGATGAGTATGCATCAATTACCTATAAATAATGTGTTAGATTTAACAATGGTATTTTCGAATGAATTGTAAAACAATATATGAAATTAACTTACGTCGCCACTTAGCCACTCATGGTTAATAATCTGACAAGCTCTCCTCACAGTGAGACCTTCTTCCATGCCATCATTGAAAATTTCTGTTTTGGCATGTTTTTGTAAATGCTCATGCGCATGCACGTACTTGATGGATGCTTTCACCACATCATACTCATCACCAGATTTGTTAACATCACCATTTTGGAACAATTCTGTAACGCACCACTCAAATACTTACAAACTCAAATACATAAATAATTGTTACGCAATAACAATTAGAAACACAGAAAACTTACTTCCTTTGGCAGAACGTTTTGCACGTTTGTTTGGTTTAGGGACCACATAAGGAGACTTGACATGTTGTGATCCTTTGCGCTTGCGCCTGCCAGTAACCTCCTCCACTTCCTCTTGTACTCCTTGAGAACCAACCGACGCATGCGATGCGATTTCGTCCGTCTCTAAAGATGTGGCAACTTTTTCATCTGATACTTCTGGTACTTGGACAGGATCATCCATATCACCCTTGAAACTATCCCAGTACTCAGGTGTGCAGTAAAAAGGTGTGTTTTCACGAGAAGTTACATCAACGCCGTTATCATCCTTTTGCAAATTCATTTTGGAAGGTGTGCGGAACCGGTCTGAATCATCTTTTTGATATACAAACTCTTTTTGCGGACGTCCAACATCGTTTGAAGACTCATTAATGCCTCCGTACAGATTCTCTTCGTCCTCTTCCAGGTTACTGGGTTTGTAGGAGACGCCGGTTTTGTTCAGTTTCTCAATCATCCTCTGCAAGAAAACATTTCATCTTAGTTCTTCAATTCAGTGATGGACATTAAAGAGACGTGCTCAAGTGTTACCTGTGCGCATAACTCTGGCAAACGAAGCATTTCCTTCCGAAGCTCATTCATCTCACTCAAAATCCGGTCCATAGTAGGCTTCTGGCTCGAAGCCTCTGAGGTACTGCCCTCTTTCCTCGTTCCAGTAACGTTAGATTTTTTGCTACTAGCTTTCTTGGTTTTTTGAGCTTCTTCTTCCGCAATTTTTTTCAACCTATACTCCTCTGTAATGTTGTCATCGATCTACAAGTGGAACAAGATAATTATACATAAAAACCATATGCACACTTTACTTTATTTCATAAATGTAAAAAAATGATTACTAGGATTACCATCCCAACACCACGACCATATTCGTAGTCGTATTTGTCTCTTCTCACAGCCATATCTTCCGTCCAGTTCCTCATCAGCGGGCTCAACAATGCCAACGGATCATATTTTGGACCGGTGATTGGTTGCACCTTCTTCCAGTATAGGTACTGCAAAAACACATAAACTAATTAAATTACATGTTCTTCCGTGCCATTTTATAACAAAAGTGTTGAAATTAATAAATAGAACGTACTTGCAAAAGGGCGAGGTTCCCCTGGGGCCACTTCCTAACATGGCCGTCCTGCAGAAGCTTACCAATCTCCGATAAACAGAATCGTGAAGTGAATGCATTCCAGTTGAACTTCCTTATCAACTTAATATTTTTCACTAAGGCATAGTACTTTTTTGGAACGTATTCATGAGACACTGGTGCAATTATAGTTCCTAAGAGAACTAGAAATGTCATCCGAATAAAGTCATCATCAGTGCTCTTATCCTTCACAATCTTTTCTATGAGATCATCAATCATGATCTTACCATTTTTCTTGCTAACAAAACTAACTGGTATTTTTTTGGTTGCTTTTTCTCCTTCAGTACTAAGAAACCCAAAAACATCCACTCCATTGTTTTTCCAACCAAATATGGAGTACACATCATCAGGCCTTAATGAAATAAGACCTTTACATCCAGCAGTACTTCCAGAACTCTCTTGAACCATGAATTTTTTGCTACTCGGATTGTAACTTTGGAGTAAAAAGTGAAGCAAAAAATCACGCATCCTTATCGATGGTATTCTAAACATGCCCTGCATATCCGTTTCATAAAACCTGAATTTCTGACTTGGTGACAGTTTGTCAACTAGGCTAACCCACTTTTGAACAGAACATGGAATCACACCGTCGATATTCATACTGCATCAAATAGATTTCTGTCACATACCATCATACTGTTATGAGCCTCGTTGTATAAAAGAACTGGAAAAAAAACTTACACGACGACGACGATGGGAGAGGCACCGGCGGCGTATAGTGGCGACGGGTGAGGGGACGCAAGCCGGCGCGGGCGCACCGACGGAGTTTGTACGGCGGGGCGACGGTGGGAGAGGCAGCGACAACGTAAACAAGGCGACGGGTCAGGTCAGGGCAGGCCGGCGCGGCCGCACCGGCGCCGTTTTGGAGTGTGGGGCGACGGGCGGCGTACGGTGGCAGCACGTGCAGATCACGGCGGCGGCGAGACGGGGTGACGTACAAGGAAATTTTGCATGCACGTCGGCTAACGACGTCGCCCGAGCGCTGATTGCGGCGTCGTTTGTTAGTGGGACGGCCCCATGCACGCATGCGCGTCGGTTAGCGAGACGGCCGGCGTTTTTTTTGCAGGGCCTCATTTTTTTTACTAAATGAAATAGGCATATTTTTTTAAACTATATCAAAAAAATTTATCTTAACCAATTTTTTAAACTTAATCAAATATGCTTTTTTTTAACTTAGCCAAACGTGCCCAATTTTTTTCCACGTGCTACTGTGGCCTAGCAGGGCACGCACGCAAAAAATTATCCCGTTTCGAGTCCGTATGCATTTTCTACCATTTTCCAGGCAAAAAACCCAGAAAATATTGCCCGGACGTGACGCAACGTGCGTTCGTTGTCGGATTTCGTTCATTTTGGCCGTGGGGTGCCCGGGTGGGGCCCCACACGCGCTCCCAGAAGTTGGGTGCAATCCGTCAAACCGCTCAGGTACTTGCTGTGGAAGGGGGTGGTTTCGGTATGGCCGGAGGGGACCCTCGGTCACACCTCTCCGCTTCGCATCCGCCAAACGTGCCCAATTTTTTTCCACGTGCTACTGTGGCCTAGCAGGGCACGCACGCAAAAAATTATCCCGTTTCGAGTCCGTATGCATTTTCTACCATTTTCCAGGCAGAAAACCCAGAAAATACTGCCCGGACGTGACGCAACGTGCGTTCGTTGTCGGATTTCGTTCATTTTGGCCGTGGGGTGCCCGGGTGGGGCCCCACACGCGCTCCCAGAAGTTGGGTGCAATCCGTCAAACCGCTCAGGTACTTGCTGTGGAAGGGGGTGGTTTCGGTATGGCCGGAGGGGACCCTCGGTCACACCTCTCCGCTTCGCATCCGCCAAACGTGCCCAATTTTTTTCCACGTGCTACTGTGGCCTAGCAGGGCACGCACGCAAAAAATTATCCCGTTTCGAGTCCGTATGCATTTTCTACCATTTTCCAGGCAGAAAACCCAGAAAATACTGCCCGGACGTGACGCAACGTGCGTTCGTTGTCGGATTTCGTTCATTTTGGCCGTGGGGGGCCCGGGTGGGGCCCCACACGCGCTCCCAGAAGTTGGGTGCAATCCGTCAAACCGCTCAGGTACTTGCTGTGGAAGGGGGTGGTTTCGGTATGGCCGGAGGGGACCCTCGGTCACACCTCTCCGCTTCGCATCCGCCAAACGTGCCCAATTTTTTTCCACGTGCTACTGTGGCCTAGCAGGGCACGCACGCAAAAAATTATCCCGTTTCGAGTCCGTATGCATTTTCTACCATTTTCCAGGCAGAAAACCCAGAAAATACTGCCCGGACGTGACGCAACGTGCGTTCGTTGTCGGATTTCGTTCATTTTGGCCGTGGGGGGCCCGGGTGGGGCCCCACACGCGCTCCCAGAAGTTGGGTGCAATCCGTCAAACCGCTCAGGTACTTGCTGTGGAAGGGGGTGGTTTCGGTATGGCCGGAGGGGACCCTCGGTCACACCTCTCCGCTTCGCATCCGCCAAACGTGCCCAATTTTTTTCCACGTGCTACTGTGGCCTAGCAGGGCACGCACGCAAAAAATTATCCCGTTTCGAGTCCGTATGCATTTTCTACCATTTTCCAGGCAGAAAACCCAGAAAATACTGCCCGGACGTGACGCAACGTGCGTTCGTTGTCGGATTTCGTTCATTTTGGCCGTGGGGGCCCGGGTGGGGCCCCACACGCGCTCCCAGAAGTTGGGTGCAATCCGTCAAACCGCTCAGGTACTTGCTGTGGAAGGGGGTGGTTTCGGTATGGCCGGAGGGGACCCTCGGTCACACCTCTCCGCTTCGCATCCGCCAAACGTGCCCAATTTTTTTCCACGTGCTACTGTGGCCTAGCAGGGCACGCACGCAAAAAATTATCCCGTTTCGAGTCCGTATGCATTTTCTACCATTTTCCAGGCAGAAAACCCAGAAAATACTGCCCGGACGTGACGCAACGTGCGTTCGTTGTCGGATTTCGTTCATTTTGGCCGTGGGGTGCCCGGGTGGGGCCCCACACGCGCTCCCAGAAGTTGGGTGCAATCCGTCAAACCGCTCAGGTACTTGCTGTGGAAGGGGGTGGTTTCGGTATGGCCGGAGGGGACCCTCGGTCACACCTCTCCGCTTCGCATCCGCCAAACGTGCCCAATTTTTTTCCACGTGCTACTGTGGCCTAGCAGGGCACGCACGCAAAAAATTATCCCGTTTCGAGTCCGTATGCATTTTCTACCATTTTCCAGGCAGAAAACCCAGAAAATACTGCCCGGACGTGACGCAACGTGCGTTCGTTGTCGGATTTCGTTCATTTTGGCCGTGGGGGCCCGGGTGGGGCCCCACACGCGCTCCCAGAAGTTGGGTGCAATCCGTCAAACCGCTCAGGTACTTGCTGTGGAAGGGGGTGGTTTCGGTATGGCCGGAGGGGACCCTCGGTCACACCTCTCCGCTTCGCATCCGCCAAACGTGCCCAATTTTTTTCCACGTGCTACTGTGGCCTAGCAGGGCACGCACGCAAAAAATTATCCCGTTTCGAGTCCGTATGCATTTTCTACCATTTTCCAGGCAGAAAACCCAGAAAATACTGCCCGGACGTGACGCAACGTGCGTTCGTTGTCGGATTTCGTTCATTTTGGCCGTGGGGTGCCCGGGTGGGGCCCCACACGCGCTCCCAGAAGTTGGGTGCAATCCGTCAAACCGCTCAGGTACTTGCTGTGGAAGGGGGTGGTTTCGGTATGGCCGGAGGGGACCCTCGGTCACACCTCTCCGCTTCGCATCCGCCAAACGTGCCCAATTTTTTTCCACGTGCTACTGTGGCCTAGCAGGGCACGCACGCAAAAAATTATCCCGTTTCGAGTCCGTATGCATTTTCTACCATTTTCCAGGCAGAAAACCCAGAAAATACTGCCCGGACGTGACGCAACGTGCGTTCGTTGTCGGATTTCGTTCATTTTGGCCGTGGGGGGCCCGGGTGGGGCCCCACACGCGCTCCCAGAAGTTGGGTGCAATCCGTCAAACCGCTCAGGTACTTGCTGTGGAAGGGGGTGGTTTCGGTATGGCCGGAGGGGACCCTCGGTCACACCTCTCCGCTTCGCATCCGCCAAACGTGCCCAATTTTTTTCCACGTGCTACTGTGGCCTAGCAGGGCACGCACGCAAAAAATTATCCCGTTTCGAGTCCGTATGCATTTTCTACCATTTTCCAGGCAGAAAACCCAGAAAATACTGCCCGGACGTGACGCAACGTGCGTTCGTTGTCGGATTTCATTCATTTTGGCCGTGGGGTGCCCGGGTGGGGCCCCACACGCGCTCCCAGAAGTTGGGTGCAATCCGTCAAACCGCTCAGGTACTTGCTGTGGAAGGGGGTGGTTTCGGTATGGCCGGAGGGGACCCTCCGTCACACCTCTCCGCTTCGCATCCGCCAAACGTGCCCAATTAACGCTTCAGAAAATGTTAATGAATTCAAAAATTCTCGGATTCATAAATATTACTGAATTATAAATATTCTCTGGTTCATAAATTTAAATAATTTAAAAACATTTCGGAAAATGTAAATGAATTTAAAAATTCTTGTATTCATTCATATATTTTAATGAATTTAAAACTATTTCAAAAAATGTTAATGAATTCAAAAATTCTCGGATTCATAAATATTAATGAATTATAAATTTTCTCTGGTTCATAAATTTAAATAATTTAAAAATATTTCGGAAAATGTAAATGAATTTAAAAATTCTTGTACTCATTCATATATGTTAATGAATTTAAAAATATTCTCTGATTCATAAATGTTAATGAATTTAATAATATTTCAGAAAATGTTAATGAATTAAAAATTAAAATATCTCAACTTTCACAGAATAATTTTTTTCAGATAATATTTTTTATTTTATGTGTTTTCGATAATTGCATACCTTATTCTGTGCTATGTATATTCGATGCAAATTTTTTAAATATATTACAAACATTTTTATGCATTTTGAGGAAAATTTTCAATTTTTCTCAAAATAAGCGTTCAATATTTAGCTAATTTTTTGAACAAACTTTGAAGACAAATTTCAAACTAGATTGAACATAAATATATTTTACATAGTCCATTCAACATTACCGAAACCAGACGAGTTTTTTCGAACATAAGCGATACATAGTTCATACTTAGAACATTTAAAAAAAATAACTACTCCTCGTCGTCACTACCCAACAGATCGATGACCTCCCCGACGTCACCGGCGTCACCCCCGCCCTCGTCGTCGTCGTCGCTGTCTTGGGCCAGCCGCTCCCAGTCGATGACGTCGTCGTCCGACGACTCCGGCGGCTCCGCCTCCGCCTGCGGGACCACTGGCGGAATCGCCGCCGCCGCCTGGATCGCTGCCGCCTGCTCGGCGGCCTCCCTTGCAGCCGCCGTCGCCTCTGCAGCCGCCGCTGCAGCCGCCGACGCGCGTAGGGCGACGAGATAACCCGGCGTATCGTCGGGATCACCGTCCTCCCGAAGAACTAACTGCTCCGGCGGCAGTTCCACCTCCGGCGGGGCGGGGGGATCGGCGGGCGCCGGCGCAGGTGCGGGAGGAGCCCGACGGCCGCGCGCTGCTGGACGGGGGCGCGGGACAAGAAGGCGGCGACGGTCGCCGACGAGGTCAGGCGTGACGCCGGACTCCGCCAGCCGGAACGCGCCGATGACGGCGGCGTACTCTTTGTCGTCCCAGAATGCGTGACGGCCGGCGATGTTGTTGCGGCCGCCGGTCCGCTTCTCCTCGGCGGTGGCGCCTGGCCCGCGCGTCGGGTAGCCGTCCTTGTCGAGCTTCCAGTCGTGCGGAAGACGGCAACCCGGCGACACGAGGAGCCCGAACCGGTGCAGCTCCTCCGTCTCCGGCGTACTCAGGCTCGACGGCCACGCGTTGGGTCCGTCGTCGCCGCCGGTGCCGGAGCTGCTGCCGCGGTGGAACGACATGTCGCCGGCGGGATTTTGGGAGGTGGAGACGGGAGAGGAGCGGTCTTTGCGTCGTCGGGCGGGGAGCGGTGTTTGCGGCGACGGGCAGACGTGGGGATTTATAGGCAGACGGCGGGGGGCAGCGGGCGGTCGGGTCGTCGGGCTATCAATGCGACGGCAGTCGAGGGCGGCGGCGCGGCAAACGAGGGGACGGGGCGGCGGGGCGGCAGACGAGGCGACGGGACGGGGCGGCGGGCGGTCGGGCCGTCGGGCTATCAATGCGACGGCAGTCGAGGGCGGCGGCGCGGCAGACGAGGGGACGGGGCGGCAGGCGAGGGGACGGACGGGACGGGGCGGCGGGCCGCAGTTCACGCGCCACGACGCGCTTTCAGCGGGCGACGCGTGGTTTGACCACCGACGCGCTTGACCACCGACGCGGTAAAAAAACGTACGTCGCCACAGTAAAAAGAAAATGCGTAGACGTACGTACGTCGACGGGCCGCGCGGGTACGTTGCGGGGCCGGGACTGGGGGAGGGGCAGGGGCAAAGACCATCCTACCCTTTTTTAAGTTTTCAGGCGAAGGGGTATAGGACGATCTGGACCGTTGATGTTTTCAGGGGGGTTGTACCGAAGAAGAAGTGATGGTCGATGGATATGTTTTGAAGTTGAATCCGTTGCAGAGGAAACATAAAATATTTGAATCGCTTGGAACGACATGCACAGGTAGCCTATACCAAATGGTATATCCAGGAAATCAAATTCAGACATACCATTAAGCCATTTGGTTGCTATAATCAAGTTCAGACATACCAATACGAATGACGCTATAATGACTTGCTATAATCATGTGTCAAAAGATGACATACCAATACGAACTATCCAGGAAATCAAATTCAGACATACCAAATGGAATGACGCTATAATCAAGTGTTCCTTCTTTTGACACCATCCTGGCATCGTCGGATGAAAATAACTTACTTGCAACCAAATGACTTGATCTCTCAAAAAGTTTATGTGCTTATAAACTTTGATCTCTCAAAATCATATGCTAGGAATCACCTTAAGCAAATGGTGCAAAATGCTTGGCTTCGCTCATCGTAGGGTGGATTGGATAATGTCTTGTGTTACCTTGGTGAGATATTTCGTGAAATTTAATTGAGCCATCTTGGATTTTTTTTGCACGTTCGCACGGGACACAGTAAGGTGATCAAGTATCCACATACTTATTTTTATTTGTGGCCGATTGTCTCTCCGCTCTTATTGACAAGGGTATCGATTCTGAAAATATTACCCCGTTGAAAATCATGAGATGATACTATGCTATTTTTCAACGCGTGTGAGCAACAGGCTAATTATATCAAAGGGGTTTTAGAGACTTATGGACATGCTACCCCACCAAGTTCTCGTTAATATTTGGATTTCCTGATGGGGTCGCCTACCAAGGGTAGGGTCATAGACCTGACATCTAAGGCCCACCTAGGGCCAAACGCCATCATTGGAAGGTCCCAGGACCACAAGCGCATTCGGATGTGCACCCCCGGGAATCCACTCGGATGCACCAACAACACTCGGACTTCCCTCCAGTCGGCCTCACCGGCACCACTCGGACAGAGGAGGTGTAGAGGCAACGTGGGAGTTGCAATGGCTTAACGTTGGACTTCAAGTGTAGTTATGGTTGCCATTACCAGTAACTGTTGTAGTTATGCTCATTCAACTCCCTTGTAACGTGGCATTTATGGTCGGACGCGCACTCTATATAAGCCTCCTCCCAGCTCCATGGCAAGGGTTCAACACCCATTGTAATCATACACCTCAAGAGAAACACAAGCCCCAAGGCACTTTACGTAGGGTCGTTTACCTCTCCGAGAGGGACACAAACTCGCTAAATCTGAGTGATACGATTGCGCCGTAGCTAGGCTCCACCCCTTGTTCGTACTCCTAGCACTCATTGTCAGGTTGGTTGCCTGTAGGATCGAAAGTATGTCTAGAGGGGGGGGGGTGATTAGACTACTTGACCAAATAAAAATCTAGCATTTTTCCAATTTGAAGTCTAGCAACTTAACACAAGTCAAGCAATCAACCTACACATGCAATTCTAAGAGTATAGCAGCGGAATATAAATCATTGCATATGAAGGTAAAGGGAAGGAGTTTGGAGGGAGCAAACGCAATGTAGACACAGAGATTTTTGGTGTGGTTCCAATAGGTGGTGCTATCATACATCCACGTTGATGGAGACTTCAACCCACGAAGGATAACGGTGGCGCGAGTCCATGGAGGGCTCCACCCACTAAGGGTCCATAAAGAAGCAACCTTGTCTATCCCACCATGGCCATCGCCCACAAAGGACTTGCCTCACTTGGGTAGATCTTCACGAAGTAGGCGATCTTCTTGCCCTTACAAACTCCTTGGTTTAACTCTACAATCTTGACGGAAGCTCCCAAGTGACACCTAACCAATCTAGGAGACACCATTCTCCAAAAGGTAATAGATGGTGTGTTGATGATGAACTCCTTGCTCTTGTGCTTCAAATGATAGCACTACAAAAAAATACACTTTCGTGATGATACATCATAGTAGGTCACGTTTTCTGTCATGCATGTACATCTATGACGATTTTATGACAGAATCAAGATAGTCATACCTGTGCTGTCGTAGAAGTGTTCCATGACATTACCAAAATTATCATCACAGAAGTGTCTACTTCCATGACGATAAATCATGCGTCATAGAAGTGCTTTCGTCAAGGGTGACCGACACGTGGCATCCACCGTAATGGGACGCCGTTAAGCTATCAGGTCCGATTTTGGATCCGATAACCCGCTAACAGCCACGACCAATGCCGATTTTCCATGTGTAAAATTCTCATTGGCCGACAGAACCACGTGTCAGCTCCGCGTTGGCACGGGTGTCACTCATCCAATGGTCGAGATGCGCCTATGATATGTTGACATGTGGACGGGCCCAAAAGTTGCCCATAAAGTTTAAATGGGCCGGCCCAACTAAAGGCCCACAAGATTTAGTGGACCATAATGGGCCGGCCCAGCTAAAGGCCCACAAGATTTTGCAGACCATAATGGGCCGGCCCAGCTAAAGGCCCAACATTCTTAGTTAAGGCCCGTACGGCTAGTGTCAAATCGGCCCATCAACGACCCGTCCTAAACTTGTCATCATCGCGGCCCATGGTCACTTCTGGCCCGTTAACAGTCCGCTAAGTATTTGGGCCGAATTACGACCTGGTGTATTTCCAGCCTGTTAAAGGTCCTGCTTCATTTGGGCCCATTTACAGGCCATTGAAACTTTTGGCCCATAAACGACCGTGAAGGATTTAGGTCATATTCGGCCATGTCTGACATTCAGCCTGTTAGAGGCCCACTATAGATTTGGGCCACTTTCAGCCTGTTGTGATTTTCGGCCTGTTAACGTCGGACGGAATCAATGGGCCATATGTGGCCCAACGTCACATCAGGTCCATTAACGACCCATATAAAAATGACACTAATCAAGCCCGGCCAAACTTCTGGCCTGTTAAAGGCCCATGTAGTAGGTCGGCGCATTTACGGCCCGTCTGAATTTCGGCCTGTGAATGATCCGCATTGTAAATGGGCCACCATTTCGGCCTGCTAAGACCAGTGGGTTATTTGGTACAATCAGGGCCCAATCTCACTTTCGGCCTATTAAAGGCCCATGTTTTTTTATGGGCTCGAGATATTTACACCTGTAAACGGCCTATTGTTACTGAGGGCCGAAATTATGTTTAGGCCTGTTAAAGGCCCACTATGGGCACATGCCTACCAGAAAAAAATGAAAGCTTATGCTGATTTAGGCCTAGATATTTTTAGTGGGCTACATGCAAATTTCGGCCCATAATCGTTTTTAGCCCAATTGGAATGGGCCCGACAAATGTTGGCATGTTGGGATCCTACGAAGCTTTCGTCCGAATACATTACTAAGATAAATCTACACTATACAAAAATAACGTCGTAATTACTGTAGCCTTTGGCAACATCATAAATGCTGTATCACAACAAAATAAATTCCAACCATACAACAAAAGGCCTGTTGACATAAAGTTTACAGTTCTTGCAGATAAAAGCACCATCAGATGTATAGAAGCACAGATCATTTGACCCGAGTGCTAATGTTTCAGGCTGTAAAATCTGATGGAGCAGCACGATCTTCACCTTTTTTTCCGCCATTGCTCTTGAACAACGAAGCGAATGTCTGATAGTCTGGTTTCAAAACCATTCATATCTTGACCACATTTGTCAACCACTATTCTTGTTTTCGAAACAACGTCCATTAGGGATTGGACTTGTGTCTGGAGCACAGATATATCACTCTGTCTAGCCGGAAGATTTTGTTCAGTAGGTGATTTGGACGAGGTTACCTTGATAACCAACCCAGAATTACACAGGAAGGTGATTTTTTGCACTGTTAGTGGAGAGATACTGACGCACTGCAGCAAGAGGTGACATTGTGCCTGTGGTAGCCTTGTCACCTTTAGGTGGTTGTGTCTGTTCAATCATTTATTCCATAGCTTACTGAAAGTTTGAATTTGTAGATTAGTGTACCAGATAAGTTACTAATCTATACTACTATTAAATGAGCAAACATGAATTCTCCTAAAGCCACACAACAAATTGTACACAAGATAACCAGGAGCTTCCGATCAAACCAACCTAAACATATCCTACTGCTCATATTACGTTACTGGTATGCCAGCCAAATCAACGACCCAGATCCAATGTTCTGCCGAGCAAACGCGGCGTCTGCCCAATCTCCCAACGCTCCGCGTCCACGATCCCGCAGCCTGCCCGCAACAGCCGATGGATTCCACCCGAATCGCGCTAAATATTCCTAATTTCTCGCCCCATACCCACAATCCTTTTCTTTCTCTCCCCAATCATACTGCCCTCCCCACCGCTCCGCCCTATCGCCACCACGCCAGCCCAACGCCGCCCTACTCTCATGACTCCCCCATGCGAGCCCAACGCCGCTGCCCGCCTGTGCTGCCCCCACACTTGCCACCGATGGGGTGGCTGCGCGCGTGCTGCCACCATCTCCTCCGCCACCATAAGCCCCAGTCCGGCGCACTTCCCCGCCCATGTAGGTACTCTTTCATCGGCCGTGGTGGTCGCTGCCGCCGCGCTCCATCTACTGGGCCTGATCCGGACGTCGGCAGAAGCTGCTCCGGCCTCCAAGCCTCCACAGGAGGAGGAGGAAGAAGGCCTAGTACGCTACATCCCTGTCAAGGCCCTACTTCCTCTCCACCAGTTCAGTTAAAACATGTGGGTCCTTGTATGCTGGGTGTTTGATGATAGTTGTGCAAGGAAGACCATGTGTGCTACTGTGTTTTTTTCAATCTCTCATCTAACATTGTTGTGGGATGGTTTTAAGGATTGGAGTACCTCTACATACAAGTTACAATGGGCCTGATGGGGTAAAGGGGTCTTCCATTGATGTTTTCAAATCTGCAACAAGCTTGTTGTCTTACCCCGTGGGATGCAGTTCTGTTTTATTTGGAGATGGATTGAAAAAATCCGAACTACAATGACCTTGTACAAAGGTGTCTGAAAATGCGAGTAACATCTCCATATCATTGAGTCTAAAAAACTACTGCACCATCTTTATTCGGATTTTATTAATTTTATTCATTAGTGATATAGGTATATATAGATGATTTGTTCTGCCCTCAAGTTTTGCTTCTTTTTTCTTTTTAGTTGGTTATCATCTGGCAAAGTATGCTTATTTATTTGGCTTGCAGCCAATATTCTATAGCTGATATACATTTTCCAGGTATATTTGGTTGTAATCTTTTATCTGCTTATTCTCTGAATTGATAATGATAAGTTATGTTCTCCACACTATCATTTTCATGGAGCACGGCTTGGCAAAAGCACGAAACATGAAATTCGTGTTATGCTTGTTCGAACAATTGTCCGGGCTAAAGATTAACTTCCACAAGAGCGAGTTGTTTTGTTTCGGAAGAGCCATTGATGAACAAGATGCATACAAGCAATTGTTTGGGTGTGAATTGAGGGCTTTGCCTTTTACGTATTTAGGTATACCAATTCACCATCGCCAGCTAACAAACAGAGAATGGAAGTGCATTGGGGATCGGTTTGAGAAGAAATTGGGCTGCTGGAAAGGCAAACTGATGTCATACGGAGGACGATTAATTCACGAGTATGCCAATGTTTCTTCTCCCGTTCTTCAAGGTTCCGTTGGGAGTCCGGAAGAGGCTAGACTTCTATCGATCACGATTCTTTTCGCAGAGTGATGAACTTAAGCGAAAATACAGACTTGCTAAATGGGATATCATATGTAGACCGAAAGACCAAGGGGGTCTAGGTATTGAGAATCTGGAAGTGAAGAACAGATGTCTCCTTAGCAAGTGGTTGTTTAACCTTTCTATCGAGACGGAGGCCACTTGGGCTCAAATCTTGCAGAACAAGTACCTTCACTCCAGAACCTTGTCCCAGGTGATAGTGAGGCTGACTAATTCACCATTTTGAAAAGGACTGATGAGAGTTAAACCACTCTTTTTCAATAGGACAAGATTCATAGTTGGAAATGTTACTTCTACGAGGTTTTGGGAGGATACCTGGCTAGGGGAGACGCCCCTCGCGCTCCAATATCCTTCTCTGTATAACATTGTTCAGCGTAGAGATGCTTAAGTTGCAACAGTTATGCAGTCCACTCCGCTTAATATTCAATTTAGGAGGACGCTAGTGGGAACCCGTTGGGAAGCTTGGCTCAATCTTGTTCGAAGATTAATGGATGTTCAGCTGTCTCAACAACCCGATCAGTTGTGCTGGAAACTAACTAAGAATGGCGAATTCTCGGTTAAATCCATGTATTTGGATGTTATCAACTCTAGTGTGATTCCTAGATCGAAACATGTTTGGAAAGTTAAAGTTCCTTTATAAATCAAAGTGTTTATCTGGTTTGTGCATAAACAAGTTATTTTAACTAAGGATATTTTGGCAAAACACAGTTGGACAGGATCTACCAGATGTAGTTTCTGTGACCAACACGAATTAATCAAACATCTCTTTCTGGATTGTCCTCTGGCAAAATTTTTGTGGCAGTCGGTCCACATAGCCTTTAACATTACTCCACCAAATTTTATCAATACGTTATTTGGGACGTGGCTTGATGGGATAAATTATGATATAGCGAGACACATTCGTGTAGGAGTGTGTGCTTTATTATGGGCAGTCTGGAATTGTAGAAATGATTTGGTTTTTAACAGAACAACAAATATTATTTTTTGCAGGTTATATTCAAAGCCACAACGTTTATCCGTATGTCGTCGCTACTCACTCCAACGGAGGTCAGGGAGCGTTTGGTTACTGGGTCTATCCGATGGGAGATGGTAGCACGGGATATTTTTAACCGGTTTGGATGGCGGTCATGTAATAGGATAGGCATATAGTGCTCTTATCTTTTTATGCCAGTCGATTGTGGCTTTTCCTTTTTACTGTTAAGCTCTTATGGAGCCTTTTTTCGTTCTTTGTTCGAGACTTGGAGACTTATGTTGGATATTTTTCTTATTAATAATATTGGCCCTATGCATCATTCAGATGCAGAGGCTGGAGCATACCCCCTTTTCGAAGAAAAAAAATGTTTGCCACACTTCTGCCACCACCGTCAACGCCGTTTCAATGACGGCGGCCTTGGTGCCGGAGTGTGGGAGCTATTTCTCAGCCTTGCTGGGGTCGACGGCGGCGACCCAGTTAAGTTACAACACTATGTGTATTTCTTATTTTCTTATGAGATAGTGTAAAACTTCTGTCCAGCGTGCATGGTATCTTGAGACCGAGTGTTCCACATTATTCTCAATCTTCAAATGTTGTTGTCTTTGCAGATCATTAACTTTGGGTGCGTTCATTTGTATCAAGTGTTCTGGAGCTTATACAAGCCTGGGGGTGCACATTTCCAAGGTAGCCAAAATATCTATGTATTGCTAGCTATTTGTCAGTAGTGTCCTTCCATTTTCAGTTTTATTTCTTCTTACTTGGAATGATTTTAAATTCAGCCGTAGGAGATGTTGGCTAATAATGGATTAGACGTTTCAGTTATATAGTTGGGCTTTTATTTGCTAGCCCTTTCTGAAACTAGGCAAGTGCAACCATGAGGCTTACTTTAGAACTTGTAGGGACCCTTTGATATTTTCATGTCCTAGCGATTTCTACTGTCCCAGTGTGGAAGGTTGTCAGGCAATAGACAATAAAGCAGATGTTTCAAGTTTTCTAGGTTGTACATTTCTTTGTAAGTTGAGAAACACCTGCATGGAGCCACACCCGTATATTAGCAAATAAATAGATAAATTAGTGTCTTTTGACAAAACAGAATAAGATCATAGGCTTTTTACGAAAGATGCCGTATACCTTTTTTTTTCATGTAATAGGTACGACAAGTGATAATAATGTCAGGTGACCAGTGCAGATATAATGTTTGGTTGTTCAACTATCCGTTTCTGGTGTTTGAGTAGAACCCTGTTTACTTTAGGTGGTCTCAGTGAAGCTAGATGAATGGACAGATGAACAAGTTGATTTTTTGACCGACTCAGTTGAAAATGGTGCAGAACACACTAGATATGAGGCATTTCTTGGAAATTACACAAAGCCAAGCTAAGATTGCTCAGCGGATGACCGAAATGATTTTATAAGGTATACACTAAGTTAGCAGATTCTCATTCTTTGGGATGCATTCTCGTAGCATAGCAGGGTTCTTCCATATTTGCTCAACACAACTCTATTGAAGAATGATAATTCTCCTTATTCGCACATGCGTACGCGAAAATACGAGTTTCAACAGTTTTTGTCTAACCAGCAGCTTTCATGCGCTTCACAAAACAATGACAAATCATTACCAACAGCCATTTAAGTTGTCCTACATAATAGTTATTGGTTATTCTCTATTATGTCGTTCACTTTGGCTTAGGACCCCTAGATGGTGATCAATAGTGTTGCAAGTTTGATAAAAAAAAGGGGTGAGTACTGGTCATTTGAGTTAGAAGCTCTTACATGAGGAAAATATTGGGCGCTTTCTTCGAGACCATCTTTGAAAAATGGGCATGTCTCGAAGACTCGGACTAAACAAAGATCCAACCAAAGCCAGTTATATGCTCTTTAATGCGGGTTCATAAAAAAACTATTTTTTATACAGGTATGTCACACATATTTTAGTGTAATTATAAATCTCCACACATTATATATGATGCCACCAATGGGTCATTCCGACTAGGTATTTATATTTTGAAAAGATGTTTCTCAGTTTTGTAGATTTTCCTTAAGAGGCATAAAAGGGCATCATGACTATGTAAATTTGGGTCTATAATTTGTATTTTTCTGTAGAAGAGGGCAATGAAATTCATGGTTTTTTAGTTTATACTGTATTATCCATGATTAGTTGATTACCAACTGATGTGAAATACTAGCTGTTGAGTAAATAGGCAATTTCTCGATTAAATTAATTCACGAGTAAATCACTAGCATGACATTGACTAAGTTGATGACGTATTGATTTTGATCTAAACATGCACATACTAAGCAAACAGTAGACAAATCTACACATACTGCTAGTACTGCTAATATAAAATTAATTAGGAGCGGGATAAACGAGTTATACCCTCCAGTAGGCCATGCAGAGGCCGCGGCTTTGGTGGCAGCAGCGGCGTCCTCGGCGGCCTTCTTGTCGGCTTCAGCTTTCTCGGCGGCGGCACGGTCGGGATCGGTGGACATGGTGATGATAAAGGTGACGCGGACGTAGAGGAAGTAGACGATCGGAAGCGAGCAGTCGCGTAATCGCTGCCCAAAAACCTATTCGCCCCTCACCCCGTACAGGAACCAGAAGGGCGTGGTTTCGGAGACCTTCTCTCCCATCGACCGTGTACGCGGCGGACGGGATGGAGTCACCGGCGGCAGCAGCAGCAAAGGAACAACGGTGGGCGTGCGCGTGAGCAGATGTGATCTGTTCGTGGCAGCTAGGGTTAGGGGACACAACACACTTATATAGACGCAGCCGCGTGGAGAGACGTGGGCTTAACCCACGTCCGAGTCCGTGACAGCCCATGATTCGACGTCTCGGATCGTGGCCCTGCTGCCAGAACCTCTCCATTAGTGACTGGCAAAAATAAGCGCATAGGTGTGAGCTCGGCTCGGCTCATTCCCGCAATCCGCGGCGCGTCGTGACGAGGCGAGGCGAGGCGAGGCGAGGCGAGGCGTGGCGAGGCGGGCGGCGGAGGAGCGCGCGAGGGCCTCTTCTCTTCTCAAGCTCCAATAGCATGTAGAAGAGCCACCCTTATAAACCACTCTAACTTTCCTTCCACTAGCATGGTGGGACTAAACTTTCCACCACCTTGTCATGCCACCTACATGGGCCCTTAGAGATCAAATCTGGAATTGTTATATGAGCTCTAGGCCCATCTCGCATTTCAACAATCCCTCACCAGATCTCAGGGGCCCACTTTGTCCTTTGTTCCAAATGCTGTTTTGATATACTAGCGTTTCAGTGAAGACCTGTTAAGGTTGAGCTTCACCTAGAGCAAGTAGCTACACTCCTTCACAACTGAACAATGGACTATGCCTTGAATTGTCAGTTTGGCGTAAAGAAGTTTCACCACATGTCTTACTAGTACTGGGCTGCCGAACGCTGACCCCTTGGGTGGAGCATATAAGTCACATTCCTGGCCTATTCATGAGCTTACTAGAGATCACCCCAATCTCATAGACTGCGACTAGCAGTCAGGATCACATAGGTGTGTTCCTCCAAAGATCGCTCTGTAGGATAGCATCTTGCTTATACATATAAGCCTTGGAACACATTAAGACAATAGTCATCCTTCCATACAGTTTCCGAGAGTATTGCATCTCCAACGGAGTGGGTTAGTAAAGTTACTCTCCTCAGTTCACCACTGGCTTGTTTCCCAGGTCCTACTTCACGGGATCTCCGATCACATAGGTTGGGTTACCACCATGGCAACTCATGTGGGTCTCATACCCATCTCCCTCGATGCACTATCTATCACTACACGTGATAGCCCTTTCATAAAGGGATCTGCCAGATTCTTAGCCGTATGGACATAGTCCAGCGCTATCACTCCGGAGTTTCTTAATTTTCTGATAGCTTTTAATCTCATTCTTATGTGTTTGTTGGACTTCATGTTGTCCTTTGAACTCTTCACCTTGGTGATGACAGTCTGATTGTCACAGTTCATAAGGATAGCCGGAACCGGTTTATCAACCAGTGGCAAGTCCATCAAAAGATCTCGAAGCCATCCTGCTTCAACACCAGAAGTGTCTAATGCTGTTAATTCTGCTTCCATTGTCGATCTTGTTAAGATCGTTTGCTTGCAAGACTTCCAGGAAACAGCGCCACCTCCAAGAGTAAACATATACCCAGTTGTGGCCTTCATCTCATCAGCATCAGAGATCCAATTCGCATCACTATACCCTTCAAGTACCGACGGGTCTCCGGTATAGTGAAGTCCATAGTTCATAGTACCTTTCGGATAGCGCATAACTCTTTCAACAGCATGCCAATGTACATCACCCGGTTTGGAAACAAACCGGCTCAGTTTGCTCACAGCAAACACGATGTCAGGCCTCGTTGCGCTCGCTAGGTACATCAGTGAACCAATGATTTGAGAGTATCTCAATTGATCTTTAGCCATGCCTTTGTACTTTCGAATCAACACGCTAGGATCATATGGTGTTTGAGATGGTGTGCAGTCCGAATATCCAAAACGACTCAACACCTTCTCAACATAATGGGATTGCAGAAGTGTGATCCCACCCTCATTATCTCTCAGTAGCTTGATGTTCAAGATAACATCAGCCACACCAAGGTCCTTCATCTCAAAGTTCTGAGACAGAAACGATTTGACCTCCTCAATGACTTTGAGGTTTGTTCTGAATATCAGTATGTCATCAACATACAAGCACAGTATAACTCCTTCGCCCCCACCATGGCGATAGTATACACATTTGTCAGCCTCATTAACAACGAAACCAACAGATGTCAGAGTTGTATTGAACTTATCATGCCATTTCTTAGGTGCTTGCTTCAGGCCATATAAAGATTTCAGCAACTTACACACCTTCCTTTCCTGACCATCTATCACAAAGCCATCTGGCTGTTGCATGTAGATTTCCTCATTTAGCTCTCCATTCAGAAAAGCCGTCTTAACATCCATTTGATGGACGAGAAGACCATGTGAGGCCACCAACGAGAGTAATACTTGAATGGTGGTCAGTCTAGCCACAGGTGAATAAGTATCAAAGAAATCTTCCTCTTCTTTCTGGTCATAGCCCTTGGCCACAAGCCTGGCCTTGTACTTTTCAATCGTACCATCGGGCCTAAGCTTTTTCTTGAACACCCACTTACATCCCAATGGTTTGCAACCATAGGGACGCTCAGTGATCTCCCATGTCCCGTTAGCCATGATGGAATCCATCTCGCTACGGACCGCATCCTTCCAGTAGTCAGCTTCTAGAGAGGCATATGCTTCTGAGATAGAAGTGGGAGTATCATCCATGAGGTACACGAAGAAATCATCACCAAAGGTCTTTGCAGTCCTTTGTCTCTTGCCCCTACCAAGGGTTTCCTCGTCATCCTCCTCAGGATTTTCATCATGTGTTCGTTCATAATATTCCATAGGAATGGCAGGCTCACGAGTCTCCTCAGATTCCTGTCTAGAAGTGCTTTGCATATCTCTCATAGGAAAAATATCCTCAAAGAATGTAGCATCCTTAGACTCTATGATTGTACCGACCTTCTGGTCAGGTAACTCAGATTTCACTACTAGAAATCTATAGCCAACGCTGTTCTTAGCGTAGCCCAAATTAACGCAGTCCACAGTCTTGGGTCCAAGCTTACGCTTTTTGGGGATCGGCACGTTGACTTTCGCCAAACAGCCCCAAGTACGCAAGTACGAGAGTGTTGTCCTTCTATTTGCCCATCTCTCATAGGGAGTGATCTCATTATCCTTTATCGGAACTTTATTCAGGACATGACATGCCGTCAATATAGCCTCGCCCCACCATGCCTTGGATAAACCCGACGTATCTAACATGGCGTTAACCAGATCCATTGGAGTACGGTTTTTCCGCTCGGCAACCCCGTTTGACTGGGGTGAATAGGGAGGCGTCCTCTCATGAATAATGTCGTGTTCCGCACAGAAGGAATCAAACTCACTCGAGAAGTACTCTCCACCACGATCTGAACGGAATCGTTTAATTTTCTTTTCAAGTTGATTCTCAACTTCTGCCTTATAGATTTTAAAGTAGTGTAGAGCCTCATCTTTAGTATTTAACAGATACACATAGCAATACCTAGTGGAATCATCTATCAATGTCATGAAGTATTTCTTTCCACCTTTAGTCAATACACCGTTCATCTCACAAAGATCAGAATGTATGAGTTCTAATGGTGCCAAGTGTCTCTCCTCCGCAGCCTTGTGAGGCTGGCGAGGTTGCTTAGCTTGCACACATGACAGGCACTTAGAACCTTTGGCTAAAGTGAAACTCGGGATTAAATCCAACTTAGCTAGCCGCGTCATAACACCGAAACTTATGTGACAAAGACGTGAATGCCAAACCTCAGATTCATTAACACTCGAATGAATATGGTTCACGACTTTATTACAGAAATCTGCGAGGGAAAGGCGGAACATCCCTCCGTTCTCATAACCTTTTCCAACAAATAGTCCATACTTAGTAACAACTAATTTATTAGACTCGAATACCAACTTAAACCCTTCTCTACATAGAAGGGAGCCACTAACGAGGTTCTTCTTGATGGCGGGGACATGCTGCATGTTCTTCAGCTGCACGATCCTTCCCGAAGTAAACTTCAGATCGACCGTGCCAACACCATGAACAGAAGCACTCGCGCCATTCCCCATCAATATGGACCCGTGGCCTGTGACCTGGTAAGAAGAGAACAATGAAATGTCAGCACACACATGAACACCTGCACCTATATCCACCCACCAATCAGTAGGCTGAAACACTGAAAAAACAGTAAATAAATTACCGTACCCAGATGCACCATTCTCATTGTTGCCCACAATCATGTTGACAGACTTGGAGTCCTGTCCTGACTTCTTAAACTTGTTTGGGCACTTGTTGGCCCAATGTTCAGTTGAACCACAAGTAAAGCAGCCCTCATCCTTCTTGTTCTTCTTGAAGGTCTTCTTACCCTTCTTCTTGAAGTCGGTATTCTGTTGGACACCGTTCTTTCCCTTGAACTTGTGGGATTTGAAGTTCCTCTGGTTCACCATGTTGGCAACAGAAGTCCCTTCGGCCCCTTTTCTGTGCGAGTCCTTTGCCCTCGAATTCTGCTCAACACTTAGATGGCCAATGACATCCTCCACAGAGAATTCACGCCTCTGATGTTTCAGAGTGGTGGCAAAATTCCTCCAGGAATTGGGGAGCTTAGCGATTATGCAGCCCGCGACAAACTTTCCCGGTAACTCGCACTTCAGAAGCTCAAGCTCCTTAACAATGCATATTATCTCATGAGCCTGCTCCAATAGAGGACGGTTCTCAACCATCTTGTAATCGTGGAACTGCTCTATAATATACATCTCGCTCCCTACATCGGCGGCCCCGAACTTAGATTCGAGCGCCTCCCACAAGTCCTTGGCGACATGCACATGTAAATATGCGTCGACCAGTTTATCTCCGATCACGCTAAGAACTGCTCCGAGAAACACAGTGGTTGCCTCCCTGAATGCCTTCTCCTGTTCAGGAGCAATCGTTCCCGTGGACACACCGGTGACCCAGAACACGTTCATAGCCGTGAGCCATAAAGTGGTCTTTGTCTGCCAACGCTTAAAATACGTACCGGTAAAGTTATCCGGTTTCAGTGCTGCGGCAAAGCCACTTGCCGAAAAATTCCCTCCACATAATAGGTTTTTGGATTGTTAAGTAAATAGGCAATTTCTCGATTAAATTAATCCACGAGTAAATCACTAGCATGGCATTGACTAAGTTGATGACGTACTGACTTTGATCTAAACATGCACGTACTAAGCAAACAGTAGACAAATCTACACATACTGCTAGTACTACTAATATGAAATTAATCAGGAGCGGGATAAACGAGTTATACCCTCCAGTAGGCCATGCAGAGGCCGCGGCTTTAGTGGCAGCAGCGGCGTCCTCGGCGGCCTTCTTATCGGCTTTAGCTTTCTCGGCGGCGGCACGGTCGGGGTCGGTGGACATGGTGATGATGAATGCAACGCGGACGTAGAGGAAGTAGACGATCGAAAGCAAGCAGTCGCGTAATCGCTGCCCAAAAACCTATTCGCCCCTCACCCCGTACAGGAACCAGAAGGGCGTGGTTTCGGAGACCTGCTCTCCCGTCGACCGTGTACGCGGCGGACGAGATGGAGTCACCGGCGGCAGCAGCAGCAAAGGAACGACAATGGGCGTGCGCGTGAGCAGATGTGATCTGTTCGTGGCGGCTAGGGTTAGGGGACACAACACACTTATATAGATGCAGCCGCATGGAGAGACGTGGGCTTGACCCATGTCCGAGTCCGTGGCAGCCCACGATCCGACGTCTCGGATCGTGGCCCTGCTGTCAGAACCTCTCCATTAGTGACTGGCAAAAATAAGCGCATAGGTGTGAGCTCAGCTCAGCTCATTCCCGCATCCCGCATCCTGCGGCGCGTTGTGACGTGACGTGACGTGACGTGACGAGGCGAGGCGAGGCGATGCGTGGCGAGGCGGGCGGCGGAGGAGGAGTGCGCGAGGGCCTCTTCTCTTCTCAAGCTCCAATAGCATGTAGAAGAGCCACCCTTATAAACCACTCCAACTTTCCTTCCACTAGCATGGTGGGACTAAACTTTCCACCACCTTGTCATGCCACCTACATGGGCCCTTAGAGATCAAATCTGGAATTGTTATATGGGCTCTAGGCCCATCTCACATTTCAACACTAGCAAAATTACAGAGGGAGTTGATTATACTCCTACAAAGACCAGAACGGTGGTGGTTGTTCTGGTGAGGGATGCAATGTGATAAAAAATGGAGATGCATGTGTTGTTTTGCGGTGTTTCCTTTGTTTGGGAAATCAATATTGTTGAACAGGTTGCCAGGAACTTATTTGAAGGATTGCAGTAGTTGGGATCACAGAGCGAGCTCTGTCGGGCCAAAGGGAGATCAAAAACGTGACCAGGGTCCTGGTATGATGTGCTCGTAATAAGAAGACAATGACATGTGGCGAGGAACAGTTTAACGGTGTTAAGGGACTAATTAACTAGGCCTAATAGTATAATACTGCAGGCCTGCAGCTAAGGCCATTTTTGTCTAATCTAACATAAATCCTTAGCAACTGGATCTGGTCACTATGGATGGAGAAAATTGATTGTATTAAAAGTGGTAGTAGTTTTATGTTGTGGACAAATGAGTGCAGTAATACTGCTTAATGCAAGTTATCAAAATGAATTAACATATACTAATATATGACTTTATGATTGCTTCAACCTTTATCTGAGAATTATTATTACATTCATCCCATATCATTGTACATGGAGGATAAGAGATGTAAGTTATGTATTCAGATTTTAAATTTGAGACGTGCATTGCACGTGCATGTTTACTAGTGAGACAAAAACAAACAAAGTAGGTTACACATTTATACATAACTTATTTTGGTGAACTACTGTAATACATTAGCATGTATTGTAGTGCCAACTACTCCCTCCGTCCGGAAATACTTGTCATCAAAATAAATAAAATGGGATGTATCTAGATGTATTTTAGTTCTAGATACATCCCTTCTTGTCCATTTTGATGACAAGTATTTTCGGACGGAGGGAGTACATAATAAAATCACTTTCGGAACATATGTCCATGTAGCATGCCTACTGTATTGTCTATTTATTCACATTCGTTGACATCTAAGGATAAAGAGACATGGTTTAAAGTAGGATGAACATAGTATGACATCATTCATATCATGGGCAAATAGATATAAAACAAACAGGGTATTTTATCATTGTGTGTGCATGTGAACATCATAACTAGATTACAGATCAAGCCCAAAAGAATATCCTTCATATCTTTTAAACCATGCAAGGTGAAATTGATATGTTAAGACAACTGTGTATAAAAGTGAACAGAGTAACTGACATTGGCTGCAAACCAAGCAGTAAAATGAACACAGCACAGTACCAAATAGTTCAAAGGCAGGAGGAGTAAGGACTTACAACAACGGCTTGAACTGGTGTGCTCATGCCCTTCATCTTGCTGGTGTGGCAATCCTTGAAGATTTGCACTGCATTCGGTTCAGGTTATTTTTGGTCCGCACGGGCTTTCCTTTGTATTTGGAACAAGTCAATATAGATACGATAATATGGCACAGAAAAAAGGAAGTAGCAGCTATTTACAAGAGCCTCGTAGTGTGCAATATAGCTACGAGATCCTGTTGTCTGTTGAAATTTCACTTTAGAATGATTGGTCTTGTTCTTCAAACAGTTAACCTAGAAGAAGATACACTTGTAAGGCACATACATAAATACAAGTTCAATATGTGGTCTGATCAAATACATATAGCCTACCTGATACTTTGGATCAGACTAGTGTTTAACAAGGGCTGTCCAGTCTTCATCTGTAATATATTCCACTGGAGATGTTTGAGCGATTTCATTGTTAGCCTTGCCTCCAAAGTGAGATTTTCTAAGGTGGTACCGATACTGTCACAGAGCAGACTGAAAAACATGAGTGCATGCTTGTTTATTGCATCATCTTTCGGATCCAACTTGAACCTCATCTGTTGAAAAAAGAATGTGAGTCTTATTAGGAGGAAGCTAGAAAGTATGGGACAGAGCAAGAAAATATTACTAATTGCGATGAATAACATTACTTACAGATAAATGGTCAAGGAAGGTGTTAAACAGGCTATTGTCTTTCTCATTCCTATACTGGATTCACGTTGGGAGGATACGTGCATGCCACCTAACGGCAACAGCTGCCTCTGATACTAACTTGGCTGACTCTGTAGCATCACGTGGCCTTTTTAAACCTGCCTCAAAATGGATCTCCATTCTTCCTCCTTTAGATTTTGTTAACCTGTCAAGCATTATCCCTGATGTCTGTTTCCGCTTGCGCCATGGTGCTAGTTCAACAACCAATATGGAAAGTGTTAGCGTACATCAAACTGTGAGAGTACATATAAAGGAGCATGCAACTGCAACTTGAGTCGGTCAGGTACCGTCTTGGTGTTGATGCTCATGAGGTTCATCTGATCTTGCCAAGTCCTATTGTGTCAGCAGTGCTTTGGAAGTAGTGTTAGGTGTGAAGGCAGATTGGGAACTGGTCAGTTCCGGAGCAAATGAACGAGTAACTTGTTGAGATGTTGGTAGAGTTGAAGCGGATGCTGCAGCTGGTGGAGCAGGTGATACAGTTGAAGTGGATCCTTTTCTGTTTCACCCGACGAGTAACACCATTCCCTACTATATTCTTTTCTTACTCTTTTTTGACTTTGCCATGTCAAGTCGTACCCACAACACAAAAGAATAAAATCGGTCTTCAGAACTCATTGATGCACGATACAGACAGGCAATATTTTGATGTAAGACAACTGTATGAGGATGGAATATGTAAGAAAAACAGGACGGCGTGACATATTCACTGCTATGATGTGTAAACTAAGCAGAAGGATTTTCAAGAAAATAGAAGTAATGCAAGCTAGACACCATATGAAAGATGCAACCAATATTACTCTGCCAAGTTAAAAGTGTCTTGTCATAAGTGGCAATTCAAAAAATTAGAAGCAGTACAACATAGAAATCAATGCAAGATGCAACCACTATCAAACTGCCATGTTAAAAGCGTCCAATCATGAGTGACTGATGCGGGATACACAATAGCAGTACTTTCATGTAAGAACATGGTATGATAGATAGACGCAGTGTATTCTAGACACAGAAAGCCATGTCATATGCACATGTATAACGTATAAACTCAGCAGGTGCAATTTAATCAAAATAGAAGAAATACAGGCTAGACAACATATGCAACATGAAACCAATTATCACACTGTCAACTTAGAGCAAGCACCTGGTGGAGTACGGGAGATGAACTCATCATGTAGACTTGGGACTTAAACTTCATTAGCAGTAGCAGTGGCAAATCTAGGGAGTCTCTGTTTGCATTGGTGCGGAGGACCACTAACATCCCCTAACTTACTCTTTTCCTGCCTATTTTTTGATCTTGCCTTATGAAGTCAAAACCACAAGAAGATGAATAAAATTAGCTCTGCATAACTGGTTGATGCATGATACAGACGAACACTACTTTTATGTAAGGCAAACATAGGATAGGAGGATGGAATATATAAGAAAAAGACAACGTTGCATATTCACACATACGATAGGAGGATGGAATATGTATGAAAAAACAGTAAGCAGAAGGCATTTCAACAAAACTAGAAGAAATGAAAGCTAGGCACCATATGAACATGCAACCAATATCACTCTATCAGGTAAAAAGTGTCTCGTCGTAAGTGCCATTTCAAGAAATTAGAAGCAATACAAGCTAGAAGACAATGCAAGATGCAACCTACATCACAGTCCCAAGTTAAATGTGTCTTATGGGTAAGTGATCATTGCAGGTATAAGTTGTAAGCTACGCAGATGCAATTCAACATAATCAGAAACAATACAAACTAGACATCATATGGAACACGCAACTACCTATAACAGTTCCAAGTTAGAGTAAGCACCTGTGATGGTGGAGTAGGGGAGATGTGCTCATCATGTACACGCATGTTCTAGAAACAGAAACACATGTCATATTCACAGGCATTATGTGTAAAGTAAGCAGATGCAATTCAACAAAGTTAGAAGCAATACAAGCTAGACATCATACGCAACATGCAACCACATGAATAGTGCCAAGTTAGAGCAAGCACATGTGATGGTGGAGTAGGGGAGATGTGCTCATCATCTACACAACTACGTTGACTATCCAACCTTGTGTTGTCTTGCGAATCTTGTTGGGAGGATGGCAGAGTAGAATCTATAGAGACCCCATGTTTGAGTTGCTACGAAGGACCACCATCATCCACTGTCGGACTAATTTCCTTCAGCTATAATGATTTTGCATTGTGAAATCAAACCGATAAGAAAAAGGAATAAAATTTGCTCTTCAGAACTCATTCATGCATGATATTGACGAGCACTACTCGGTTGAAAGGAAAACACATGATGCGAGGATGGAATATGTACGAAAAACAGGATGTCGTGACATATTCACACCTATGATGTGGTAACTGAGTAGAAGGCATTTCAACAAATTAGAAGCACTGCAAGCTAGACATCATATGAAAGATGCAACCAATATCACTCTGCCAAGTTCAAAGTGTATGGCGTTTCAACAAATTAGAAGCAGTACATGCTAGAAATCATATGCAAGACACAACCAATATCACAATGGCGACTTAAAGGTGCCTTATAATAAGTGATTGATGCAGGATATGCAAGAATAGTAGTCTGATGTAAGAACATGGTGTGATCATATATAGCATGTTCTACAAACAAGAACACGTGTCATATTCACATGCATTATGTGTAAAGTAAGCAGATGCAATTCAACAAAGTTAGAAGCAATACAAGCTAGACATCATACGCAACATGCAACCACATGAATAGTGCCAAGTTAGAGCAAGCACATGTGATGGTGGAGTAGGGGAGATGTGCTCATCATCTACACAACTACGTTGACTGTCCAACCTTGTGTTGTCTTGCGAATCTTGTTGGGAGGATGGCAGAGTAGAATCTATAGAGACCCCATGTTTGAGTTGCTACGAAGGACCACCATCATCCACTGTCGGACTAATTTCCTTCAGCTATAATGATTTTGCATTGTGAAATCAAACCGATAAGAAAAAGGAATAAAATTCGCTCTTCATAACTCATTCATGCATGATATTGACGAGCACTACTCGGTTGAAAGGAAAACACATGATGCGAGGATGGAATATGTACGAAAAACAGGATGTCGTGACATATTCACACCTATGATGTGGTAACTGAGTAGAAGGCATTTCAACAAATTAGAAGCACTGCAAGCTAGACATCATATGAAAGATGCAACCAATATCACTCTGCCAAGTTCAAAGTGTATGGCGTTTCAACAAATTAGAAGCAGTACATGCTAGAAATCATATGCAAGACACAACCAATATCACAATGGCGACTTAAAGGTGCCTTATAATAAGTGATTGATGCAGGATATGCAAGAATAGTAGTCTGATGTAAGAACATGGTGTGATCATATATAGCATGTTCTACAAACAAGAACACGTGTCATATTCACATGCATTATGTGTAAAGTAAGCAGATGCAATTCAACAAAGTTAGAAGCAATACAAGCTAGACATCATACGCAACATGCAACCACATATAATAGTGCCAAGTTAGAGCAAGCACCTGTGATGGTGGAGTAGGGGAGATGTGCTCATCATCTACACAACTACATTGACTGTCTAGCCTTGCGTTGTCTTGGGAATCTTGTTGGGAGGATGGCGGAGTAGAATATGTAGAGAACCTCCATTCAGTTGCTCGGAAGGACCACCATCATCCAATACCTTACCAATTTCCTTCCGCTTTATTGATTTCGCATTGTGAGGTCAAACCGACAAGAAAAAGGAATATAATTCGCTCTTCAGAACTCATTCATGCATGATACTGACGAACACTACTCTCATGAAAGGCAAAGTCATGATACGAGGATGGAATATGTACGAAAAACTGGACGGCTTGACCGACACGTGGTAACTAAGCAGAAGGCACTTCAACAAATTAGAAGCATTGCAAGCTACACACCATGTGGAAGGTGCAATCAATATCACTCTGCCAAGCTAAAACTGTCTCGTCGTAGGTGGCGTTCATCTAACTAGAAGCACTACATGCTAGAAATCATATTCAAGACGCAAACCAATATCACACTACCAACTTAAAGGTGTCCCATCATAAGTGAAGGATGCAGGATACACTAGAAGAGTAGTTTCATGTAATAACATGGTGTGATAGACAGATATAGTATGTACCAAAAACAAGAAAGCGTGTCATATTCACATGTATCATGTGTAAGCTAAGCAGATGCAGTTTACACTAATTAGGAGCAATACAAGCTAGACACCATATGCAACATGCAACCATATATCACACTGCCAAGTTAGAGCAAGCACCTTGGATGGTGGAGTAGGGGAGCGGAGACTTGGACCTTGTAATGCACTAGCAGTATAAGGAGAATCCATACAGATGCTCCATTTATGTTGCTGTAGAGGACCACCATCATTGCCTTCCTTAATATTTTCCTTCCTCTTTCTTGATTTTGCCTTGTCAAGTCAAACCCACAAGAAAAAGGAATAAAATTTGCTCTTCAGAACTCATTGATGCATGATACCGATGACCACTACTTTCATGTAAGGCAGCCGCATGATAGGAGGATGAAATATGTATGAAAAACACGAGGCGTGACATATTGACATGTATGATGTATAAAGTGTAAACTAAGCACAAGGTGTTTGAACTTGTTAGAAGCAATGCAAGCTAGAAACCAATATCACTCTGCCAAATTAAAAGGGTGGCCTAACAAATGTATTTGACCAAATTAAAAGCAATACATGGAACAGGCTAGAAATAATATGCAATATGCAACGAATAAAGGTGTCTCATCATAAGTGATTGATGCAGGGTACAGAAGAGAGGTAGTTTCATGTAAGAACATGGTTAACACATAGATGTAGTGTGTACCAAAAATAGTAAAACATGTCATATTCACATGTATAATGTGTACTAAGCAGATGTAATTTACCCTAATTAGAAGCATTACAAGCTAGACACCGTATGCAACATGCAACCACATATCACACCGCGAAGTTAGAGCAAGCACCTGTGATGGTGGTGTAGGGGAAGTGCGTTCTTCAAGTACAGAGCTACGTTCAATATCTTCATTTAGGCTTGCTGTTTCTTGAGAATCATGTGGAGAGGATGAAACTGCACTCTTTATAAGAGTAGCGCGTCTCATACTAACCCACGGGCGTGACTGTCTCATCATAAGCGATAGATGCAGGATACACAAGAACAATAGTTTGATGTAAGAACATGGTGTGATAGGCAGATGTAGTATGTAGCAAAAACAGGAAGGCGTTTCATATTTACATGTATAATGTGTAAGCTAAGGTGATGCAATTTAACAAATTAGGAGCAATACAAGCTAGCCACACCATATGCAAATGCAACCAGATATCACACTGCCATGTTAGAGCAAGCACATGGGGTTGTGGAGTAGGGGAGATGATATTTGGAACTTGCACTGCAGTAGGAGTAGCAGGAGAATCTGCAGAGATCATCTGTTTCGGTTGCTCCAGAGGACCACCATCATTCCATGCCTTCGTCCTTTTAGATTTTGCGTTGTCAAGTAAACACACAAGAAAAAGGAATGAAATTCGCACTTCCAAATTCGTTGATGCATGATACTGACGAACACAACTTTTATGTATGGCAATCACATTTAGGAGGATGGAATGTGTATGAAAAACACTAAGCAGAAGACATTTCAACAAATTGGAAGCAATGCAATCTAGACACCATATGAAAGATCCAATCAAAACCACTCTACCAAGTTAGATGTGTCTCATTATAAGTGGCACTTCAACAAATTAGAGGCAACCCATGTTTGAAATGATATGAAAGATGCAACCAATATTACACTGTCAAATTGAAGGTGTATCGTCAGAAGTGATTGATGAGGGATACACAAGAAAAGTAGTTTGATGTAAGAACATGGTTAATAGAAAGAATAGTATGTACCAAAAACAGGAAGGCATGTCATATTCACAGGTATAATGTGTTAACTAAGCAGATGAAATTTACTCTAATTAGAAGCATTACAAGGTAGACACCATATGCAACATGCAACCACATATCACACTGCCAAGTAAGAGCAAGCACCTGCGATGGTGGTGTGGGGGCATTGTGATCATTAACTACAGAGCTATGTTGACTATCTTCATTTAGCCTTGCTGTTTCTTGAGAATCATGTGGGGAGGATGACAGTGCACTCTTTAAACGAGTAGCGCATCTCACAGTAACCAACTGGGGTGATTGTCTCATCATAAGTGATTGATGAGGGATACAAAAGAGCATTAGTTTGATGTACGAACATGGTTAATAGACATATGTAGTATGTATCAAAAACAGGAAGGCATGTCATTATCAAAGGTATAATGTGTAAAGTAAGCAGATGCAATTTAACCAAAGTGGAAGCAATACAAGCTAGACACCATATGCAACATGCAACCACATTTGATAGAGCAAAGTTAAAGCAAGTACCTGGGATGGTTGTATGTGGCAATTGAGATCATCAACTGCTGAGCTATGTTTACTGTCTCCATCTGCTGACACTGCACCCTTTAGAGCGCTGAAACACTTAGTGCTTATCTTCGAATTACACTGGAGCGACCTCTGTCTTTTATTTTTTTATTCATCAACACTGCGTCAGAGTCTAAAATACCCATGCATAAAAAACAATAGTGTGAGTATGGGTGAAGTGTGTGTACAAGTAGTATAGTGTAAAGGTAGCAAATAGCAGGTCGGTGAGAAATAAATGACAGGAGACATTTGACAGCTCTACAACATGCATGGCACACGAAATTACTACATGATTCGATGAAAATAATAGTTGACTGAAAACAAATAGGTCAGTACATTTTTTCTGCACCATCCGATGTACAAAGAATGGGCAGATTGCCTTCATCTACCTCTAGCCAGTCAGCGTTACGATCTTCCTCAAAATGCCAACGACCACCAGCCCAGTCCCCTGCCTCCGCCCTCCCCTTGACCTCACTGCACCGCCATGCTTAGCACCGCCCCCGGCCATCCCTTTAAGCTCCACCGACCTCCAGATCGGTCCCAAGCAACTCCTGCGCCCACGCCCCTACGATAGACACCAATGCACCGCTTCCCCGGCAAACAGGTGGACTAGGTGCTCCACGCGCCTAAGCGGGTGCCGCTTCTTTTAATTGTGGTTCGACTAACCCTGAATTGAAATCCAGGTGGGCTACTGACCTCTAGCAAAGGTTAAATAGTAAATGAGAGGAAACCTTGTGCATTTAGTATCACGAAGAAGATGAAGTAATAAGCGCTCAACTAGTTTCTTTCGTGGGATGAATATGGTGTGAGTAGAGACGTAAGATTTGCATGAATAAGGGAAGAGGAGTACCTCTTTCTGCTGGCAGTGTTGTGTCCTCCTTTTGTTTTTCCAACGATCTTCTTGTGGTTCGCTAGAAACAAGAAGTTGTGGAGGACGGTGGAGCCTTGGACGAACACATGGCCAAGTTGTTGAGTGTGGTGCGGTGGCCGTCTGTCGGCAGCGGGGAACCAGATCCGGGGCGGCGAACGACGATGTAGCGGGAATAGCTCCGGTGCGGTGGACGGTTGCGATAGTGGAGCGGCAGCGGTGAGGCACATGACGGCGTGGTCAAAGTGGTTCTCGTACGGCGCACGTCAGCGTCGGCATCATGGAGGCATCTCTGCCTCAGCTTTAGCTGCTAATTCCTTGAGGGCGTTGCGTTTGTGGTTGTGTTGGACGACGACGTCGGGGTACCGGCTTTGGCGTGATGGAGGAGGGCGGCAGTGGATTGGGCACTATGGGGTGGAGGACGGAGGAGGCTGGGGTATCGCGGCTGGTGGAGAGGGTGTTTTGGCGCCCACGGAGTATGAATAGGGAAACTGAGGGAGGTGGAACTAAGGCGGAACAATGTTTCAATTTGGGACGCGCTCGTTTGAAATTGGGGGAAAGTTACAAACTTTGCCCCCATCTAAAATTTCAGACATATTGCGGGTTGGGGGTAGGACAGTAATCTCAGGTGTCCCAAATGGTGGGCGGGATAGATTTTGGCCGAGCGCATGGATGTTTAGGCGTCCATGACGTATGAATGCTTCTCGGAGGCGGTTGAGACTGACGTCTTGGTGAAGTTACAAACCTACCCGGGTTTACACCTTTGGACATCGGGCCGATAGGCTACACGGGCCAGAGTCAGGACAGTAATTTCCTACCACCAAACATTAGTCTCGCGCGGTTTCGGGTGACCAGAGGCATATTTGGCGCTTCGTTCAATATTTAGGAGCAGAATCATTAACGTTTTTTGTTCTCCTGAATTGAACTTTCAGGATTTGTCAAACTTCACAAATATTTACTCTTGAAAATCCTAAAGCTACGATTATTTGGAATGGAGGGGGTACATTTGATATACATTGTACATGAGTATATATTAAAAAATATGCAACTTACCTTAGTTCATGCATGGTTTCAGATATAATCTCCTTGGTTGCAAAAAATATATGTAGACATGCTATGAATATATAGCATGTTCAAACGCACAACAAAGATTGATGCCCCCTTTTAGATTTGATTTACAAATGCCATTATCTCGGGTTCAAATAGATGAATGCACTTCCTATGAATTCGAATCTTCGAAACCCCCTTTATGTTGAATTCAACATCTATTCTATTTCGTAGCTAGAAATTTGGAATGTATCTATGTAAGTGACAAATGTATAAAGTGCTTCACACTAACAACATGGAGTGTACTAATTAATGTTTCTATATGAATTGCAAAAGCAATGCATTGCCTGTATTTCAAACTGCTCTCACTCTATGGATCGATAATATGAAATAAACACATGCACATGCTAGAATTCAATAGAGTATGGGTGTCTGATAGACCGATTTTCGTTCATACGCAAATTGCAAAATTCATGATCTCATCCAAAAATAATAATGCCATTTATATTTTAATTTAATGCGTAGAACTGCCTTTTACACGTAGATGCACTATGCTTCAGCCCGTTCTCACAAACACGCTATATATCTCTCTATCTAACGCATAAGTGCTCACACTTTATATGCATCAACATTTCTCTTTCACACATGCTCACAATCTCTCCTGGGGTATCGGGGTGTCTCACGTACATGCTCTGTCTATCTCTCTCTCTCTCTCTCTCTGACTACTATGTACCACTCTTTTCACTAATCTCAGTTGGAAAACACTATTTCTCTCACATGTATACATACACACGCACAGTCTCTACTAGCCCTCTATACGCACATATATGTGCCTACGTGTCTCCCGCACACACATTATCTTTAGGCCTCTCTCGCATACATTGCCCCTGACCCCCCTCCCAGACACACCTCTCTCTTAGTAGTTGGCAGATATGATTCCATCAGATCATTCAGTAGGATATCCCTGACTGTTAGGTTGGATGGTAATACGAGGCAAAGTTTTACCCTAGTTTGGACCCTTGCAGTTGAGGAAAAAGCCTACTCTTGGTACTGTATATTAGTGATAGGGGTGTGTACAAAGTACACCTGAATACTAGGCATTGTGCGTGTGTGTATACTATCGAAGAACTAGTCCCCATGATTCTATAACATACTTGAGGCCTAGGGTTACAAATCATATATAGTCGGCTTATCACCAGTGGGGATAGAGTCCTCCACGGCTCTGGTAGCTTTGTGTTGTACACTGAGTCCTCCACATGGGTCTTCATATAATGCGTCTCGGTCCAACCTATGTGGCGCAGGATGGAACCAACCCATGAGTCCTTATGTTGACCCACCACAACTAGAAATGATGTGCCCACCCCAACTAGAAATGATGTTCCCACCACACCACACACGCAATCGGCCACTAAGAAAATAAGCATATACAATAGTACAATGTTATACATGAAAGTTAATTGCATGGTGCATCCAAAAATATTTGTTCTGCATTGTGAATGTTTATATTTTCTCCTAAAATATTAGTCACGGGAAAGAGAAACGAAGGGCATATCTCTCCTTGTCTCCACCAGACACCCCCTCTTTCTACACCACTTTCACGTACACACACAAACTATCTCTCGGCCCTCTAAAAGTATGCATGCCCATGAAACATTCACGCATGACGGTCATTGTCGGGGATATACCCCGCGATATGACCCGGCCGGAGTTGTAAACCGGCTGGGACTTGGTAAACCGGCGGACAGTTAAGACAGACAGTTAAGACAAATGGCTAAGACAGACGGTAAACCGGCTGGTGGTAAACCGGCAGGTGTTAAGTCAGATCTTAAACTGGCAGACCATCTTAAATTAAACCGGCAGACCATCTTAAACCGAAAAATAGTGATAACTGGGTTGCGAAGGGTTATGAAGCCCGAGACGTCATGAAGCCCATAAAGAGAAGTCAGAATAGTTAAGTCTTAAGTCCGAGTTGGACTCCACATGTAACCCGCCCCTTCAACATATATAAGGAGGGGCAGGGCTCCCCAAAGAGGGAGAAGGCGACAAGAAACAATCTCTAGGGCTAGACACAACTAGAGGAGAGCCGGTTTATGGCGACTCCCTCGTGATGATAATGATACCTAACCTCAAACAACATGCAGGGTTGTTACCGGATGATGTTTCCCGGGGCCTGAAGCTGTCTAAACCCTTGTCTTGTGTTGTGTTTCTCGATTCCGCTCAACCCCTCTCAAGCTACCACATAGATGTGTTGGCCTCGCGACTAAGTCCTCACACTAGGACATCTGACGTGACAATTTCATGACAGTTGGCACGGTGGTGTTGAGTTCTTGGAGGGATTCTTCTCAGGGTTTTCGAGAGGTTGCAAGTTTCTGAGTGAAGAAGAGCCGGTTTCGAAGGATCTGCATGTGCTTTGAGTTTATCAGTTCAGATTTGCGATCTGTGAGGTTTAAAGTTTAAGGAAAAATTAGGGGCACGATCGGATGCTGCCACAAGTCGCTGGATCAACTGAAGTTCAACTTGTTTGTCATCGGGATCATCAGTGCAATACATGAGGTTTTAAGTAGCTATCGTAAACCGCCACCTTCGCTTGGCCTTGCTTCAAGCCGTGGGGCACCATCGTCACCCCTAGGGAGCGAGAAGTTGCAAGTTTCTGGATGAAGAAAGCTCCGAGTCCTTCCCGTAGCGTCAGATCGATTCCAAGTCATCTATGTTCCGGGTTGTTTCTGAGTTGCTTCCAAACCGCCAGGGCCATCTGCCATCTAACCAAGCCGCTGAAAAGCAACATCGACTCGGCCATGTCTTCTCAACCATATACAGCTTCAAGTCCCGATGGGATTAAATTTTGTGGTTACATGCTACTACCGCATCAAAACAGTCCAAAGGAAAAGGAAAGGATCTGCCGGGTTGGAGAGTTATTTAAATACTACTGCAGACTTGGATGTGGATTAGTAAAATCACCACAAGCCAGACTCTTCCATCGAAGCCGGTTTATCTCGCCTTCGCATACTCGCGGCCTTTCGTCACCGCCCGTCCGCCGGAGCACCGGCTACCACATGGAGCCACTGGCCTTCGAGCTGCCGTCCGCCTCAAGGCCTTCCTTGTTGCGAGCAGCCTCCTCGTGTTTAAAGCCGACCATATATCTTTTTCTGCCGCTTCAACCACTGCCGGACCGGTGTCGGGCCGCCCTGGACTCAGCTCTGCAATCTCCACTTCATTGCTCTTCTCCTGCAAGTCACCGGCGCCCGCCCATGGCTAGACCGCAGACGCGCGTGGAGCTGCTCAGTTACGACGCTTGCCTCGCCGGCCTGCTACCTCAGCGGCCGCGAGCCGCCACCGAGTGGGTACTGCTTATGAATCCCTGTCACCGACAAACCGGGATCCTTGGTCATCTCCACGCTGAGCCGCGCCTGGATTCGTCTCTAAAAACGCCACCTCTGCTGTTGTTAAACCGCTACCATGGTCAAGTCGACTTGTCTCTGCTGCTGTTGGTGAGTTACTTGCGAGTCTCCAAAGCTTCGAGCTACCGCCGGATTGAGTCTCCCTCATGACGGCGCCACTCTAAGCGGTCGGTTCACCTCCACTGCCTCGCCCTGTCAGTCAACACCATTCGTGGGATGCCGATAGCTCGTTCCCCTGATTAAAAACCGCCGGCGCCTTGTCCCTCCACTTTGCCGCGCCATGGGCTGCCGCCGCACGTTGACCTGCCACAGCCTTGCCCATGGGTCGCTGTAAACCGCCGAGTTGTTGTTGCTGCCTCTATTGCTCGGCCGGTCCTGCTTCCGTTAAACCGCCGGGTGCTGACTCGCTGAGGGAGTCCTGGATAAGGGGGTATCCGGACAGCCGGACTATATGCTTTGGCCGGACTGCTGGACTATGAAGATACAAGAATGAAGACTTCGTCCCATGTCCGGATGGGACTCTCCTTGGCATGGAAGGCAAGTTTGGTGATTCGGATGAAGATTTCCTTCTTTGTAAACCGACTCCGTGTAACCATAGCCCCCTCCGGTGTCTATATAAACCGGAGGGTTTAGTCCGTAGGACTGGACAACAATCATAGCATAGGATAGCTTCTAGGGTTTAGCCTCTCTGATATCATGGTAGATCAACTCTTGTAATACTCATATCATCAAGATCAATCAAGCAGGAAGTAGGGTATTACCTCCATCGAGAGGGCCCGAACCTGGGTAAACATCGTTTCCCCAGCCTCCTGTTACCATTAGACTTAGACGCATAGTTCGGGACCCCCTACCCGATATCCGCCGGTTTTGACACCGACATTGGTGCTTTCATTGAGAGTTCCTCTATGTCGTCGCCGTAAGGCTCAATGGCTCCTCCAACCTTCAACAATGCCGTCCTGGGTGAAACTTTCCTCCCTAGACAGATCTTTGTGTTCGGCAGCTTCACACTGTGGGCCAACTCGCTTGGCCATCTGGAGCAGATCGACAGCTATGCCCCTGGCCACCAGGTCAGGTTTGGAAACCTAAAATACACCACCGACATCCGCGGAGACTTGATCTTCGACGGATTCGGGCCCATGTCAAGAGCGCAAAACGATCACGACGTGCATGACCTAGATTTGCCGCCAGATAGTATTCGGAACATCGCACCTGCTACGGCTCCGGACTTTGTTCCAGAGCAGGTCGTGCCTTTCGAGGACGGGTGGATGGACCCCGCCCTGGAGGCCGCACACTCCTCGGTGTTGGAGCCGAACACAGACTCCATTCCTAAGGAGATCTGTGTCTCCGGACCCCCGGACTCACCTTCGGTCGTAGGTCCCGGACCGCGTGCATCCATGCCCATCGAATCTGATTGGGCTCCAATAATGGAATTCACCGCCGTGGATATCTTCCAGCACCCCCCCTTTGGCGATGTGCTAGATTCATTAAGGTCTCTCTCTCTATCAGGAGATTCCTAGCCGAACTATGTTCGGCTCGAGTGGGAAGCAGGCGACAAAGAAATTCGTCACCCACCCACCACCCACTTAATAGCCACGGTCGATGACTTGACCGACGTGCTTAACTTCGATTTCGAAGACATCGACGGTATAGACGACGATGCGGGAGAAGAACAGGAACCACCGCCCTCAGGGTGCTGGACTGCCACCTCTTCATATGATATATACATGGTGGATACTCCCAAAGAAAACAATGGCGATGAGGCAACAGGGGATAACCCCTCAAGGAAGAAATCAAAGCATGGGCGTCACCGGCGCCTCTCCAAGCCCCCCACAGCAACACCGGCATTAGAGAAGAAAATCCAGATGGTGCCGAAGAAGAATACGATCCTGATCAACCGACCTTCGAGCAAGCCGAACAGGAACCCGGGCAGGTTAGCCCAGACGAACAGGCGACAGACGGATACTGTCACGCCCAATATGCGACCCTATCCAAAAGGAACTCGAAGGTCCCACCAAGGATAGACCCGCATATTGAAACGCTTTTGCAAGGTGGATATCATTACATCAACATTACGTAATAGATGGGGATACATACAAAAGGCATACAATGCCACATGAATACAACATCACAATACATAAGAGCATCATCCGACTACGGATGAAACACAAATAGAAACTCAAAAGACATCCACCCTGCTAGCCCAAGCTGCCGACCTGGAACCTATCCCCTGATCGAAGAAGAAGCAGAAGAAGAACTCCAAAACATGTAACCATCGCTCTCGCATCATGATCATCGCAAAACCTATACCTGCAACTATTGTTGTAGTAATCTGTGAGCCACGAGGACTCAGCAATCCCATTACCATGGGTATCAAGACTAGCAAAGCTTAAAGGGAAAGGAAGGGGTAAAGTGGTGAGGCTGCAGCAGCGACTAAGCATATATGGTGGCTAACATATGCAAATAAGAGCGAGAAGAGAGCAAAGGAACGGTCGTGAAGCTAGCAATGATCAAGAAGTGATCCTGAACTCCTACTTACGTCAAACATAACCCAAAACCGTGTTCACTTCTAAGACTCCGCCGAAAAGAGACCATCACGGCTACACACACGGTTGATGCGTTTTAATTCGGATCTGGTGTCAAATTATCTACAACCGGACATTAACAAATTCCCATCTGCCTATAACCACAGGCACAGCTTTCGAAAGATTATATCCTGCAGGGGTGTCCCAACTTAGCCCATGATAAGCTCTCGCGATCAACGAAGGATATACCTTCTCCCAGCAAGACCCGATCAGACTCAGAATCCCGGTTTACAAGACATTTCGACAATGGTAAAACAAGACCAACAAGACCGCCCGATGCACCGACAATCCCGATAGGAGCTGCACATATCTCGTTCTTAGGGCAACACCGGATGAACACTACGTACAACTAAAACCAGCCCTCGAGTTTCCCCGAGGTGGCGCTGCAAGTGGCTCTGGTTCGGACCAACACTTAGACAAGCACTGGCCCGGGGGGGGGGGGGGCTGTAATAAAGATGACCCTCGGGTTAATTACTCCCAAGGGAAATATAGGTGGTGGTGAGGCAAATGGTAAAACCAAGGTTGGGCCTTGCTGGAGGAGTTTTATTAAAAGCAAACTGTCGAGGGAGTCCATAAATCACCCGACCGCGTAAGGAACGTAAAATCCGGGAACATAACACCGGTATGACGGAAACTAGGGGCAAGAGTGGAACAAACCACCAGGCATAAGGTCGAGCCTTCCACCCTTTACCAAATATATAGATGCATTAATAATATAAGAGATATTGTGATATCCCAATAAAAATCCTGTCCACCATGGAGCAATCTTCAACTTCACCTGCAACTAGCAATGCTATAAGAGGGCTGAGCAAAGCGGTAACATAGCCAGGCAATGGTTTGCTAGGAAGGGTGTCAAAGGTTAGAGGTTCATGGCAATTTGGGATGGCTTGATAAACATGTGATAGGTAGCGCAGCATAGCGATAGAACAAAGCAACTAGCATAGCAATGATAGTAGTGAGATCCAGGGTAGCGGTCATCTTGCCTAAAATCCCGCTAGGAAGAAGAACGAGTCCATGAAGAAGACGAACGAGAGAAGTCGAACGAATCCTCACAACTCCGGAACGAAACCGAAGGCAACCCGGAAAGAAGCAGACAACATGGTAAATGCACGAGCATAAACATGGCATGATGCACAAACAAGTATGATGCATGTCCGATTTAATGAGGCATGGCATGGCAAAGTGCAACAAACAATACTACAAGTTAAGTGGAGCTCAATATGCAACGAGTTGCATATTGACGAAACACCACATCTGAGTTATTTAGTTCGCTATCGATTAGGTACACAACAATATTAAATGTTATTAAACATGGCAATGAGTGAAGCATATGAAAACTACCTATCTAGGCAAGTTTAAATGAGGCCGGAAGCAACAAATAACAATTCCGGAAAATCCCCATATGCAAATTATGTATTTGGTACTGTTCTGCCCTAAACACAATTTTATTGTTGTTAAACAGGAAAATAAAGTGCACCATGTTAATCTAGGCATTTTCCACCCCATTTACATATAAAGTTTATTTAAAACCGAGCTATGGTTATTTAGTTATGAAATAAAGCATTTTAGCATCGCATATTAGCAAATTAATGCAAACAACAATTTAAACATTTTTAACATGGATGAAAATGGCATATTATTAATCTACACAAAATTCTAAGCAATTTACATGTTTAAACCATTTTAATCCGATGCACGGTTTGTGAGATATTATATGCATGAAGTTTAGGGTCCAATCTGTAAAAATGCAGTTCTCTGGATAATAGGCAAATTCGCAGAACGGGAAAAAAACTACTCTGGGCCGAATTTGGCTGGGCCAGCAGTGTACAGGAGGGGGAAGCTGGAAGGGGCTGCTCACCCATGGGCCGTGGCCCGGTCGGAGGTGAGGTGAGGCCGGCAGGGGGCGGACGCGGGCCGGCTTGGATCTGGCCCAGGAGGCGAAGGAGCTGGGCAGGCCGGCGCTGGGCTAGTTCTTGAGGAGGCCGGCAACGAAGCTTGACGAAGTAGGGGAAGCAGGTGCCGATGGCTGCAGACGGCGCGAGACTTGGGGGCGCCGGCGGTGGGATCCAAGCAGGGAATGGATGGATCCGGTTGCCGGGGTTCGGATCCGGGCAAGGACGACGGAGGATGGAGCAGCCAGCACCATGACGACGCCGGATCGAAGGAAGAGGCCGGCCAGGAGATCCTATAGAGGAACAGCAAGATGAGCGGGAGAAAGAGAGAGAGAGCCAACGCGGTGGAGGGGCTCGCCTGATGAAGGAGGTCGCCGGTGGTGAGGGCGCTGGGATCCGGCGAGGCAGCAGCGCAGAGGCGGCGACGGCGGGGTTCGATCTGGATCGGGAGCTCCTCTCCCGATCTGGATCGCTCGGGCGAGCGGGGAGACGACACGGCTCGGGCGCCGATGGGCTTCCAGGGCCCGAACTGGGCTTTGGCGGGCCCTCGTCGGTGGGACGGGAAGGCAGGGCGACGTGGCGCGCGTGGGTTGGAGGAGGACACGGTTAGGCGGCGGCGCAGCGAACGGGGCGGCGACACTTGGCGGTGGGGGAGTGCGCCAGTGCTGAAAACGAGGAAGGGGGCGGCGACGGATGATTAGGGGCATGGAAATTTAGGAGGAGGGGGGTAGGTAGCTGCCCAAAAATGGAAGGGGAGGTGTTTTAAATAGGAAAGTGGCTAGGGTTTGGGTTTAGGGGGGGTTTTAGGAGCGTTTCGGAGCCTCCGATCGCGATCCGACGATCAGGAACGGAGGGGGGGTTTTAGGTGGGGGCTGCAGATGGCTGTGCAGAAGAGGCCTTGGGCTGAGAGAAGAGAAGAGGAAAGCAGCCCGGTAGGGTTTTCGGAGACGGAAAACGTCCGACGATAGACCGGCTATATTGCGGTTGTAGGTTTAACGGCTGGGCTATCAAATGGACTCCGAATGCGACGAAACTTGGCAGGCGGCCTGTCTACACTACAATAAGACCGCACGACAAGTTGCAACCCATTCCGAGAACATTTTTATGCCACTTATAAAATAATATTTCGGAGGTGCCGCGGGCGCGTGCAAGTGTGGTCGGGCTCAGAACGGACAACGGAGAGAACCGGGGAAACCCGAACGGATGCAAGTTTTGAAAAACATGCAGATGAAATGCAGATAAAGTGCAGATGATGATATGGCAAAATGCAACACGCAAGCAAATGACATGGCAACAACGGCAAATAACTGGCAGACACCTAACACATCGAATCCGGGGCGTTACAACACTCCACCACTACGAGAGGATCTCGTCCCGAGATCTAGGATGGCACCGGAGGGAAAAGGAAGAGGAAGAGAGGAGGTAAACTAAGTTGCTTCTTCGACAAACGAGTGAAACCATGAACCTTGAGAGGTTGAGCAATATAAAAGAAAGAGTACGAGGATGAACGAGATTGCAAACAATCTGTTAGAAAAGAGGAACAAGGAACATTACGAGAACTTGAAGGTTGCAAAGACATGAATGACGAGCACAATGGACAAGAAGGAATTGAAACCACTCTGGTTGAAACGAGATAAGACTGAATAAGAATGATATAATTTGGGCAGCACTCCGGTTGAACATGGAAGGAATAGAACATGAACTTACAAGATGAGAGGATACTTGATGAGACTACCTCCGGAACTATTGAAAGAATGGCACAAGGGGTAAAAATATTTCAGACAGCTCTCCGGTTGAGGAAGGAGGCAAAACTAGATAAGATGAGAGAACTCGAATGAAAACACGACACTCTGGTTAAATGGATAAGAAAGAAAATAACACGATCCTCACAATTTGAGATGATGAGTGAAAAGAGCAACATCACAATGCCTCCGGGAGAAAGAATAGAAGATAGATCATTTAAATAAAAGAATGGAGAAGAAAATGCCAACTTCTGCCACAAATGAGCTTGGAAAGCACCCTTGCAAAGAAGAATAGAACGGAGTTGTTGGAGAACCAACCACGAAACGAATAAGCTTGTTGTGGGCTTATGGAAGACAACTCAAAATTATGAGGTGACAAACGGCCACAAACGAAAAACAAATGATTGCTTGAGAGCAACGAAGAGATGAAAACTTCTTTCGCCGAGAGGATAGGAGAAAACTCAGATCATTGATAAGCACCACAAATAGCAACATTCCTTAGGGAAGGCTTTTAGGTGAAATTATAACCCAAGATAACTCCAACAAAGAGATTGATGGATTGAAAAGATCTCATGATCGAAGAGAAAAATGATGGGTTTAACTACCTCATTCTTGACAACTGTTGAATCATGAAACATGAAGGAAATTGTCAAGAGTGACATAACACCACCTCAAAAGATAAGGTAGAAAGAATTGCACTTTGGAATGCAAGATGAAGAATACTTGAGCTCCTCAAAACAAAACATGTGTTGAGCACCATGTTTATTTAGAGTATAGCCTGGCGGGTCATAACTTCGAGAGAAATCTTGAAGAACAATTGAAGAATGAAAAGAATCCTTGATGAACCATCATGTAGATCTTCCATGAAGAACTCTGGTAATAAAAGGATGATAGAAAGAAAGAAAAGTTGGAAACACAAGGTGAAGCCTTGCAATGATTTAGATACAAGTGAACGAAGAGATCATGAGCTTATTAGAGAATACTTGAATGATGCACCGGTTAGATTTGGATAACGAGAGCTAAAGGCTGGAATGAATGATTCTGAGATGATGTGCTCCGGGGAATCAAACTGAAAAGACTCCTGAATAGATCCGGATTGGTGAATAGAATTCTCACAATCGAAAATAATTATGAGAGGATGACATCAAGCTAGAATCACGAATCTTTGAGAGAAACAGATAAGATTTGGAGTAAAACTCTTCTTCGGTCTTCAAAATCCGATAATGACGACGAAGAACACCACCATGAATTGTTGAGATACTCCCGGAGAATTAAAAGAGGAAAGGTTGAGCCAAAGATGAAAAGAATTTGAAAACAACCTTGGAGAAGGCATGTGACTAATGAAAATTCATTCTTACATCAAACTTCGAAAGACTTTGGAAATGGCTCCGGGAAAATTAGAAGAGTCAGGTAAGATCCTGGAAAAAGACCTGTGGGTTAGGGCCCACTCAAAAGATACACCTTCGAAAAATTACTTGAAAGGGAAATTGCACCGGTTGAATTAAATGACTTGAATGAGATAACAACCTCGAAATAGCTTGAACGGATTAAGAATGGGAACACAAATCTTCTGAGATATCTTGAGCACTCCGGATAAGAATAGAGAGAGGTGAACAATTAAGAGGTGCATTGACATGAGAAAGCATTTGAAACGAGGAAAGGAATATGATGAATATCAAAATCTTGGATTGGATCCACCGGAGAAGAAACAACAATGAAGGATGATGAGCTTGAAACTGTTGAGCATCTACATGGGAAATCATCGGATAAGAACATTGAAAGAAAAGAATGAAGAGACTTCACATGAATAAATGGATACTTGATTAAAATATATGAGTCCTTGAAGAAAAAGGGTGGGAGGGCGGGGAAAACAAAGACAACTTGGGGACGGATGAAACAAACACCGGTGAGAAAACTTAGAATTGATCTTGCGTATGTTAAAAATGATCGGATCCACTTGAAGAGAAGCACTCCGGTTTGGAAAAGAATTGACATGACAATCTCGATAAACAAGAAGGATTAGCACTCTCATAGAAATATGAGAACCCCACTTGAAAGGTATGGATTCAGCACTTGACTTCGAAGGAACTCGAATACCACAAATAGAACAAAACAAAGGATTTGGCTTGCAGAATAAGCCGGAACAAACATATGATAGAGATTCCGTCCGAAGTTTTCGTGGTGGGGCCCACACGGGCTCGAGTGTACAGCACCATCATGTACAAGGCAGTGCACATGACATACGAAGTGTCCCCGAACCAGCATAGCCAAGGGTTCTTTAAGACACAACGAGACCACTGTAAAAACGACCGTGGAAAGGCGGACCACTAGACGTCGAACCCCAATCTCATATCATGCATCTGTCGAAAAGATATTTTAGGAACTACTTGAATTCCCACCTATAAAACTCCCGAAACTTTCTGGTTATGCAATCTGGTGTTGGGGATACAGGGGAAGCAATATATATCTCACCCAAAACTAACAATACCTACATCCAAGCTGTATCCATCCATCAACACATAACCAAGAAACCTTCGGAAATCGTGTACCTCAACCTTCGAAAAGCATCCGTTATATGAGCTATGGCAATACTCCCGAACTCCCCAGTACTGGGTGACGTCGAGGTTATCCCACAAACAACTGCATAAAAGTGGTTTTCGATGTCGGCAAAACTCATGTATTCCAGAACTGCAACGATAAAATTGTGACGACAACACCTCGGAGCTCAACTCCCCGGGTCAATGCCACATAATAGTCAGGAGGCACCAAGAACAATGTTCTCCTCACAAAACCATCGGAACGATTCCAAGATACCCGCGTGATCCTAAATTTTTTTTAGTGAAATTTGAGGAGAGGAAAGACAAAACATCTACGTTAGGAGTCCTCACCAGAGCGACGAAGGGGCTAAGGAGTAAAAAGAATCCTACTCTCTAATATATATAATCCTAAGACTCAAAATAGTTTTTTCTAGACTCAACAACGGCCAACAATCAAGGGGGCTCCTATGGTCGGTCGAGGCTCTTGTACCAACTTGTCACGCCCAATATGCGACCCTATCCAAAAGGAACTCGAAGGTCCCACCAAGGATAGACCCGCATATTGAAACGCTTTTGCAAGGTGGATATCATTACATCAACATTACGTAATAGATGGGGATACATACAAAAGGCATACAATGCCACATGAATACAACATCACAATACATAAGAGCATCATCCGACTACGGATGAAACACAAACAGAAACTCAAACGACATCCACCCTGCTAGCCCAGGCTGCCGACCTGGAACCTATCCCCTGATCGAAGAAGAAGCAGAAGAAGAACTCCAAAACATGTAACCATCGCTCTCGCATCATGATCATCGCAAAACCTGTACCTGCAACTGTTGTTGTAGTAATCTGTGAGCCACGAGGACTCAGCAATCCCATTACCATGGGTATCAAGACTAGCAAAGCTTAAAGGGAAAGGAAGGGGTAAAGTGGTGAGGCTGCAGCAGCGACTAAGCATATATGGTGGCTAACATACGCAAATAAGAGCGAGAAGAGAGCAAAGGAATGGTCGTGAAGCTAGCAATGATCAAGAAGTGATCCTGAACTCCTACTTACGTCAAACATAACCCAAAACCGTGTTCATTTCCCGGACTCCACCGAAAAGAGACCATCACGGCTACACACACGGTTGATGTATTTTAATTCGGATCTGGTGTGAAGTTATCTACAACCGGACATTAACAATTCCTATCTGCCTTTAACCGCAGGCACGGCTTTCGAAAGATTATACCCTGCAGGGGTGTCCCAACTTAGCCCATGATAAGCTCTCACAATCAAAGAAGGATATACCTTCTCCCAGCAAGACCCGATCAGACTCGGAATCCCGGTTTACAAGACATTTCGACAATGGTAAAACAAGACCAGCAAGACCGCCCGATGCGCCGACAATCCCGATAGGAGCTGCACATATCTCGTTCTCAGGGCAACACCGGATGAACACTACGTACAACTAAAACCAGCCCTCGAGTTTCCCCGAGGTGGCGCTGCAAGTGGCTCTGGTTCGGACCAACACTTAGACAA